>NC_050451.1:93956961-94319461 GCF_903995425.1 Onychomys torridus
ACATCTATCAGTACATTTGTCCCTGGATGTTTTAAGTCTTTCCTTATGTGATAGTTCTAAGAAACTGAGAGATGGCTACATCAAAGAGGGGGGGGTCTATATTTTTAAAATATCGCTGTAATTTAAGACTTAGGACAGGGTCCTACAGATGGGAGGTGCTCAGTAACTGAATGTGATTGCATGACTTTATTTCTACCAACTTGGCCTGAACTTTGATGTGATGCAGATAACTTGAGAGACAGAACTGCATACTCTTTTCTAATTAGTTAAAAAGTCCCCAGAAGTGCTCACTCTTTAGATACATCTTCAGAAAAATTTCTGAAGTCTCTCTCATCACTGTCTTTCAAGTAAATTCTTTACTTATTAGCTATTTCCACTGACCATATTCTTTACTTAAAACAACATTTCATTTGGTCTCATATCACAGGTATTTTAGAAGTTTAAGCAAAACTTCAGTGATTTCTTCATACATATGCATATGTGCATGTGCACATGCACGCTTGCACACACACACACACACACACACACACACACACACGTACATGAGTTTCTAAGTCATCATAGCTTAAATATGACCCTTTTTGTATTGGCCCATCTATCTGTATAAATACATATTTGCCAAATGAGGAATTTGTGTTACTTGATTTATTTTTATCAACCTTTCTTTATAATATTTTATTTCTTTGGTTTATGTTAGCCTTGTTGAAATCCTTTTGCGTGGTGGACATGGTTAATTTAATTTTAACCTGTAGTTCTATGTTTTCATATTTTGGTCTTATACCTCTTCATTCTATTCTAGGAAATGTATCTGATAGGAATAGTGACATTTGGGTATATTTAATCAACTTTTAAAAACCATTTAGTAATAGACATTATCAAATATTTCCCCTTAATTAAGTCCAAGTCATAAATTATATTATCAGTGTTCACCATATTTTTGTTTTTTCAGTCTCTGAATACCTCATACTTATTTTTATCTTTCTTTCCTTGTTGTAAGAAAGGTTGTACAGCTGGAAACCTGAGGTTACTTTATCCATTGAGTGGCATATTACTGTTCTTGAGAGTCTAGAATGATACTTGATATGGAATAGTCCCATAATGTTTGTATAATTCAGCTCACTTGACTTTATATTACTTTTAAAAACTCTTGATCACATCTGCTACAAACTGATCCACTGTGCACTGTTATCTTTCTCTTAATTATGAGTTGATCTTTTAACATTCATTATTTCCATGTTTTCCTGCCCTTTTTGCTAATTCTTTGTCTCATGAACATTTCATATTATTTCATTATTTCACTACAAGAAAATTTAAAAATTACTTGGAACAGAAACAGTAAATTAATTCTCCTGATAAGCCTCTGATAACATCTAATAAATAAGTGAAAAAGTAGAATCTGTTATTATTTAAGGTATGCAGTAACAGTTGGAATTATTAACTGAACAGACACTATTTCTGCTCAGAAGCTGTGCTTTTCTGCAGTGAAAATCTAGCTGATCATACCATATTTTATCGTCTATCTATCTATCTATCTATCTATCTATCATCTATCTATCTATCTACTTATCATCTGTCTATCCACAATATCTATCATATCTGTTTCTCATCTAACTATCATCTGTCATCATCATCTATCCATGCTATTGTTGCTAAAGATTTTGGGATTTATCCCTTGATATCTATCTATCTATCATCAATTTACTTATTTATGCATGCATGTATGTATGTATGTATGTATGTATGTATCCATTCATCCATAAATCAATCTATCTATCATTTCTATCTATCTATCTATCTATCTATCACCTATCTATCCATCTATCTAACCATCTGTCTATCTATCTATCTATCTACCCACCCACAATTTAAGACTGGTTATTTTTAGTTTGAATATGTCACAAAAAAAAAAAGAAATCATGGATCACCCTGAACAAGATTGGATACATTTGGGTTGGTGTGCCTATAGGCATGATTTTTCCATTAGAATCTATAAATTGGGATAGATATCTTTAAAGTAGTTCTTTTATATGTTCATGAATATTAAATATTTCATTTTCTATTTTTTTTACTTTAAATATCATCATTCAAAATTGTGAAAAGAATCCCTTGACTTAGTCCACTCAAACTTCCTTAAAGTTACATGACCAAGATTCAATCAAATTGACTTCTTTGTAGATAACTCAAGAGTTAGCCACATGAAATTGAGTAGGATTTTGGGATTTATCCCTTGATAAAGAAGAACTTGTGCTTTCAAAGCTCAGCATAAGCAAATGGCTCAAGTTCGACACTCCCAGAGTAACTGACTTTCTGGGGTGCAAGTGTGGGAAACAGAGAGAATTTCTTTCTTTTCTTTTTTCTTTTGCTAAGTTTAACTATATTTCTTCATTTAGACTAGAATTGCGTTGCTAAAGATTCCACCTGCGGCAAGTGAAAAGATGAACAGAAACAGAATTTAACTCTCTTTTGTGAGGTCTAAACAGAAAGATAAAGGACACAGTATAGCTGTTATTGATCCAAACCCATATGCAATGTGTCTAACCAGGAAACTCTTCATTCAAATAGAAGCCAAGAGGCTTCTGAGCCCTAGTGTGGTTGAGACAGCAAAATCAACTTTAAATACAATAGCTCTGCTTAGTAAATGTTCAAAGGAGAAAGAAAGAGCATGTGCCAGTCAATAAATATTAAGAATAAGTGACTTGCACTCTATGCTTCAGGTCCCATTTATAATATCCCCAAAGTAAAATAAATACTTTTTTGTTGCTAAATAAGAATGACTTTTTTTAGCAATCAAGAAGAAAATACCTTTCTTAAAACCAAAGTTTAATTTACAATTGTTATTTTTTTTATTCCAATTAATTTATGCATGTCAGCTAGCCTTTTAAAAAAAGCCTGAGGTTTTATGCTTCCTGTTAATCATATTTTATTGCATTCATTTAGCATAACTGCTGTGCTACATATTTCACATATTTCAGAGAGTCTTCTTTATTGATGTTGCTTTTATAGGTTGACATTTTGCTTGGCGATAATTATTGAAAAAGGATAAAGCAATGTTGAAATGGATTTCTGTGATTCATTCTAGGACAAAAGATTTTAAAAAAAGTGATGGCTTATTGTTAGGAAGAAACATACAATAAACGCCTTTTCTTGTAGACTCTTTAGATGGTGTCTGCTTTGTTAAGTTTCCATTACTGAAGAAGTACTGGCTCCAAATGCATGCAGTATAACCTGTTTGCAGTGCACAGTGCTTTGATATCCTTGTTTGGATGGATAAGATCATGATTTAGTGGTTGTCTGTCAATATTAGCCTCTGACAATATCTAATAATCACTACTTCACATTAAGTTCTTGTTGAAAGTGTCATCTCACGTGGCTTATGCTTTCAGATTAGCTTACTATATTTTCTTTCTTACCAGATTATTTTAACCAGAGAACGGCAGAATCCACAATAAATTATATCCTCTTTTCTATATTGTGTAATGTGTTCATCTTTACATTGCAGGTTTTAGTACAAGGTAATAAATATTACTTAAGTAATACTCAAATTATGAGTTTAAGTAGAGGGAACGAATGTTATAGATATAGATACTTTATTGATTTTAATCCATGAATCCTAATAGGCTAGATTATAGAATATTGTAACAAAACATATGACCATAACTGATAGATTTGAAATATAATTTTATTTTTATGTGCTCTTCATTTGATTATTTGTACAAAGATACATAAAAATTAGATTGTCTTCTCAGGTATTAAATTCAAAGCTGTCTCAAAAACCATCAATTGGTTGGAGGAATGGTTTGGCGGTGAGAGCACCGGATGTTCCTGCTAGGACATGGTTCAGTTTCCAGCACCCACTGGTGGCTCACAATCATCCTGCTGCCAGTTCCAGAAGATGCAATGCCCTCTTTTGGCCTTCACAGGTACCAGACACACACACGGTACACATACATATATATCGGAAAACCCTCATATACATAAAATAAAAGTCATTCTTTCAAAAATAATCATCGTTAATCTGCTTGGGCTCTATTTGGGCAGTTCAGAATTTCTATTACACAGTCCTCATTCAAATGTAAAGAACTGATTTGGGCATTGTTATTTGTTTAAAATTCTAGATCTAAATCCAATTGTACTTAGCATCATCTCAGAATACAGTTTTGCTTTAATGAATGAAAAGTTATGAAGTACACAAATAAATTAACTTTAAATGTCATACTGGCATATTTAAAAATAAGTAAATACAGTCTGATTTCTCTCCTTTTATAGGTTATGTGACTTCTATGAGTTTTTTTTTCTTTTGCTTCTGCTTCTACTTGGAATCTTTGTTTACTTACTGTCCTGGCTTCTTAGTTCATATATCAAATATTAACTTACCTAGGAATATTAAGATATTATCCTTGAATCTGAACTAAGTGCTCTGACAATGAAAGATTTTGACATTTTTGAATGCCCAATATCAGATTTAAGTCAATTCAGTCAGATTCTTGTTCTACTTAAACATCCGCTTCATAGTTGCTGTGATGAAAGGGGTAGAATCCCTAAGTTATTTTCTAAATTTCCACCCATGGAGGAACAAAAGGCAGGCCTAACTTTCTCCCCAGCAACCACTAGCTAATTGTCAAGTCCCTTGCTCTTGATGTGGGATGGTGTGTAGCAAGGATCTTAAAAGGTCTTATTAATAAAAACAAACCTGAGCCAGGTATTGGTGTGAATGCTGAATGATCAGAGAAACAGAGCAAGCCACAGCTACCTCACCTCACTAATTCCTCAGCTGATCCTGTTTCCTCAGACTGGAAGCCTCAGACTGAAGATCTCAGCTGAACTGCTGCTCAAAAGCCTAAAAGCTTAACCAGCCCTAGTTCCTGGTTTTCACGCCTTATATAACTTTCTACTTTCTGCTTTCTGCCATCACTTCCTGGGATTAAAGGCGCATGGTCACCATGCCTGGCTGTTTCCAGTGTGGCTTTAAACTCAGAGATACAGATGGACCTCTGCCTTAGGAATGCTAGGATTAAAGGTGTGTGTGACACTATTTTCTGGCCTTTGTATCTAGTGGCTGTTCTGTTCTATGACCCCAGATAAGTTTATTAGGGTGCACAATATTTTGGGGAACACAATATCACTGCAGTGGTGGAACATGAAGTGTTTTTCTCTCACTCGTGATGAAATATCGACAGGGCCAGTTTTTGCGCAGCTCTTGTCTGTTCACAAGAGATGCAGTGAACTTCTGAGTGCAATGAATAGGTCAAATCCAGTGGATATCTTTTTGTAGAATATTATCCTCTGGCTTTTATGTTCATTTTACATTCTCTTCTGAGGTGTTCCCTGGACATGTAAGGAATATTTATAGTCAGGCTTTCTTTGGACCGTCAGCACCCAAATAATCACATAGAGACTTCTTATTAATTATAAAAACTTTGTCTCAACTAGCTCTTAAAACTTAAATTAACCCATTTATATTAATCTTCATTCTGCCACGTGACTCATTACCTCTCCTCAGTACAGTACATTGGACTTCCTCTGTATCTCACTGGTGAAACCTCTGTCTCAGATTCTTCCCCTGAATTCCTCTTTCTCCCTGGAAGTTCTGCCTATCCTCTCCTGCCTAGCTATTAGTTGTTGAGGTAAAACAGACACTATACAAAAAGATTATCCCACAGCAAACATTTACCACTATGTTATTTATTTTTCTCCTTTTTAAAATTAAGAGACTCTCTATTCAGTTTACATATCAACCACAGGTTCTCCCATCCTCCCTTCTCCTTTACCCAGCCTTCCTCCCCGAACTCACTCCCCATTCCTACCTCCTCCAAGGCAAGGTTTCCCATGGGGAGTCAGCAGAGCCTGGTATATTCAGTTGAGGCAGGTCCAAGCCCCTCCTCCCTGCACCAAGTCTGCACAAAGTGTCTCAGCATAGGCACTAGGTTCCAAAAAGCCAGCTCATGCACTAGGGACAGGTAACTGTCCCACTGCCTGGGGGTCCCCTAAACTGTTCAAACTAAACAACTGTCTCACTTATCCAGAAGGCTTAGTCCAGTACCATGGGGGCTCCTCAGCTATTGGTCCACAGTTCATGTGTTTCCACTAGCTTGGCTAGTTGTCTCTGTACTTTTTCTAATCATGGTCTTGATAACTCTTGCTCATAGAATCCCTCTGATCTCTCTCTCTCTCTCTCTCTCTCTCTCTCTCTCTCTCTCCTCGATTGGACTCCTGGAGTTCCACCTGGGACCTGGCCGTGGATCTCTGCATCTGCTTCCATCATTCACTTGATTAAGGCTCTGTGATGACAGGGTATTTAGCCATCTGATCACCAGAGTAAGTCAGCTCAGGCACCCTTTCAACCATTGCCAGTAGTCTATGTGGAGTCAACTTTGTGGATTCCTGGGGAACTCCCTAGCACTCTGTTTCTCCCTATTCCCATGGTGGTGCCTTCATTTATCATGGTATCTCTTTCCTTGGTCTCCCACTCTCTTCCTCATCCAGCTCAAACATCCTGCTCCCCTAAACTCTCTTTACCCCGACCCTTGCCCTCCATTACCCATACCATGTTTGTCTTTCTGAGTCTGGGTTACCTCACTCAGGATGCTATTTTCTAGTTTCATCCATTTGCCTGCAAACCCCATGATGTCATTGTTTTACTCTACTGAGTGGTACTCCATTGTGTATAGGTACCACATTTTCTTTATCAGTTTTTGTGTTGAGGGGCATTTAGGTTGTTTCCAGGTTCTGGCTATTACAAATAATGCTGCTATGAACATAGTTGAGCATGTGTCCTTACGGTATGATAGAGCATTCCTTGGGTATATGCCCAAGAGTAGTATAGCTGGGTCTTGAAGTACATTGATTCCCAATTTTCTGAGAAACTGCCATACTGATTTCCAAAGTGGCTGTAGAAATTTGCATTCCCACCAACAGTGTAGGAGTGTTCCGCTTGCTCCACATCCTCTCCAACATAAGCTGTCTTCAGTGTTTTTGATCTTAGCCATTTTGACAAGTGTAAGATGGTATCTCAGAGTTTTGATTTGCAGTTCCCTAATGACTAAGGATGTTGAGCAATTCCTTAAATGCTACAGTTACTCTGCTTCCAAAGCCAAACAAAGATGCAACAAAGAAAGAGAATTACAGACCAAATCTTCCTCATGAATATTGATGCAAAAATACTCAATAAAACACTGGCAAACAGACTCCAAGAACACATCAAAAAATTATCCACCATGATCAAGTAGGCTTCATCCCAGAGATGCAAGTTTGGCTCAACATACAAAAGTCTGTTAATGTAAAGCACCACATAAACAAACTGAAAGAAAAAAAAAAACAAAGCATGTGATCATTTCATTAGATGCTGAAAAGGCCTTTGACAAAATGCAACACTCTTTCATGATAAAGGTCTTGGAGAGATCAGGAATACATGGGAAAATACCTAAACATAATAAGGACAATTTACAGCAAGCAAACAGCCAACATCAAATTAAATGGAGAGAAACAAATCAGGAACAGGACAAGGTTATCACTATCTTTTTAAAAATAAATAAAGCATTAAATCAACAGTTCTCTTTCAAACATAAATTTCTCAGTAAGCACATGAAGCAGCATCACTAATCATTAACAAAACAGAAATCAACACTATCATTAAATATTCCTTTATGCATAATGGAACAGAGAGAGAGATGGTGTGAGACAGAGACACTGGCTGATCTAACCAAAACAATTTTGGCAATGATCTGGACAAACTGTCCAGGTTACAGCCCTGATTTTAAACATGAATGTGAGATGCAGAAAAAAATATCAATATTTTGTAAAAAATACTAAACAACAAATGTGGTCCCATAAAACTATACAAATAGGGCTAGAGAGATGGCTCAGCAGCTCAGTGAGTTTACTGTTCTTGCAGAGGACCAGATTTAATTCCTAGCACCACATGGTGGTGTACAAACAAGTCCCCAGAAAATTAAAGCACCAAGGAAAAGCAAAAGAAACACATATAGATTCAGGGACACATGCCTTGCTTTACCACTGAGCCACACTGTTAGTTTTACTCTTATCTTATTATTTCATTATTTTTGTTTACTTAAATTTTCTCTAAGCAATTCTTTAGCTGTATCATGCAAATTTTGGTTTGTTTTAGTTTCATCTTAAATCAATTCTAAATAGTTTCTAAGACAGGTTTTCTTTGGTGCATTGATTATTTAAATATTTATGTTAAATATCTAAGATTTTAGAAGTTTTCCTGTCCCTGACTGATAGATTACCTCCATTGTTCCCAGAGCATACATTTTGAACATTTCCTCCATTCCATTCAGTTCTCCATTCCAACCTGTGGAATGGCACTCCCATATTTCCCACCTCCGTCTACCTAATCTAGAAAGACGATCAGAAACATGTCCAGAGATTTGTTCCCATGGTGATCCTTAATCTCATCAACCTGATGACAAAGAGCAAACACAGTCCCATCAGAAGTTTTATTTTTTAAGAATGAGATACAGTCTCCAAGTGTATGTGAATAAAGCTGTCAGAACAGTCCACTGTTCATGGTTAGGAAGTTTCAAGTACTGGATCTATTAAAACATTAAGTTAAGATGAGATCCTGGTAGAAACCATGGCCAAAAACAATAATGTGTTCTTTTTCTTTCTAGAGAGGTTCTCACTGTGTCACTCATGTTCCTCTGCCTCACTCTCCTTGGGATGACAGGTGTTTGTCACTATACCCTGTGATGCTCAGAATTTTAATTTAAAAAACAACCAAGAATACAATTCACATGAGGAAAAGGAAAAGTAAGAGTGTTTATATATATATATATTTAAAAACTGTTAATAAAAGAACAACTATGGGGGTGGGAGAGATGGCTCAGAAGTTAAGAGCACTGGCTGTTCTCCTAGAGGTCATGAGTTCAATTCCCAGCAAGCACGTGGTGGCTGACAGTCATTTATAATGCTTTCCGGTGCCCTCTTCTGTCCTGCATTTCAGGTATGCATGCAGGCAGAACACTGTATACATAATAAGTAACTAAATCTTAAAAATAAATCTCTAAGAGAAGAAAAAGAACACTATACTTTTGCAGGTTGTGTTTCTGATGTGATAAGCATTTTACTTAGTGCAAAAAATCACTTTGGATTTTAATTGTAGCATGTTATTACATATTTAATAAAATTTTATTTCCTTTGTGTAGTTAGAGTTTTCCTGCCTGGCACACAGTCAGGACAAATCTCTCTCACCCGCCAGTCCCACAGTCGCTCAGACCCAACCAAGAAAGCACACAGAAACTTATATTGCTTACAAACTGTATGGCCGTGGCAGGCTTCTTGTTATCTACTTCTTCTATCTTAAATTAACCCATTTCTGTTAGTCTTTACTTTGCCACATGGCTTGTGGCTTACCAGTGTCTTTACATGTTGCTTCTCATGGCGGCGGTAGGCGGTGTCTCTCCCCAGCCTTCTACTTCCCAGAATTCTCTTCTCTCTTGTCCCGCCTTATACTTCCTGCCTGGCCACTGGCCAATCAGAACTTTATTTACACAGAGTGATATCCACAGCACCTTTGAAAATTTCAAACTTGTGCACCAGGTAATTTTCTCTGAGACTGTAATTACACATGTCTCCCTTTTCTTTTCTCCCTCCAACACCTCCCAAGTATCCCTCTTGTTTTCCCTCAAATCCATGGTCATTTTTTCTTTAAGTGTTGTTACATATATGTGGTAGTTTTTGTTTTTGTTTTCCAAGACAGGGTTTCTCTGTGTAGTTTTGTGCCTTTCCTGGAACTCACTTGGTAGCCCAGGCTGGCCTCAAACTCACAAAGATCTGCCTGCCTCTGTCTCTCGAGTGCTGGGATTAAAGGTATGAACCACTACCGCCCAGCTATGCGATAGTTCTAATATAAGTGGCCCCTATAAGTGTAGCATGAATCTTAAAGAGTCTTATTAATGAAATCAAATTCAGAGCCAGGTATTGGGGTGAATGCTGGACGATCAGAGAAATAGAACAAGCCACAGCTTCCTCACCTTGACAGTTCCTCAGTTGATCCTCTTTCCTCAGACTGGATGCCTCTGAATCCTCATCCAAATGGATCTCAGCTGAACTGCTGCTCCAAAGACTGAAAGCGTAACCTAACCAGCCAAATGCTTCTAGTTTCTGTTCTTCATGCCTTATATATCTTTCTGTTTTTGCCATCACTCCCTGGGATTAAAGGCTCACTTCTTGGGATTAAAGGCATGTGTCACCATGCTCGGCTGTTTCCAATGTGGCCTTGAACTCACAGAAATCCAGAGAGATTTCTGTCTCTGGAATGCTAGGATTAAAGGAGTGTGCTACCACTGCCTGTCCTCATGTTTAGTATTGTGGCCGTCCTGTTCTCTGACCCCAGATAAGTTTATTAGCCTGCACAATATTTCAGAGAACACATTACCACCACACATAAGCTCATAGGGAGTGGCACTATTAGGAGGCATGGTCTTGTTGGAGGAAGTGTGTCACTGCAGAGGTGGGCTTTGAGATCTCCTTTGCTCAAGCTTTGCTCACTGTGGCATCCAGACCACTTTGTGTTGCCTTCAGATCAAGATACAGAATTCTCAGCTACTTCACCAACATGTCTGCCTCCATCCTATGTTGCGCTATGAGGATAATGGACTAAACTTGGAATATGTTAGCTACCCCAATTAAATACTTTTCCCTTTTAAGAGTTGCATCTAATAACTGCCTATAATTCCAAGATCTAACATCCTCACATAGACATACATGCAGAAAAAGCATCAATGCAAATAAAATAAAAATAAATAAATTATTAAAAAATAGTTGCCATGGTCCTGGTGTCTCTTCCCAGCAATAGAAACCAGAAGACAATATAAACTAAATATATGAACATAGTCTACTCAATCTGTATAATGTTATATATATGTTTATATTTCAGGGGTAGCCATTTGGTATTGATTAATAAATTGGTGTGTTCCTCCCTGGGGAAGATCATTTCTCCTATTCTTACAATTTTTTAGTTGCTTATAGATCTTTGTCTAGGTTTGAGGCCTCTTGAGCTTTCCCCTTTTCACTGTTCAGGCTTCCAAAAAGGGAGGCAACTAATGGTCCTAGAGAGTTATGATTCCTATGAATCACACCAGCAATCAGCATTGCAGGATTTCCTGAAAGTTATCACAATGGCTTGTATATCTTGGCAATACAACATTTCTTTAATTGGGCTTAAGGTAACTCTCAACAAAAGGGAAAGTGTGCATGGTAGTAGGAACTAGCAAACTATGCAGGGCTAGAGAAGCATGGATCTTGGAGGAGAACCTACAACCATCAGTTTACTAAACCAGCGCAATTCTTACTTACATTCCAAATATTTATCTTTATACCCACTGATAAGTGTAGTTTACATTCCTCATCAATAAGACTTTTTTGCAATGGATGGAGACCATTACAGAAAAACCTCAATCAATCAAAATGCAAGGTTGTGGTTCCCAGTTTTAACTGGTGTAACTACAACACAACTCTTGCACATAGGGCACGATGATCATTGTGGAAGACAGGTAAAATGATTGTAAGAGCCAAAGGATCAGAAACGTTGCTGTGAGACTGTGTCTCTTACAAATGTCAGAGAAGCCATACCAACATGGCTTCCTATACAATATATTTTGATCATATCCATCCCTCAGTATTCCCATTTGACTCCTCCAAACTCCCTTCCCCCCATGTTCACCTTGTCCTCCAAAATTCATGTTAGTTTTTGCTGTTGATCAATAATCCATGGATGCCAACTAGTGCTGCATACATATACACATACACATGGCCATAGGCCCATTCAGTGGAGCCATACCCCAGAAGAAAATGGACTCTGCTTCTCCCAGCATCAATCAACTGCCAACAGCTCTTCAGCTAATAAAGAATGGAGCCTTGTGAGCCTCTTCCTCATTCATGTTGAAATTTTTGACTGGGTTAATCTGTACAGGTTGTGTAGACTCTTGGTAAATAATTTCCTCATTTATCCACACATCCATATTTCTGCTGTCTTTCCACCCATCATAAAATTTAGTTGTCTATTTACATACAATATGTGGGGATATGTCTGAAACACTATTCCTAGTAAAATAATTCTAGTCACGTAAAGGGGGTAGGATTTTTAGTTCCAGCTTTCCACGTTTTGTGTATTTCTGTATCGACAGCCTGCTTTACATTGCTTTGTTTCAAAATTCTAAGTTTTTAAGTGAAATAATAGAGATAATCTTGTTGACATTACATACTGGCACAATTATCATAAAATCCAACATGCCTGTGAGAGCTGAGGATGCAGCTCAGTGATAGAAAGCAACAGGGTTCTGGGTTTGAACCCCAGCATTACAAACAATAACAACAAAGGAAACTTTCTTCTTGGACTTGCCACACAACTCTTTTTATTTTCCCTTTGTAATTTTAACATATTAGAAAAAATATTCTGAGAAGTCAGAGTCTGATATTTTGGATAGAGTCTAGACATAGTGCCTAATTTTTTTTTTGACAAAATATATGGAATAATCTGAGAAGTGTTTTGGAGAAGGAGAGAACCATGCATTTTTGAAAATAACTATTATCTAAGGCTTCAAGTTTCCTTCACTTCACATGTAATTTCTCAGTGAACACATTGATATTTTGAGTCATTGGATTTGGGAAATCAAATTATTACTAGTCTGCTGGCTAAATTACTTTTCCCATCTGTTAGTACATTGTCACAATTATTTGAACCCTGGTTTTATATTAGCAGAAGTTATAAATCACATTTTTTAAAAATTAAGTCTGACTGTGTAAAATTTTGAGCAAAATAAACATTTGTTCCTTATTTGTCTATCTTAAAAGCACAGCAAAATACAAACTGTAAATTAATCAAGCTGAAATTAAGTGCACTGAATATCTTGGTATCCAATATGCTCTCTTGGTAGCCACATGTTTTT
The DNA here is from genome assembly GCF_903995425.1 of Onychomys torridus. NCBI lineage: Eukaryota > Metazoa > Chordata > Mammalia > Rodentia > Cricetidae > Onychomys > Onychomys torridus. Next base: position 93,969,873 of record NC_050451.1, read on the forward strand.
TGGATGATCATTTTTGGTTAATACTGTTGATTACAGAGATGCTTTTGCTTTAATTCACAGCCAAACAGTGGGGACATTTATGATGTTTGTTTAATTAGCGTGATTCAATCTACTCTTGGAATAATTTTTAATACTTTAAGTGCATTTGTCAAGCTTGTTTGCTCACTGGCTTCTTTGTTATTGCAGTGCAGACCAGTCCTGAAGTCATAGAACAGTGGCTGATTACATCTAAAAATCAAAACTTGGTCACTAAGTTACTTGTAAACTTTATTAGGAACACCAACAAGACTGAAATAAAGAAAACATGGTGAACTTCTGTTGGAATATTTCCTTTGCATACTGTATTGTTCTTAAAATAAAAATAATGTTCACTGTGTCTTTCTACTTCATTGGCACGAACTGAAGAGTTATTTAAGTTATTTATCCATTTGTTAAACAATCCAATGCTTCTTATTTGTGTTGATGCTACACACAGACTCTGCACCTTAAACTGTCTGCTTTTACAATTTTCCTCCATCTAATGAAACAAGCACACTCACTCCAAGGTTCCATACCAGTTTGTAACTTCTTTCACTTAGTTTCTTCACTCTTCTTCATGTCCTCCCTTAAAAATAATTTGAGGAGTGCCTACTTTTACTGCTAGGTTCTATACAGCACATGGCTGCAGCATATACTTTTGTTAATGTTGCCATAACAACAATTCCAAGATCTTGCTCTTCTGTTCATTCTTGATCAGTGTTTGTAGACTATGGGAATTGTTACTGGGCAAGCACATCCAACTGAAGACCTTTACGGAGGTACCAGTTACTATGTGGAGTATTTTCTCATTTGGAAAAGCAGTTTAGATTTACATACACTGACTTTTTTAAAAAACATTTGAGATATTCTATAAAATAATTTCTAATGAACATTTTTGATGTGAATGAGGAAAGGATACTTAAGAAATGAATAATTAGTTACACTACAACCTAGGTTGTCTGCCAGAAAGTGGTCAAGGCAGCAAATGTGCTATGAGAAACTGGGAGGGTATCTGAACCAGATTAATAGGGTTTGATAAGCAGAACTAAGGAAGTTCAGATTTTTATTTAAGGAACTGTTGAGAAATTTTGGGTCAGATCATATTGTCTTAAACATTGTATTTTAATTGTATGCCTATGTTCTTAATTTTAAAACAAATGTTATGGGAAGAAACTATGCATTTTAATATTTTAAACCACAGTAATTTGTACAATCCATAGGGTATGACTATATGTTACCAGATATTAATATTTGTGTATACGGTGTGTGCATGTATGTGCACATATGTTTGAAAGTTCATTTCTCTGTTTATGCAAATAACAGGTGGAAAAGGATTTGAGGGAACAAATTAAGGAATGAAAGTTTAGTCTCTATGAAGATGGTGATTACCCTAAGTAGATTATCACATTGTGGGCAGATTTGCCAAAAATCATTCTATGACTATCAAAATACTTATTTCCATATAATCTATTATGTATACTAGGATCTGAGTTTGAAGTCACATGATAGTTAACCCAATTTAAATGTAGATTTTGCTTTACATAATTCAAATATTTGTTTTAATGACAAATAAGAAAAAAGCTCAAAGAATGTTGTGAAGAAAATTAACACAACTCTTGATTGGTTAATACTAACATTTGGGTTCTAAATAGTTATCATTCAAAATCTCTGTGCATTGTAATTGATGATTAGTGATAATTTGAAGGATTTATCTGACCTTGTTAGAATCTGTAACCTTATCAGAAAGAATATTAGGAATGAATCCACTAAAAGCACATGCTGGGAACATCAGGGTCAACATTTAAAATACATTATTTTAATTTCAAGATTATATCTATCTACTCATATATCACCTATCTATATATCCATTCATCTACCTGTCTGTCTGTCTGTCTGTCTATCTATTATCTGTTCCAAGGTGATACATAAAAAATTAAAGTTCATCTACTTTCTTATTAGGACAAATGGGGGGTAACATATGAAAGAAAACATGACTCAGACTGCTACCATCCAATCTTCAGGGTAGATCTGGTTGTGGCAATTTCTATTTTGTTTTCTCCATTTGAAGATGTTTGATTTTCCTCCCAGTCCTGAATTGGGATTGATTCACTATCTAATTGTGGATTGATAGTTTATTTTTTTCAATTTTGTGACAATTTGTCATTTCCCCATCTTTGTGATTTATTGATATAAAAAAATCTGTTACTTGAATTATTTTTCTCCTGTGTGATCAGATGAGAGATCATCTGATTTTTCTCACACTCTTTTCAAGATATTTTGTGGGTTTATTTATAGAAATTCTGAATTCGGTTTTCCATTATTTTATATTGCATCAATGTTCATAAGGGAGATTGGTCTAAAATTCTCTTTCTTTGCTGTATCTTTGTGTGGTTTGGGTATCAGGGTAACTGTAGCTTCATAAAAAGAGTTTGGTAATGTTTCTTCTGTTTCTATTGTGTGGAACAATTTGAAGAGTATTGGAATTAGCTCTTCTTTAAAATACTGGTAGAATTCTGCACTGAAGCCATCTGGTCCTGGACTTTTTTTTGTTGGGAGACATTTAATGACTGTTTCTATTTCCTTAGGTGTTATTGGCCTATGTAAATAATTTATCTGGTCTTGATTTAACTTTGGTATATGGTACCTATCCAGAAAATTGTCCATTTCTTTCAGATTTTCTAATTTTGTGGAGTACAGGTTTTTGAAGTATGACCTGATGATTCTCTGGATTTCCTCCTTGTCTGTTGTTATCTCTCCCTTTTCATTTCTGATTTTGTTTATTTAGATGTTCTCTCTCTGTTTTGGTTAATTTGGACAATGGCTTGTCTATCTTGTTGATTTCCTCAAAGAACAAACTCTTTGTTTTATTGATTCTTTGTATTGTTCTCTTTGTTTCTATTTAATTGATTTCAGCCCTCGATTTGATTAAATAATTGATCCCTGGCATCAATTCCTCCTGGGATCTTCGGCTTGGTTCTAGGCAGAGCTCTAGGGGTCCAGTCGATAAGAGAGAGGAGGGATTCTATGAGCAAGCGATATAGAGACCATGACTGGAAGGAGTGCAGAGACAACTAGCCAAATTAGCAGAAACACATGAACTGTGGACCAATAGCTGAGGAGCCCCCATGGTACTGGACTAAGCCCTCTTGATAAGTGAGAAAGTTGTTTGGCTTGAACTGTTTAGGGGACCCCCAGACAGTGGGATAGGGACCTGTCCCTAGTGCAAGAGTTGGCTTTCTGGAACCTAGTGCCTATGGTGGGACACATTGCACAGCCTTGGTAGAGGGAGTAAGGACTTGGACATGCTTCAACTGAATGTACCAGGCTCTGCTGACTCTCCATGGGAGACCTTGCCTTGGAGAGGGTAGGAGAGGGGGGTGGGTTGGGGAAGTTGGGTGGTGGGAGGAGGGAGGATGGGGGAATCTGTGGTTGATGTATAAAATGAATGGAAGATCTCTTAATTAAAAAAAAAGGAAGAAACAAAAAGAAATTCTGTGGTTCTGGGGAAATTCTTTGGACTTAGTCTACTGTGGATCACTCAGCTTTTTTTATAATACAGTTTTTTTTTCTTGGTCAAATTTGAAACTTTCCTTCAAGTAATCTTTAAGTCTTTCCCTCTTTACCCTGTTCTAAAATGTTGGGATTCAGAAAGCCAGCTCATGCAGGGATAAAATCCGTGAAGAAGAAATTGAAGAACATATCAGAAAATGAAAAGATCTCCCATGCTCATGGATAGGCAGCACTAACATAATAAAAATGACGATCTTACCAAAAGCAATCTACAGATTCAATGCAATCCCCATCAAAATACCAACACAATTCTTCACAGACCTCAAAAGGACAATACTTGATTTCATAGGGAAAAACAGAAAACCTAGGATATCTAAAACAATCCTTTACATAAAGCAACTTCTCGAGGCATCACCATCCCTGACTTCAAGCTCTACTATAGAGCTATAGTAATAAAAACAAGCACACACCTTTAATCCCAGCACTGATCTGGGATTAAATTGAGGGCTGATCCCTAAAACATACAGAGAACTCAAGAAACTAGATAGCAAAATACCAAACAATCCAATTAAAAAATGGGCTACAGCTCTAAACAGAGCATTATTAACAGAAGAATCCCAAATGGCTGAAAGCCATTTAAGCAATGTCAACATCCTTAGTCATCAGGGAAATGCAAATCAAAACGACTCTGAGATATCATCTTACACCTGACAGAATGGCTAAAATAAAAAAAAAAAAAAAAAAAAAAAAAAAAAAAAAAAAAACACTGAAGACAGCTTATGTTGGAGAGGATGTGGAACAAGGGGTACACCCCTATACTGTTGGAGGGAGTGCAAACTTGTACAACCACTCTGTAAATCAGTATGGCGACTTCTCAGAAAATTGGGAATCAATCTTCCTTAAGACTCATTGATACCACTCTTGTGCATATACCCAAGGGATGCTCAATCATACCACAAGGACACTTGTTCAACTATGTTTATAACAGCATTATTTTTAATAGACAGAACCTGGAAGCAACCTAGATGCCTCTCAACCGAAAAAATGGATAAAGAAAATATGGCACATATACACAATGGAATACTACTCAGCTGTAAAAAGCAATGATATCATGAAATTTGCAGGCAAATGGATGGAACTTTAAAATATCATCCTGAGTGAGGTAACCCAGACTCAGAAGGACAAACATGGTATGTGCTCACTCATAAGTATATACTAGATGTAAAGCAAAGGATAACCAGACTACAACCCACAGCTCCAGAGAAGCTAGGAAACAAGGAGGATCCTACTAGGGATGCATGGATCACCTTGGGACGGGGCAACAGAGGAGGTCCTGATTAGTAAACTTGGGGATGGGGGGGCGCAATAAAAGAGAGGGGATGGGAGATGAGAACATGAGGGAATGGGATGGCCAAGCCGGGAGAGGGATGGAGTGGGAGAGCAATGAAAGAGGTATCTTGATAGAGGGAGACATTAAACTAATTTCTTATTGAAATAATTTTGTGATGTTGGCTCTTAAATTTTGATCAATCAATTAATTCTAATACCTTATTCCTCAGTATTCTTTATTGATTTTTTAAATTCAACTTAAAAATTTCCCAGTTCTTGATTACTAGGCATTTTTCATTGAAATGTAGATATTTCTGATCCTTTAAAAATTTTTTGTTATTTATTTTTCATATATTTTATTTTGACCATGTTCTTTGCCTTCCCCCAGCTCTTCCCCCAGATCCTCCTTACCTAACTACTAACCCAACCTCATGTCCTTTCTCGCTCTCACTTTCTTAAAATATGAAAACCCTTGAGGATTTAGCTCAGTGGTAGAGCACTTGCCTAGCAAGTGCAAGGCTCTGGGTTCGATCCTCAGCTCAAAAAAAAAATATGAAAACCCAAACAAACAAATAAAAAATTTTAAAGAAGACAAAAATAATGCCAAAACCAAACAAAAGCATACACACAAATAGGGAGTGAGCTTTGTATGGTTGATATGCCCTTGGGGAAAACTAATCTCCCTTTCTCAGCAGGTATCAGTTAAAAACAGCTTTTTGTTTAAGAGTAGGATTTTGTGTCCAGACATTTCTGGTATTTGTTATAAAACTCTGATACCTTTTTTGTTGTTGTTATTATTTTTGTTTTTTTTTCTGCTTGTTTGTTTGTTTAAGATGGGTCTCTAATTAGTGTTGACTGTCCAGGGAACTTGGTACTGAATCCACAGAGCTCTTCCTGCCTCTGCCTCTTGAGTGCTTAGATTAAGGGCATGTACCACTTCATTTAGCAAATCTTTGATTCTTTTTTTTAAATTTTCCCTCTTCTTTTATTCAAAATAAGTTATTTTTTATACAATATGTTCTGACTACTGTTTTCCCTTTCCAACTCCTCAGAGATCCTCTCCACTTTTCTTCCCATCCAAATCCAGACCCTTTCTGTCTCTCCTTAGAATCAGGCATCTAAATAACAACAACAGCATCAACAATAATAATAATAATAATAATAATAATAATAATAATAATAAAAATAAAAAAAAAAACAAAAAAAGAAGGAAAAGATCTAAAAAACCCATATAGACAGAGACACCCACATTCGCCCACACAGAAATCCTATAAAAACACAAAACTGGAAGCTATAATATATAAATGAAGGATCTATAAAGACAAGAAAAAAGAACAAACAGAAAAAGACAAAAAAAAAGATATTGATTTTTGTTTTATGTTGGCCATCTACTAATAAGAATTGAGCTTGCTCTTAAGAATGGTTTGGATCCCCAGTGGGACTCTGTTGGAGAGAATTAAATTTTACAATTAATTATCAATTGGGAATAGTTTCTGGGTTAGTGATAGGGACTTGTGTCTACCATTCTCAGTGCTGGGATACCATGGGGCTCAGACCCATGCAGAGGTTGTGCATGCTGCCACAGTCTTTGTGAATTCATATGTGTGTAAGTTCTGCTGTGTTTAGAAGACCTTGTTTCCTTGGTGTCCTCAATCCCCTTTGGTTTGTACACTCTCCTTGCCTCTTTTTCTGCAAAGGTCCCTAAACCCTGAAGGAGGGATTTGAGCAGACATCTCATCTAGGGCTGAGTATTTCAAAGTCTTCCACTCTCTGTGTATTGTCTAGTTGTGGGTCTCTGTATTTGTTTCCATCTACTGCAGGAGGGAACTTCTCTGATGACAGCTGAGCAAGGCCCTGATCTGTGAGTATAGCAGAATGTTGTTATGGCTAGGTTCCTCTAGCAAAACAGTAGTATTTGGTTTTCTACTAGGGCGCTGGCCCATTTGGTCTCAGGATCTTGGCAACCTGTGCAGTATTGGGGATGGGTTGATCTCATGGAGTTGGTGTGACATCTTGTTGGATATTGGTTGGTTGCTCCCACCAACTTTGTGCCATCACTGCCCTTGTGTGTCTTGCAGGCAGGTCATCATTATAGATCAAAGGGTTTGTAGCTGGGTTAGTGTTCACCTTTTTCTTTTGGTAGTGCACAAAGTACCTTCCAGTCCCATGAACACTAATCCAAAAGGGTGAATGTAGCTAGAGTGTTCTCTTTGTAGTTAGAGTTTTCCTGCCTGGTCCATAGTCAGGACAAATCTCTCTCACCCGCCAGTCCCACAGCCGCTCAGACCCAACCAAGTAAACATACAGAGACTTATATTGCTTACAAACTGTATGGCCATGGCAGGCTTCTTGTTATCTACTTTTTCTATCTTAAATTAAACCATTTCTATTAATCTATGAGTTGCCAGGTGGCTCGTGGCTTACTGGTACCTTACATCTCACTTGTCATGGTGGTGGCTGGCAGTGTCTCTCTCTTCAGCGTTCCCCTTCCCAGAATTCTCTTCTCTGCTTGTCCCACCTATACTTCCTGCCTGGCTACTGGCCAATCAGTGTTTTATTTATTAACCAATTAGAGCAACACATTTGACATACAGAACATCCCACAGCAGGTGAAGGCTCTAGGTAGGCACCAGATCAACTTCTTGTTCAATGAGTTGTATAGGCATTGTCTTCATCTAGCTATGACATCTGGTAATCCCATTGATCGGCAGGGTTGATTTGGCCAATCCGGCTGGCTACACAAGTGCCCCCTTCCTCTTTCACTGCTCATATGTGTACCTCCCTAAGCTGTGGAGTTGGTCAAAGAGGACTGCCTTCCCAGATAGGGAAGGATGGGCCTTCATTCAAGGATATATGAGGAGCTGCATTCTCCTGCTAGAACCTCCAATCAAGCTCTAAAAATTCTGATTATTACTTAAACCTATACTTTAGGGGGCCAACTTGATACCACTCTTACATGGACAGCAGGAGAGAGTGATTTTGTTTTCTCACAGACCTCTGTTCATATTTCCCTGTCTGGAGATTATGGGGGTGGGTAGCAGTGCCTCAGAGCCTTAGGGGTACTGAAAGTCCTGACGATGGTCCACTAGCCTCCTGAGATCTAGAGGGGGACATGAGCAGTCCCCAGCTTCTCAGTCAGTCTGGAATAAAGATGATGTTACCACTTTTGCAGTAATGCTTGACATCCACAGATCTATTACTATAGACTAGAAATGTCTAACTAGACTGCCAATATTCATATTTTCACTAGGAAGAACCGTCTAATTTCCCTAGAGCTTTCTAAAACATTCAGTGTCTTCTGGACTGCCAAGTTCTTATACACAAAGTCTAGTATACATGTGGTAAAAAAGAAAAGCCAGGTGGCTTGTTATTTATTCTTTATATCCTGATGCACTTAGTTGTTTTTCTGTCTTCTGTATATTTCCCAGTTTCTGTGCTTGTTTTTATGTAAAAATGTCATTTAACTATATATAGTAGAACTAATAAGAAAAAGTGTATTTTCCCAGTTAACGAAATTTGGGCATGTAGATTTTACAGAAGTAATGTGAAGTGATTCTTGAAAAATAACGAGATTTACAGAGTTGAGGTGATAGGTCAGCCAGTAAAATGATGCCTTACAATCACGAGGACCATTTTAATTTCTAGACATAAAATAGCCAGATGTGTAGCATACTCAATTGCAATTCCAGTGTTAGGAAGGTGGACACAGGTGGATCCCTGTGGACCTTTGGCCAGAGAGTCTAGCCTAGTTGGTAACCCCAGATCCCAAGAAGAGATCTTGTCTCAAAAAGATGATGGGCAGCACCAGAGGAATGACACCAGTTGACTTTTGTTCTGCAAATGCACTTACACACATGTGCACAAATATGAACACACACACACACACACACACACACATGTAAGAATGTTAAAGTCTTAGTACTAGTTTTCTAGTCAGTTCAAACCAAATAAACTGGATATCTCTTACATCTATTTTCAATCAAAGTTATAAAAGCGATTAAGATGATAATAGCAGTGATCTGACTTGTTCCTAGTTAGAAAGAGAAATGTCTAGATTAGCCTTTCTTGAGGTAATTCTAACCAGTAGAACAGGATATAATTGGACTTTGCAGAAGGCATTGCTATATTTAGGGAGGTTTTCTGATAACCTTTAAAGGTTTTCTTCACAATAAATGATGATATGCCTCTTAACATGTTATAAATGTTAAATTGGCCATTAGCAGTTTTACTGAAGATCTTCTATCCCTCTCAAAGTAATATTTTGAAAGAAAGCTTGAGTTTATTTTCTTATATTCTTTAAAAGGTAAATAGTTCCAGCCCTAGAATAGAAACACATAATCCACAGATCTTCTGATGAGCAGCCAAAAGAATTGGCTTGGCTGCATGGACTTCAACATTTTTTTGTAGCAAAATCATACACATCTAAATGTAGATTCTGGCAGTTTGGAATGCCATGTCAATGTGAGGAATTCCCAAGGGGCCTCTGGAACTCTCATGAAACACTCCTGGGTAAACATGGTAGGCATAGCTTTTCAATAGTCATAACAAAATATGAACTGTAAAATATTTTGTGTACTAAGTAATACAAGTGTAATATAAAACAGGTGACTAATATTGCTTAACTCTTTAAGTATACCATATGTTATAAAATATAGCCAAATTGTAATTATTTCCATGAAAAGACAGATAAATTCCAACATCTCAAAACTGCATGATCAGGGTCATGAACTCTGAGGCTATATACATGATGTGTATTGCCATATAATTTTTAGTTTATTATATACAATCAATTATAAAATGTAAATGAATTTATTCAAATATTCTCAAAGAGAATAACATCTTTTTCTACGTGAGTAAACTATGACTCCAAGAAACATGGTACTCCTAGAACCATTTCTAAGAAACACATTCTCCTGTGCACACACCTCATGGGTGTGACTCCAAAGTATATTGCTGTGGCTCTAATCCTTTAGTGCACCTTAGACAGCTGCTGCGTTACAGCTGCAGTTTACATCTTCTGTAAAGCTGCCCCTGGGAAACACAATGCCAAATACAAAGTATTGTTTCAATATTGAATCAGTAACATTACATTCGTATTATATTGAGAATTTATATAATTAAGCCAAGTAGTTGAGCCATGCGAAAGTGTTAAATACATGACAACAAATATTCTTGAGTTCTGTCTTTGTTGGGCACCTATTCTCAAGATGTATCTCCCGTTTGAGATACTATTAGCTGGAGTCAGTATCATTTTAATAAACCCAGCATTTCTCATTGTCATTACAGTGTGCTGTTCTACAAGTTTATAGGGTAAAGGTTAATTATTGCTGTATTTGAAAATATAAACAGTTGTAAAGTACTGTGGATAGAAGAGAATGCTCATTTCTTCCTTATAGAGAAAAAGAGGCTAAGAGTGGCTGATTTTGAAGGGACATTTACTAATTCTGCCCAACCTGGGGACAAACTTTGGGATTATCAGATTTAGAACAGTCTATAGGCCTCCAAATACATATTTGGCTAAAGGTTATGTCCATGTAGCTGGTCATTGATATGCAGAAAGTAAAACAATTGCAAACTCTAATCTTAAAAAGCACTGTTCTCTCACCCTCAGATTTCCTCACTCAAGGTCTCATCTAGTCTAATCGTTCCTAATCTGTTTTCGTGGTGGCACGAAAGTCGATTCCTCCACTTCAGAGGCTGAGGCCAGAAGATTGGAAGTTCAAGGCCATTTTGTTATCTCTTTTTGCCTTTTACTCTTCTTGTAGAATTTTTATCCTTGTTATTTGAACACTGAAATAGTGTGTTGTCTTTATTTTGGCGCGGAGTCACAGCATGATATATATGGAGTATAGACAGTCTCACAACCACATGTAGCTATAAATTACAGGACATTTCGGGGTCATTTTCTGCTTCTCATCATTTTCCCATTCTTTTGGCTATAACCACTCCTACTAAGAAAAGTTAAATACCGTCTTTGTCAATACACTGAAGGATGACACAAGCATCATTGTATAAATTAATCATTGTTTTGTTGATGAAAAAATTTAGCCAAATGTTATCAGACATCATTTGGTATAATATTAATTAATGGAAATGAAGTATTGCAACACTGAGGGCTTGAATACTCATTAGAGGATACTAGAACTATGGCCAAGAGCCAGCTTAGGACAATTCACATTTTAGAATAATGAAATGATCAACATTATTGCATCTTTCTCTTGTCCTTCACTAAACATTGCATGCTGTTTTGAAATAAAGGCAGCTTTCTTTTCTCAGATAGCAAGAGCTTTGGTTGCTATAGCAACACACTGATGGGGTTTACAGGTGGCTCATTCTCAAAAAAAAAAAACAAAAAAAACAAACAAACCAAATTTCCCCTCTTTTCTCTTATATACAGAAAAGGCACAAATGGGCAAGAAGGCTCTGTGGTATCTTTATAACCAGTAAACCTGTTTGTTGTTTACTGAAAGATTACATTGCCAAGCATACACAGGAAGCATATAAGAAAATGTATACTTTGCTTTTATATATTTCTCATCTACGGAACAGTAGTGCACTTTCTGATTTTTACAGTTTCCTTCTTACCTCCCTTTCACTCACTTTCCTCTTCCACTCCTTCCTTTTCTCCCTCTGTCCTATCCTTTCTAAAATTGTCATGCCAGCGAGTTTGGTGGGTGCAAAAAAGAAGGGGAGAAGTCAGTAAAAGAAATTCTCAAAAACTTGTGCTCAAACAGAGTCTAGTTGCTAGGGCGTGAAAGGATGGCTATTTGTAGCTAACACAAAGCTATTCCAAGATGCACTCAGCCTTGGAGGCAAACAAGTTCTACATTTGAAAGAGGCATGGATTGAATCTTCTAGCATACAAAAATAATCTTTTGACATTTTTGGATTTGGAGATCTTTGTACTTAAAGCTCCTGAACTGCTGGGGTGAGTAGGAGAGCAGTAAATGTTCTTAAGTTGAGGACACGAGTCAAAAATAACTCATGTATTTATCTGTAGCATTTGTTTATAAAAGCTTATTTTCCTATGAATTTTATGGTAAAGTTAGATTAATTAACATAAACTAAACTACAGTGCTGGAGAAACAAATGTGTAATTGTACTTTAGGTTTTTTTTTTTTTTTTTTTTTTTTACTGACTTTTTCCCTAAACCCGGAGACATAATTCATATCTCTTCCTGTTGCTCTACAAATCTGTATAAAGTAAGTGATATTAGATAAGTAAGTACAATTTTGAAATCATTTCCATATGAGCTAATTTATTATAGTTAGAGCACTTCATATTTTGCCACAGGATGAGGAGGAACAATTTACATACAGCATCAGGAAGTCTTCAGTAAGTAAAGGAAAATGATGACATCCCTCAGAACTCTTGACTACATTACTTGAAACTTTTTATTTTTCAAACCTATTTATTGGCCTAGAACAATATCATTGAACAATTGGACAGAACGTCTAATTTAAGAAATTATTTTGTATTAGCATGCAAAGTATTATCTCCATTATGGTACTTTTCAAACAGAATTTGTTTTGTTCCTCATGCTCGCATTCTAGGCTCTTCCTTGTTTTCATGTCACCTGTGTCATGTTGCTCTCGCTGACTTCCTCCATGCTCATTACCCTCTCATGCTCTCCTATCTAGTTTCACAGCCTAGACCCATTCTCATATCTTCTCACTTACATACACACACTGAAAAGATTCCTACGTGAGAGAAAACAGGTGCCTTTTATCTTCTGATTTACCTTAATACTTCCATAGTATTCCAGAAATTTTCATTTTCTTTAAAATAAAAATTCTATTGTAAAGCTCTGTCACATTTTCATTATTCACTCATTCATGGACGCCTAAGCTGTTTCTATTTCCTTGCTCTTATGAATAAGGCAGCAGTAAACATAGAATTGCATATATTTTTGTGGTAGGATATAGAGTCCTTTGGACACATGCCCTGTAATGCTAGAGCTGGCCACATGTTAGTTCTATTTTAAATTTTTGAGAAATTTCCATGGTGATTTTCATAGACACTTCACCAGTTTATATAATCCCCAGCAGTCACTGTGGTGTTTTGCCACAGCACAACCAACATTTGTTATCATTTGTTTTCTAGATTGGGGTGAGATGCAATCTTGTAAGTAGCTTTTCTTTGTATTTCTCTGGTGATTAAACAAGTTGATCACACACACACACACACACACACACACACACACACACACACACATATAGTTCATTATATTTCTTCTTTTGAAAACTGATGTTTATTTCTTAGCCCATTTACTGAGTGGTAGATTTTTGATATTTAATATTTATATACTATAGCTATCAATCCTCTGTCTGAGATATAGCAAAGATTTCCACCATTTTGCTGCTGTATGTTTATTTTGCAGACAGTTTCATTTGCTGTGCAGAAACTTTTTAATTTCATGTAGTCTCATTCACTTGTTCTTGAGGCAGTTTTCTGGGCTCTTGGAATCCTAAAGAATATTCAGATTTAAGAATGGTATTTTGATATAGTGGTCAAATGTCAACCCAATGAAAAAATAATTTTCATCTTTCTTCTGTCCCCTAAGCAAGGATATAAGCTATCAAAGTATTGAAAATTAAGAAAACAAACAACCCAATTAAAAATGGGGTACAGATCTAAATAGTGTTCTCAAAAAGAAGAAACTCAAATGGCTGAGGAACATTTAAAAATGTTCAACATCCTTCACCATCGGAGAAAGGCAAATCAAAACCACTTTGAGATTCCATCTAACACCAGTCATAATGGCCCAGACCAATGCAAGCATGTAGGGTAAGGGGAACATTTGTTGATTGCTGGTGGGTATGCAAACTGGTACAGCTACTATATGAATCAGTGTAGCAGTTCCTCAAAAAGCCCAAAGAACAAAAAGATCTACCACAAAATCCAGCTCTACAACTCTTGCACATATAACCACAGTATTCTGCATCCTACTACAGAGGTACCTGCTCAGTCATGTTCATTGCTGCTCTAGTCACAATAGCCTGAAATTGGTAATAGCTTAGATGTCCATTATTTGTGCAATGAAATATTATTTAGATGGTAACAAAAACAAAATTACATGGATGGAGCAAGAAGCAATCATCCTGAGTGAGTTAACCCAAACCCCAAAGATAAATATTGCTTGTTTTCTCTTATAAGTGAATGTCATATTTTAAGCTCTGTGTATTTGTTTTTCATTTAGAGTGATGACAAAGGATAGCTAATGGTAGCTAATTAGGGATCAGGGAAGAAAAGGATCTCACAAAACAGGAGAACTAGATTACAGTGTTATAAAAGGATAAAGGGAAAATTAGAACATGAGGATTAAATGGTATGGGGTTGGGGGTTGGATAGAGGAGAAAAGGAGAATAACTGACACTATGGGCCCTCTGAAAACCATGTGGAAATATACTACTCTAAAAGCTTTCTAAAATACACACAGATATAAAAGGAGTTTAAATCGAGCTACCATAATGGGAGGATGAAACCCAAACTGGCTATCATATGCTACCGAATAAAACCCCAAGTACCAGAAATCTATTATATTTTTTGAACCATTGGTTAAATGGCTCCCATACATTCTCTAAATATTATAGGCTATGCTCAATACTATTTTCCCATAGATTCCCTGAATATTACAGGCTATGCCCAATGCTATTTTCATCTTTCATAACTTGAAGGTAAAATATATGCTGATGGCACCACACATTAATATCATAGAACATGGCAAAATATAGCTGGTACAAAGCTGGAAGCTTCTTCTGACTGGCTAGTGTTGACAGTGTTGCAAGGTGCTATTTACACTATCAGAGGAGAAATATAACTATAAATCTTACCGAAATACAAATATTCTGAGCTACAATTATGGAGTCTTGCCCCACCGGGAACTTAGGTCATCTCTGAAGAGGTGGCCTGGAACCAAGGAAAGGTAAGTGCACCCCCCATTTCCCAGCCTTCCTCTTACCCAGAGACAATCAGATACAGTGTGGAGTCAAGTCAAGCAAGAACTCGTTTATCATTAGGCAATAATCCGCTTTTATAGCAAAAAAAAACAAAAACAAAACAAAACAAAAAAAAAACACCTCAGAACCCTGGGAGGGGTGAAGGAACCAACCAATCATTTTAAAGGTTACCCTATACCCATTTCCTTGTTTACCAATTGTTTATGCACTGACATCATCTCCTGATCTTTGTATCTTATCTTAAGCTAACTTCCTTCAGCACCATTTGTATCTACTCTCAGTGTAAACAACTTAAACTAACTTCCTTTCAGCACCATTTGTATCTAATCTCTTTGAAAACAACTTGAACTAACTTCCTCTCAGCACCATATTTGTAGCTCATGTATGGTCCCACATACAATAACAATTTCCCATGTAGATACGCATAACAAATGTGGGAATAACCAGTCACTTTTTAAACATTTTATCATATTTAAAGGCTACTCCATGAGATAGAACCCATACTTTATGAGGCCAAGAATGTGAGACTAGATAGGTCGTAGGCTTTAGAGGAAAACACACTATTATTATTCTACTAAATGAATATAGCAATAAAATGACTCCTAATGACAAATTGCTATACTCATAGATCAACGTATCACTCTACCCTCATCAGAAAACCTTCTTCTTGCAGTAAATGGTAATCAACACAGACACCCATGACACTGTGCAGAATGAGTGACTTTGAATGCTCAGCCATAATGGGATGTCTATCACACCATCCTTCAAGACTTAGGAATCTATGAAACTAAATATATGGAATGATTCTAAGAGCCAGAGGTGATGGATAACTTCAATGAAATACCATTTTTCCAGAAACAACAGGAAAGTTGCATTTACAAACTCAGAAAGAATATAGACAGCATGCACATGAACTCTTATACTTTCTTTGTTAAGGATTTTTATATATTTATTTCATATTTTTATTAGCACATATTAATTTTATAAACAATGTGAATTTTTATTCATGTGAATATATAACCCATAATTGCTTCTCACTCTCTTCCATGTCTGTTTCCTTTTCTGTACTGACAGCCCATTTTATAATTTCCTACACCCTAAATTCTACATGAATGCTTAAGGAACAAGACTCTCCTGGTATCAGGAGTGGGTTTGAACCCACACAGAGAGGCAGACAAACTGCCTCACCCACTTCCATCTTAGTTAGGGTTTCTATTACTGTAAAGAGACACCATGATCACAGTAACTTTTGTAGAGAAAAACATCTAATTGGGCTGGCTTGCTTACAGTTCAGAGGTTCATTTCATTATCATCATGGTGGGACATGGCTACATGCAGGTACACATGGTGCTGGTGAAGTAGCTGAGGGTACTATATCTTGCAGGCAACAGGAAGTGGTCTGAGACACTGGATGTTAACTTGGGCATATATGAGACCTCAAAACCCACCTCCACAATGACACACTTCCTTTACCAAGACCACATGTACTCCAATAAGGCCACACTTCCTAAAGGTGCCACTCATTTTGGGGGCCATTTTTTTTAAAAAAAAAAAAAAACAAAACATCCCACCATTCATTTGCACACTCAGGAATTCTATAAAAACACTAAACTGGAAGCCATAATATATATGCAGAGGACCTTGTGCAGACCTGTACAGATCCCGTGCATACTGCTTTAGTCTCTATGAGTTCATATTAGCCTTATTCAATTGATTCAGAGGGTTTTGTTTTCTTGACTCTTACATTTTTCTGCCTTCTCTTCTTTGGGATTCCCTGAGCACTGGGGAGGAAGTTTTGATGGAAATGTCCCATATAGGGCTGGATGTTTCAAGGCATTTCACTCTCTGCATAATATCTGGCTGTGGGTCTCTGTATTTGTTTCTGTCTGCTGTAGGAGGAAGCTTCTCTGATGATGGCTGAGCAAGGTCCTGATCTATAAGTATAGCACAATGTCATTAGGAGTCATTTTACTGCAATTTTTAAAAAATACCAGTATTATTTGATTCTACCCTAAGTCTCTAGGCTATGTAGTCTCAGGTTCTTGGTCACCAGTAGTGTCAATTATGGGTTCCACCCCATGGAGTGAGCCTTAAGTCAAATCAAATATTGGTTGGTTACTCCCACAAACTTTGTGCCACCATTGCCCTGGCATATTTTGTAAGTAGAACACCATTGCAGATCAAAGCATTTATGGCTGGGTTGGTGTTTATTTCTTTCTTTTTGTAGCACAAAGAGCACCTTCCTGTATGCAAAAATACTGTAACATAGGGGTGAAGGCTCTGTGTAGGCACCAGCTTGACTTCTTCTTGTTCAGTGAATTGTGTAGGTGTTGTCTTCAGTAATTTGTCCTTACTGTCAGTTGTGGAGACCAACCAATCTTGGCAATAGCCTGAGTTGTATGAGATTCCTGTGGGATCCCTTTGACCAATAACTCAATTAGATATAACTGAGTCTTGGTACGGGATGCTTTATTTGGTGACAACAAATGCTCAGTTGGGGCCCTGTCACCCTCATTTTTAGGTGATTTCATTTAAATAGCCTTCATATATGCATTTATTTTAAGAAGCTTCTGTGGTGGGTATTGTGTTCCCTGAAATATTGTGTGTTCCCTGAAATAAACTTATCTGGGTTCAGAGAACAGTATGGCCACAATATTAAACATGAGGATAGGCAGTGGTAGCACACGCCTTTAATCCTAGCATTCCAGAGACAGAAATACCTCTGGATGTCTGAGTTCAAGGCCACATTAGAAACAGCCAGGCCTGGTGACACATGCCTTTAATCCCAGAAATCCAGCCTTTAATCCCAGGGATAGATGGCAGAAAGTAGAAAGATATATAAGGCGTGAAGACTAGAAACTAGAAGCATTTAGCTAGTTAAGCATTAGGCTGATTAAGCATTCAGGCTTTGGAGCAGCACAGTTCAGCTTCGACCCATAGTGATGAAGACACAAAAGCTTGCAGTCTAAGGAAACAAAACCAGCTGAGGAACTGGTGAAGTGAGGTAGCTGTGGTATGTTCTGTGTTTCTGATCTTCCAGCATTCAACCCAATAACTGGCCTCAGGTTTGTTCTCATTAATAAGACCTGTAAGATTCTGCTACAAGCTTCTACTGTTTTAGGTTTCCATACTATCCCTCAAGTGGCCCTTAATTTAGGCATCTTCCCCCACGTTCCCTCCTTGTCTCCCTCCCCTCCCCACTTGACCTTTTCATTTCACACCCCATCCATCCATAACTCTTTACTCTCTTCCATTTCCTAGAGATATTTATCTGTTCTCGTTAGTCCCTTACTCTGAGCCTAACCTCTATGGTTTTATGGATTGTATCTTGGTCATCATCCACTTAACGGCTAATATCCACATATAAGCAAATACATACATATTTCTCTTTCTGGGTCCGGAATACCTCACTTGGGATGACCTTTTTTCTAATTATATCCTTTACCTATGAGTTTCATGAGTTCACAATACTCCATTGTGTAGACATACCAGTTTGTTGTTGTGTTTCATTTTTTTTTTTTCAATACAGGGTTTCTCTGTATTGCAACCCTGGCTTCCTAGAACTTGCTCTGTGGACCAGGGTAGCTTTTTGAATCACAGAGATTCACCTGCCTCTGCATCCCGAGTTCTGGGATTAAAGGTGTGTACTACCACCCCAGGCTGTGTAGCAATAAATAGGGTTGAGCAAGTATGTCTGTGGTAGGACTAAGCATCCTTTGTATATATGTTCAACAGTGATGTAACTGGTTCTTGAGCTAGATTAGTTCCCACCTTCCCGAGGAATTGCCACACTGATTTCAATAGTGGCTGAACAAGTTTGCACTCATTTGTGTTTCTTTTGAGAACTCTCTATTTAGATCTGTAGCTTATTTTTAATTTTTTAAAGTTCCTTATATATTTTGGATATTAGTACCTTTTGTCTGAATGGTGGTGTCTTTTGTAATTCAGGAGATTTTTCAGTTTTATGAGGTCCCATTTATTTATTGCTGATCTTAGTGCCTGTGCTAATGGTGTTCTGTTCAGAGTCTTTTGACTTTCTGACCTATGTCAGAAGGAGGAGAAAGGGAATTGAGTTTTAAAAAAAAGCCTGAAAATTTTACATGGCATGTTTAGTCTTATATTCTGTGTCTTACTAAATGTGAGGAGTGGTATTTGAGTACTTTTTCATTCAGGTATAATGTTGGACTGGGATGAATCTTCAAATAGTGTGTAGTTGGAAGTTTTTCTGTGTCCTGGCTGGCCAGCTGTTGGAACAAATCTCTCCACTTGCATCCCCCACGTAAGCACACAGGGCTTATATTAATTATAACTACCTTTATCTCAGGTTTATTACTGACTGGCTCTTACACTTAAATTAACTCATAATTATTATCTATGTTTAGACACATGACTTGGTACCTTTTTTTAGTTTTGTATTGACATCTTGTTTTTCTGTGTCTGACTGGTGACTCCTCACTCAGCCCTTCCTCTTCCCAGAATTCTCCTCATCTGCTTGCCCCACCTATACTTCCTGCCTGGCTACTGGCCAATCAGTGTTTTATTTATCAACCAATCAGAGCAACACATATTCACAGCACACAGAACAATATCCCAGAGCAATAGTGCTCAAATAATAGACTCAATTTTGAGAGCACAAAAAGAAAGGCCTATGAGCCAAGGACTTTGGTTATCAATTATATAGTAGACATTAATCTTGGTATTTTTCTTTTTTTCAAATTAAAATAGCGTTTATTGCTAGAAATACAATGGAAATGTATTTAAGATTTAAGAGAAGAGATTTCCTTTTTACAAAATGCCATCTTCTTAATTTTCATAGAAATACCTGTTTAATCTGGATCAAAATATTTTTTGTTGTTATTTTATCAGTATATCTTCTTTTAAAATGTTAATTAATTTATCTATTTTATATCCCCATTGCAGTTTCCCCTCCTTTCTCTTCTCCCAGTCCCCCTCATTCAACCCCCTGGATTACCACCCCCTAATCTACTCCGCCTGTTTCTGTTTAGGAAAAGGCAGGTCTCCCATGAATATCAACAAAACATTGCAAATGAAGTTGCTGAAAGACTAAGCACCTCCCCATGAATTAAGACTGGGCAAGGTGACCCACTATGAGGTGTAGGGTTCCAGAAAGCCAGTAAAAGAGTCAGAGACAGCCCCTGTTCCCCCCATCAGGTCTCACAAAAGGACCAAACCACACAAGTGTAACATACACAGAGTGCCAAGGACAGTACCATGGAGGCTCTCTGGTTGTCAGTTCAGTCTGTGAGCCCCTATCATCCCAGGATAGTTGATTCTATGGGTTTTATTGTTGTGTCCCTGACCCTTCTGGCTCCTACAATCCTTTGACTCCCCCTTCTGCAGGATTCACTAAGCTCCATCTAATGTTCAGCTGTGAGTGTCAATCTGTTTACAACAGTTGGTGGATGAAACATCTCTGATGACAATTGGGCTAGGCACCATCTATGAGTGTAGCAGAATACCATTAGGCATCATTGCATTGACATTCTATTTCCTCTAGTTGTTTTTGATTCTATGTGAGGACTCTGCATCATCCAGCCTGTGGGTCCTGGTATTCCAGGCACTGTCAGGGATGGTCTTACTCTCCTGGCATGGGTTTTAGGCTAGATCAGTCATTGGTTGGCCACTCCCTCAATCCCTAGGCCACCCTTACACCAGCACACCCCATAGGTAGTTCAAAGGTTATATGCCTATGTCTGGGTAATAAATTCATATAGTTTGTATTTATAATGGGAAGGCTTTCTTTCTTCTTTAATGCCCGAAACTCTGCCTAATGTTTGGCTAAGGGTCTGCATCTGTTTCCATCAGTTGCTGGATGAAGCCTCTCTGATGACAATTGGACTAGTCACCAATCCCAGCACATCCCATAGGCAGAACAGACTGTAGGTCAAAGGTTATGTGGCTAGGTTGGTTTCCTATTCCCTTTCCTTCAAGTCTTGCCTGGTCATAGTAGATGGCCAGTTCAGGTAACATATCCTACATATGTATTTGGTATTGCTAGGAGTCCTAGCTGGGGTAATCCTTATAGATTCCTGAAAGATTCCCATATGCCAGGGTTTTGCCTGACCTTGAAATGCCCCATTCCCCTTTCCAGTGGTCTCTTTCAGAACTCTTCCTCTCTGACCTCCCAACCTGATTGCTCATATTCCCATTCCCACCTGCCTATAGTACACTAACCATATCTTCTATTTCCCCTTCCCTCCATGAACCCTCTTTGTTATCTAGTTTCTCTGGGTCTGTAGCATAATTTTCCTTTATTTTACAAATAATATCCACTTACAACTGAATACATACAATGTTTGTCTTTCTTTGACTAGGTTACCTCACTCAGGATGTTTTTTTCTTGTTCCATCCACTTGCCTTTAAATTTCCCAGTGTCCTTGCTTTTAACAGCTGAGTAACAGTCCATTGTGTAAAAGTACTAGTTTCTTTATCCATTCCTTGGTTGAGGGACATCTAGGTTGTTTCCAGATTCTGGCTATTAAAATAAAGCTGCTATGAATATAGTTTAGCAAGTGTCCTTGTTGTATGATTGAACATCCTTTGGGTATATGCCTGAGTGGTATAGCTGGGTCTTGAGGTAGACTCATTTTCAGTTTCCTGAGAAACTGCCACACTGGTTTCTAAAGTGTCTGTACAAGTTTACACTTGAACCAGCAATGGAAAAGTTCCTCTTGCTCCACATCCTCTCCAGCATGAGCAGTGTGTTTGATCTTAGCCATTCTGACAGGTGTAAGATACAATCTCAGAGTCATTTTGGTTTGCATTTTCTTGATGGTTAAGAATGTTGAATATCTCCTTAAGTGTTTCTTGGCCACTTGAGATTCTTCTGTTGTGAATTCTCTGTTTAGATCTGTACCCCATTTTAAAATTAGACTATTTGGTTTGTTGATATCTAGTTTCTTGAGTTCTTTATGTATTTTGGAGATCAGCCCTCTGTCAGATGTGGGTGTGGTGAAGATCTTTTCCCACTCTGTAGGCTGCTGTTTTGTCTTATTGACCTTGTCCTTTGCCTTATAGAAGCTTCTCAGTTTCAGAGGTCCCATTTACAGTGTTGGCCTTACTGTCTGTACTATTGTTATCCTGTTCAGGAAGTTGTCTCCTGTGCCAATGTGCTCAAGGCTATTCCACACTTTCTCTCCTATCAGGTTCATTGTATTGGGATGTATGTTGAGGTCTTTGATCCATTTGGACTTGAGTTTTGTGCAGGGTGATAGATGATGATCTATTTGCATTCTTACACATGCTGACATCTAGATAGACCATCACCATTTGTTGAAGATGCCTTCTCTTTTTCATTATATAATTTTGGCTTCTTTGTATAAAACCAGGTGTCTGTAGGTGTGTGAACTTAAGCCTGGTGTCTGGAATTTGATTCTATTGGTCCACATGTCTGTTAATGCTTCTTTTATTACTATAGTTCTGTAGTAGAGCTTAAAATCAGGGATTGTAATACCTCAAGAAGTTCTTTTTATTGTACAGAATTGTGGCTATTTTAGGTTTTTTGTTTTTCCATATGAAGTTGAGTATTGTTCTTCAAGGTCAGTGAAGAATTATGTTGTTATTTTAATAGTGATTGCATTGAATCTGTAGATTGCTTTTGGTGGGATGACCATTTTTACTATTAATCCTTCTGATCCATGAATGTGGGAGATCTTTCTATCTGCTGATATCTTCTGCAATTTCTTTCTTCAAAGTTTCCTTCATCAAAGTTTCTTTCTTCAAAGTTGAAGTTCTTGACATACAGGTCTTTCGCTTGTTTGGTTAGAGTTATCCCAAGATATTTTATGTTATTTGAGGCTACTGTAAAATATATGGTTTCCCTGATTTCTTTCTCAGCCTGTTTATCATTTGCATATAGAGGGCTATGGATTTTTTTTTAGTTAATCTAGTATCTAGCCACTTGACTAAAGGTGTTTATCAGCTGTAGGAGTTCCCTTGTAGTGTTTTTTTTTTTTTTTTTGGTTACTTATTTACACTATCATATTATCTTCAAATAATGATACTTTGATTTCTTCTTTTCTGACTTGTATCCTCTTGATCTCCTTTCGTTGTCTTATTGTTCTAGCTAGAACTACAAGTCTATATTGAATAGGTATGGAGAGAGTTGTAGTGGGTAGCCATCCCAGCATTGGCCTGGAAGTTCCAAACCCCATTGAGGCTTCAGTAATGGTCACGCCCACAAGGTGGGACTGAGGGAGGAAGCTGAAGACCCAGGATCGAGAGGAGACCACTCTCTTGGTTCTGGGACTCTGGACGCTGGAGGTAGACCAAGCAGAGTTCTCCAGAGAACACCGCTGGACTGCACCATTCCTTTGCCAGACCCTACAACCTATCCCTTCATTTGTAAGTTACCCCACAAAATAAACCTCCCTTTTAACTATGTGGAGTGGCCTTAATAATTTCACCAATATCTGGTGCCCAACCCAAAGGCCTGGGCGGCTCCCTCCCTCAGCTTCCTCCCTCAGCCCTGCCATTACCGAAGACTCAATGGGGGTTGGAACTTCCAGGCCAATGATGGGATGGCTACCCACTACAAAAAGTGGACAACCTTTTGTTCCTTATTATAATGGAATTGCTTTGAGTTTGTCTCCATTTAGTTTGATGTTGGCAACTGGCTTGTTGTATATTGTTTTTATTCTGTTTAGGTATGTCTCTTGTGTCCTTGATCTCTCTAATACTTTTATCATGAAGGGGTGTTGGATTTTGTCAAAGACTTTTTCAGCATCTAATGACATTATCATGCAGTTTGTTCTTCTAGATTGTTTATATGGTAGATTACACTGACAGACTTTTATATGTTGAATCATCCCTGCATCTCTGGAATGAAGCCTACTTGGTCATAGTGGATGAACTTTTTGATGTGTTCTTGGATTCAATTTGAGTATTTTATTGAGTATTTTTGTGTCAATGTTCATGAGTGAAATTGGTCTGTAATTCTCTTTCTTTGTTGAGCCTTTTTGTGATTTAGGTATCAGGGTGACTGTGGCCTCATAGAATGAGTTTGACAGTTTTCCTTCTGTTTCTATTTTGTGGAATAATTTGAAGAGAATTGGTATTAATGATTCTTTAAAAGTCTAGTAGTATTCTGTGTTAAAACTGTCTGGCCCTGGGCTTTTTTGGGGTTGAGAGACTTTTAGTGACTGCTTCTATTTCCTTAGGGGTTATCCATCTATTTAAGCTATTTGTCTAATCTTTATTTAACTTTGGTAAGTGGTATCTATCAAGAAATTTGTCCATTTCTTTTAGACTTTCCAATTTTGTGGAATACTACTTTTTGAAGTATGACCTAATAATTCTCTGGATTTCCTCAGAGTCTGTTTTTATGTCTCCTTTTTGTTTCTGATCTTGTTGATTATATATATTCTCTCTCTGCCTTTTAGTTAATTTGGATGAGGGTTTATCTATCTTGTTGATTTTCTCTAAGAACCAACTCTTTGTCTCATTGATTCTTTGTTGTTTGGGTGAAGCGTTCTGTAGCATCTGTTAGGTCCATTTAAGTCATAATTAGTGTTAGTTCTGTTGTTTCTCTGCTTAGTTTCTGTCTGGATGACCTGTTCATTGTTGAGAACAGGATGTTAAAGTCACCCACTGTTATTGTGTCATGTTCAATGTGTATTTAAGCTTTAGTAATATTTCTTTTACAAATGTAGGTGCCCTTACATTTGGGGCATAGATATTAAGAATTGAAGCATCATCTTGGTGGCTTTTTCCTTTGATGAGTATGAAATGCCATTTTCCATCCCTTTTAATTAATTTTGGTTGGAAGTCTGTTTTGTTGGATGTTAGAATAGCTATACCAATTTGCTTCTTGGGTCCGTTTGCTTGGAAAATTTTTTTCCAACCCTTTATTCTGAGGTAATATCTATCTTTGATGTTGAGGTTTGTTTCTTGTATGCAGCAGAGGGATGGGTCCTGTTTTCAAATTCATTCTGTTAGCCTGTGGTTTTTTTTATTGGTTAATTGAGTCCAATGAGATTGAGGGATATTAATAAACAATGATTGTTAATTTTTTGTTATGTTGTTGTTGGTAGTGTGTGTTTCCCTTCTTTGGGTTTTGCTGGTATGAGATTATCTATTGCCTGTGTTTTTATGCATGTAGTTAACTTCCTGGGGTTGGGGTTTTCCTTCTAATACCTTTTGTAGGGGTGGATTTGTGGACAGATACATTTTTAAGTTTGACTTTGTTATGAAATACCTTGTTTTCTCTATTTATGGTGATTGCCAGTTTTGCTGGGTACAGTAGTCTCTGTTGGCATCTGTGGTCTCTTAGAATCAAGATGCCAGTCCAGGCCCTTCTGGATTTTAGAGTCTCCATTAAGAAGTCAGGTGTGATTCTAATAGGTCTGCCTTTATATGTTACAAGGTCTTTTTCCCTTGCCACTTTTAATATTATTTCTTTGTTCTGTATGTTTAGTGTTTTGATTGTTATGTGGTGAGGGAATTTTCTTTTCTGATCCAATCTATTTGGTTTTCGCTAAGCTTCTTGTACCTTTTTAGGCATGTCTTTCTTTAAGTTGGGAAAATTTTCTTCTATGATTTTGTTAAATGTATTCTCTGTGTTTTAAGCTGGGTTTCTTTTCCTATTTCCATTATTCCTATGTTTGGCCTTTTCATAGTGTTCCAGATTTCCTGGATGTTTTATGTTTGAAATTTTTTAGATTTAACATTCTCATTGACTGATGAATCTATTTCCTCTATCATGTCTTCAATGCCTGAGATTCTTGCATTCTGTTGGTTATGCTTGCATCTGTAGTTCCTGTTTGGTTACTTAGCTTTTCCATTTCCAGGATTCCATTTGTTTGTATTTTCTTTATTGCTTCTATTTCCATTTTCAGGTCCTGAACTGAAACAGGTTCCCTTCATCTGTTTGTTTTTTCTTGGCTTTCTTTTAGTGGTTTATTGATTTCTCCCATTTTTTGTTTGTTTTTTTCTCAATTTCTTTAAGGGACTTTTTTCTTATTCTCTTTAAAGACATCTATCATCTTTATAACATCATTTTTAAGGTCATTTTCTTGTGCTTCAGTTGTCTGGGATTGTTCGGGTCTTGCTGTCACAGTGTGGCTGGTGATGCCATATTGCCCTTTCTGTTATTGATTGTATTCTTTCACTGGTATTTAGGCATCTGGATTTGGGATGATTGTAGGTCTAGGTGTTGATTTCTGCCTTTGTTTTTGCTGGATGGGTCTTTTGTTTCTTGGTTTCTCTTTCCTCTCTGGTCTTCTGGCCTAAAAGGCCAAGGATTCTGGTGACTAGGAAGTCTTCAGTTTCAGTAGGGGGTTCCCTCTTGGGTTTTTAGGTCCTGGGTTCCCTAGATCTAGCCTGGCCTGTGGGAAGGCTGAAGCCTTCTTCTGAAACTGTAGGACAGGATATGGAACCTAAGGTGGGATGGAGTCTGGGGTTGTTGGGTAGACTTAAAGGGGTTTGGTGAGTGGGGGGTGGTGTCTTGCCTGGGGTCCCTAGATCCAACCTGGCCTACCATAAGGCTACTGGGGCTGTGTGGCCTATTTTGGAGCACTAGGGAAGGGGTACACTCTGGGGTTGTTGGACAGGTGTTAAGGAGTATTAACAAGGGGTGGGTGGTGTGTTATCTGGGATCCCTAGATCTGACATGGCCTCTGGTAAAGCCAAAGTCTTCTTCAGACTTTGTAGGCCAGGAAATGGAGCCCAAGGGTAGGGTGCAGCTTAGGGTTGTTGGGTTAAAGGGGTTAAGCGGGTGGTGGGTGGCGTCTTACCTGGGGTCCCTAGAACCAGTCTGGCCTCCAGTACAGCTGTTGAGGGCTGGGGTCCCTAGATCTGGCCTGTGCTACAGTAAAGCCAAAGTCTGCTTCTGAAGTTGTAGGCCAGGTTATGGAGCCCAAGGGTAGGTGTGCAGTTTGGGGTTCCCAGATTCTGCCTGGCCCCTGGTAAAGCCAAAGACTTCTTCCAAAGAAGTAAGGTGGGATATGGGGCCCAAGGGTGGGGGTACAGTCTGCGGACTCTAGGTATTTTTTCCATGACATCTTATTAATGAGATAAGTTTTATTTAGTAATATTGTATTGATGTTAAAATTTAGAACTGGTATATATTATTTTTAACACATCTAGCTATAGCAAAACTTTTAAAGAAACTTATTTCTCTGGAGAAATGAAGTAAAGAATGACATTATTTGCAACATAAATAACTACAGTCCTTGGATAGTTATTTAGCAAACAAGAAAGAAAAAAACCATACATATAC
Source organism: Onychomys torridus (assembly GCF_903995425.1). Lineage (NCBI taxonomy): Eukaryota > Metazoa > Chordata > Mammalia > Rodentia > Cricetidae > Onychomys > Onychomys torridus. Next base: position 93,996,927 of record NC_050451.1, read on the forward strand.
CATATGTGTGTGTGTATGTGTTCTTTGACATTTTTATACAATGAAATCTTATTACTCTTGCTTTGTCTCCTCCTACCACAAAGAATTCACTTTACAGTTTATAACTCTTTTTTCTCCAGATTCCTGTGTTTTTGTTTTTGTTTGAACACAATGAGTTTAACCAGGGTCATCTATGTTGTAATGAGTTTAGAAGTATCATTTAGAGCCTGGTAGTCTGATAGTGGTTACATGGCTTATGGGCTTTTTTTACTCCCAAGAACCTGTCAGTGGCCACTATCAATACCTGAACAATGTGGCCAGAGACTTTTGAATATCTTTCTTATTCATGATTGACTATTGATAAGCTCATTCTTGTGCAGGTTTCTTGTAAGCAAGAGCATGTGCTTAGAGTTCATGATAAGATTATCTGTATCATCTGCCTGATGGTGACATCTGTAGCCCTTCTTATTTTATAGATCTTAAATATTAATTTTCCCTCTCTTCCACAGTATTCTGTGAACCTTACTTGGAGTAGTATAAATGACTTCTTTATAGTTGAGCATTTAAACTTTACTTATTCTCCGAACATTTAGCAGTCATATATATACCTGCATTTACCAACTTTCACAAAAAAACAGAGGAGAAGATTCTTTGATCAAGACCAAGAATAACATTTGTCTATGAGTATAAACATAATTAAAAGTTGTTTGACATTCTTGATTTTGATAAACATCAGCAGGCTCTTTTATAATGCCTATTACTTCCCCATACATTTTCTCCTCCAGAATTTATAGTATCAGAAAAGGATTCCCTCCAACTGAAATCTAAGCTTTGGCAATAAGTGAGTTATTTGTTACCCTAATAATAGTTGTGCCATTATGTAACATGAATTGCTAAATGGTCTTATTAATAAAAACCTAGAGCCAGATATAGGGGTGAAAAACTGAGAAAACAGAGAAATAGGACAAGCCACAGAAAAACCTCACCTCACCAACACCTTAGTCTCCAAGGAGACCTACTTCCTGTATATCTATACCTATATGTCTTTCTCTTCTGCCACCTCATTTCTTCTCTGCACCCAGCTACATCACTTCCTGTCTGTCTGTACAGACCTCCAGACCTTTATGGTTAATTGGTATTGGAATTTAGGGTATGTGCCACCATGCCTTGCTCAGTTCCCAGTATGGCCTTGAACTCACAGAGATCCAAACAGATCTCTGCTTCCCAAGTGATAGGATTAAAGGTGTGTGTTACCATTGACTGATGTCTATGTTTAATATAGTGGCTGGTTTTTTTCTTTGATCTTCAGATAAGCTTTTTTGGGGTACACAAATAAAATATCACCACACCATTATTGCATAATTATATACATTTCATCTGTCAGGTTGGTGTATTGTTGAGTGCACAGCTGAGTAAAGTCATCAATGCCCCCTTTTTCACCAGAAACCTGTATAACTGCTGTTGCTGCAATAATTTTTCTTAAATTTCTGCTTCAAAGAGCTTCTGATAAACTTCTTTATCATCCCTCTTCCCCAAGTCAGCATTTCTGTTCTTATGACTTCTTAGAGTATCCATCACTTTTGTAACTGGTTTTTCTTTCTGTTGTGATTAAATTTTTATATTTGTCAGGATGTTCTTGGTTTATGTTATGTCTACAAGCCGTCAGGTCATGTGTGCTTTTGCTTATTATCTTTATAGAACATATCTCAGATCAGCATTCTCTTAATTTCCATATGTTCTTTAGGTCAAAATACTGGGTACTTAAAAAGAAATTAAATGAAGCACAATTAAGTTTTAATTTAAATGCTTATTCCAAAGTAACTCAGGATCTGGACCAGAGGTGAGTGCCTGGGGTCACACCCAGTGAGGCCCTGCACCTAGGTCCCAGCCCTGGGCACCAGCCATTCTGGGGAAGACCTGCCCAACTTGGCCTTAGGTTCTGGCCATAGGGCAGGACCCCTCCCCCCCAACCCCACCGGGAAGGTAAGACTGTCCTGTAGTCCCTGGATAGTTATTTAGCAAACAAGAAGGAAAACAAACCATTATACACACACACACACACACACACACACACACACACACACACACACACATATATATGTAGATATATGTATATTGGTAGTAAATACTATTCACAGAGCAAGAGCATTAAAATGCTATATAAATTTTTACAGTTTTAAAGAGATATAATTGTATATAAATAACTTGAGTTGTATAAGACATCTTAAGTGTGAAATGATCTTTCTCTATTCAAACATTTTAATAAAGCTAAGTAGGTGTTACATGATAAATGTAAAATGTATCATCATGCATACCAGAAAGCTGCAATTATTTACTAATTGAACATACAGGATATTCAAGACTAGCTTAAAAATATTCATTAACCATCCACCATTATTTAGAAAATTATTAACATAATAGTTGTTGTAGTAATGTAATTCTATTATAAATTTTACATGCTTAAGAAAATATACTTGCCGGGTGGTGGTAGCACACACCTTTAATTCCAGCATTCAGGAAACAGAATCAGGCAGATCTCTGTGAGTTTGAGGCCAGCCTGGTCTACAAAGCTAGATACAGGAGAAGAACGAAAAATACACAGAGAAACTGTATCCAAAAAAAAAAAAAAGGAAGAAAATATACTCTAGGTTACAAAGTTTTATATTAAAAAGATTGCCTCTATGTTAACAATATAACAAAATAGCATGTTATGGGTAGTTTATGAAACACAGAAATTTGTTTCTTGTAATTGTGAATTCTGTAAGTCTAAAATCAAAACATTGGCAGCTTTGTGAAATATTCCTTTACACTGTGTGAATATATGTCACTATGATTGGTTTAATAAAGAAGCTGACTGGCCAATAGCTGAACAGGAAAAGGTAAGGTGGGAGAGTTAAGCTTAGAATGCTGGGAGGAAGAAGGGTAGAGTCTGGAGTTGCTAGAGACACAGAGAAGTGAGATGAACATGTTGTGTTGAGAAAAGGTACCAAGTCATGTGGCAAAGCATAGATAAGAAATATGGGTTAATTTAAATGTAAGGGTTAGCCAGTAACAAGCCTGAGCTATTGGTCGAGTATTTGTAATTAATATAAGCCTCCGTGTGGTGACTTGGGATTGGCAGCAGGAAAGAAAACTCAACCTATTGCTTAATATCTGACATGGGCTCACCTTATAGACAACACTCCTTGTTATTACCTCACATGGAAAAAAATGATGTGGAAGTTCTCCCTAGAGCCAATTTAATAAAGATTTGTATGTATTTAATGACAAATATTTGATTGTTACTGACAGAAATAAATTAGTCATTTGGCAAACTATTATTGAATTAACTATGTGATTGATTACAAGTATATAAAAGGAGGTCTACAAAATGTAGCTAAATGGTAGAGCATTTTATTAGCATGCTCAAGGCCCTGGGTTCAATCCCTAATACTACAAAAATAAAAATGTAAAAGAAAGAAACATTTTAAGGACAGCACAAATTGGAGTCCAGGCATTATTAAATTAAAATAGAAAGAGGATATGAAACTGAGGGTTCAGAATGCAGGGTGGTGGGAGTGTACCTGGAAGTATTTAAAAGGAGGAGTAGTAGTGTATAAATATTATCAAAAGACAGTATATGAATGCTTCAAAGACATAATTAAAACTTCTTTAAAAATATATAATCTGGTCTGGAAAGACAGTTCACTGGACAAAGTTCTTGGTGCATAAGTCTGAAGACCTGAGTTATAATCTCCAGAACCCATATAAAACTAAGCAGTATGTATCTGTAATTCCAGCATTCCAACAGAAAGATGGAATGTGGAGCCAGGAGAAGCTTGGGAAGCTCTTGGGCCAGCTAGTGAACAAGAGTTCCTGCTTCAAAGTAGAACGTGCAGTTCAACACCAAATATTGTCCTTCATATTTGGGATGTGGTGTGTGAATTCTGGCACTCACACACACACACACACTCATTTACATGCACACACACAATCAATTGATTTGATAAATTACCTTTCCTAAAAGAATAAGCAACATAATCCACAAATGACATTTTTATTACAGTATGTCTAAATCTATAACCACTCCAAATTATTAAAATATAGACCCAACAGGGATTTTCATCAAAGTCATAGAAAACAAAATAAGATAAAATATGAATTTGGGGAGTAGAAATAGAAAAACACTTACTATTTGAAAGGTTTTAAAATCAGAAATTAGATCTTTGGAGTCAGCCTTTTTCTACCAGTTCTGAAATCACTACCCCTGACTCCATCATAATGAGAGATGGTGTATCTTCCCTATAAAATCTTTGAGACATATTTAACTTAGTGTCCTCTGACAAAGAAAAGGGTCAGTGTAAAAGTCTAACCAAAAAATATGAGTCACAATTGTCTGTGTACCAAATATTATGTCTTCCTTGACATGCCTAGGAAATGTTTGCTGGTGGGAGCAATACTCCACACTGGTTCAAGTGTCTTTCTCTGAGGAAACATAACTCTCCAGATAAAATGCCTCCAAAGTCTGATGTTTGAAAATTTATACAATATAAGATAAAGATAGATAATGTCTCATTTCTCTATAACTCACTCAAAATACTTCCTGTTTCTAGTACTACTCATGTTTAATAGTTATTTTCTTAGAATTATTTATTTTTTAATTTTATGTATGTGTGCATGTAAGTGTATGTATATATACGACATATGTGCAGATGCTTATGGAAGCCAGGAGAGGTGTCAGATCCCCTGGAACTGGAGTTACAAGTGGTTGTGAGTTTCCCAATGTGGGTACTATGCACTGAACCTGGGTCTTCTGAAAGAACAGCAAATGCTCTTAGCTATGGAGCCAGCCATCTTCTCAGCTTCATGATTATTATTTTTTATGTGTAAAAATAGAAATGATAAATGGTACTCTGACTAAATCAACATAACAGAATATTTCCTTGAGACATGCCAAAGTGGTCAGACTTCACATAATCCCCTGAAGGATGATGAAGATGAGGGACCAGATCAGACAGGAGATGAAAGGACTGCTACATTTGGATTTGGTTGGAGTGTTAGAATCTTGGTCCTTAACACGGTGATGCTAAAGACTGGTGAGACTTAAGGGCAGATATGTCAATGGGAAGAATTACCACTGTCATTGGTAATACTCGACATACTTCTGGTGAGTTATCAAGAAAGCATTTTTCAAAAGCGTAAGCTTGACCTATGAGTCATTCTGATTCTTGTTTTCCTGTGTCATCTTGCATATGCCCCCAGCCTATGCCAGTGTGATACCTTTTAACTTCCAGAACTAGAGGTTAAATAAATGTCTGAGAATAAAATAACTAGCAACAGGTATTCACTACACTAACAGGAAATGGACTAAATATGGTAATCTCTGCTAAATGTTCATCCTTGCCTAAGTGGTCTTTAGTGTAACTGGATTTTATAAAGGATCCAAAAGGAAGTTCAGAAGCTGGGCTAAAGTTTTGTCAAGGAAGGAACTTGGTTATCATGTAGTTACACTGTCAGTCTGTTTTCTATACTTCTTATCAGGAAATGTTCCATGAGTTCATTTTTTTTTATACTTGCATGATTCTAAGTCCAACCCTGACCAGTGGCCATGCCTGGGCATGAGTCACACTTGAGCATCCTGAAAACCATGTGACTTCACTGCCCTACCCTGTCGTTCTTTACCTCCAGACCAAGCCTAAGTAATGATGTTGGGGCAGAGAACCTTCTTTCCCCCTTTCTCTGACAGCTTATCAGATTTCCCCTTTCTCTAGCCTTGGGACTTCCTCCCTCTGAGACGCTCTTCTCCTTTGCTTCCCATCTTTCCGTTTTCATTCTCACCCTCTTCCTCAGCCTCCTTCTCACAGGGGCCCAAAGTGTACCTCACTTTTGTCCTCTGCGGAATTAATCATTCTCAGCAATCAATTTTGAGAATAGCCAAGCTTATTTTTCTAAAGGGTAGATGCTTTACAACTTTCTTCCCTACACAAGAAAAAGTCTGACACTTAAAACTATTTTATATTTAATCGTGCAACAGCTCAAATAAAAACTCATAATTCTTTTTCCCCTTTAGTCTAATGTGGAAAAGGTTGGTCATCTTTTAGGTTGTTTTAAACCTAAAATGTGTTGGGTAAAAATTATAGACATTGTATTGATATAAAACTTTTCTCCCTTAATCAAAATTTACACAATGATAGGTAAATAAGGAATAATTTCTTGGTAATGGCACTCAATACTCATGCAAAAAATAGTGAAGTACTTGACCCCCTCTTATTTGTTTTACTGAAGTTTGTGACTCACATCATACTCAGAGACCCACATGAACATTTTTTTTAGGACCATATTCTCAATTCGCTACACAATAAGGGATTATACATTTAAAAGAACTGTATGCAACCAGGAAGAAATTTTAATTAGTCACCAATAGAACCAGCCTATGGGAAATAATTTGACCCGACACTTGGAGGTTTGATCAGCATAACACAGAGATTAAGAAGACTTTTGACCTGAACAGAGCCAGCATGGGTTTAGTCTGCAGCTTAGGAGAGGAAAACTAATAGGCTCAAATCACATGATATCATTGTTTCCCATATGCAACCACCCCAGTTAGCAACCAGTGGGAAACCTGTTTAGTTTCCATAGGATCCATACCACAACATACACAGCTCAGCTTCACAACCAAACAACAGAGGTTATGCCACAAGCAGACTAGAATTTCTCTCTCGTATTTCCTGTGTATAAAGCACCGAGCCAGCCCTTTGAAGCATTAATTGCCTGTCGGTATCAATTAGTGGCCTGATCACTTTATAGCTTATATTTATGTCTCCACAGTAACAAAACAGGCATCTAGGCTGCAAAGAATACTTACTAAGAAGTAAATATGTACGATATAAAAAGTTAAAGGTTATGGAATACCAACTAAAAGTTCAGGTTCCACACATATTTCTCAACAAGTGTGTGTTGATAGCTGATAATATTACTAAAGTAGAATTGTTCATGTAGGTAGCAGCCTGTATGTGTGTGTGTGTGTGTGTGTGTGTGTGTGTGTGTGTGTGTGTGTGTATGTGTACTGTGCAGAAAGAATATGGACGTGTAAAACAAACAAACAAACAAGCAAATGAACAAAAAACAACAAACGATTGGAGCACTGAGAATCCAGGACCCTAAGGAGAAGTTAAAAATCCTATAGTCATCCACTGGATGAAGACCTACATTCAATCAAAGGTGGCTGAGAGGGAGAATCAGCTCTCTCTCTAGGGATGAGCTCCTGATGGATATAAACTCATCAAGTCTATTTGGATTAAATGTCAATCATCTCTGTGAGTCTGCTAATGGAGTGAAATGAGCAGAAGTATGTGAAAGACTGTAGATCATTCCTTACCCACAGCAACTACTTGGTAAATCACAGATATTGTTATTTCCTCCTCATCATCTTAGAACCTGGAAAAGTTAAAGTGCAGTGTTCGCTAAAGCACACTATTAAAAATATAACAAACTTTACTTTAAAGAAATGGCAAACTTACGCTATATTATTCCAATGGGCTGAGTTAACAAAATCCACTGCATTAAGGTTTTCACTGGAACAATCATTTGGGCATAGAAATTTCAGGACCCCTCCAAAATGGTGGGAAAATGGAGCTTAGCGTAAGGGACATAATCCAAAATAGTTAAGTTGTTTATGATGAAAATTTGATGTATATATGACATTAAATTCTGCAAGGAGACCAATAAGATAAAATTAACTGAAAATGCATTTCAACAATTTTATTTTCTATCATTAGACCTTAATCTTATACATTTGTAATAATCTGTCAAAATCTTTGTATGTATATATATCTCACAATGATTGAGCTAATAACATGAGGGAAATTCCCTCTAAGAGCCACTAAATAATTAGTGATGCTTCAAATTTCCATTTTTTTTTACTAATTTACTCAACAAATCTTATGAACTCTTATTATACAATATTAACTAACTTTTTTGCTAAGATAATTTGGACAGTAAGGTTTATAAAATGCTAATACTCTTTTGTGCCATAAAAATCATTTTTGGTTCTCATGTTGCCAAATTTTCAGTGGGCAGCACTACCCTGAAATTTATGAATAGGAAAAAAGCCAGAACAATTAGATAAAGGTACTTGCTGGTAGAATGAGCAGTAACTTATATGAAATCAAAGTTTATACAAATAATCTCAGAAGACACTTATTTTAATACTTTTATTAGTCCCAAATAATTGCCTTAGTGGCTGAATGTGAATTATAAAACCTGACTGATAGCTCATACTTGTTACTACCTGATTCTTACTTTTAAATTTACCCATATTTCTACTTATGCTTTGCTACGTGGCTCAAAGCTTGTTACCTCATTTTCTATACATCTTGCTTCCTCAGTGGCTGGCTAGCATCTCTCCTGACTCCACCCTCCTTCTTCCCATCATTCTCAGTTCGGCTTTCCTGATTAACTTCCTGCCCAGCTACTGCTTTTATTAACTAATGAGAATAATACATATTTATAGTGTAGAAAATGATTGTTCCATAGCATGTCCCTCCTTTTGTCTAATTAAAAAGGAAGGTATTAACTTTAATATAGTAAAACTCTATACAATAAAAGTAGTTATTAAGAATTACAGTAACACTATCTAACCCATTTGCATTTGGCAAAATTAGAGAAAATACTTAATTATCTATCTTATCTTGATGAGTCTAAAGTTTTTCTCCTCCTCCAACTTCTCCCAGATTCCTCTCAACTCCCTACCCACTCAACTTCATGCCCCCCTCAAAAATACCACCCCAAAAGAACAAAAATAAAAATAAACAAAAACCCATGAGACAAAATATAACAAAAGCCCACAAAAATAACATGGAGATCCTTTTGTGTTATTCCTCTACTCCTGACATGGGGTTTACCCTAGAGTTTTGTAACTCGAATTTCTGAAGGTCTAAACCCAGAGCCTGATATTAGGGTGAATGCTGAAAGATCAGAGAGACAAAGGAACAAGCCATCTCTCATCTCTAGGACTCCTCAGCCTGAAAAGCTTCCCTCAGCCGAAAGACTTTAGTTTCTGTCTCTTCATGCCTTATATACCTTTCTCTGCCCACCCATATCATTTCTTGTCTCAACTTTCCTACTGCTGTTATTAAAGGTGAGTGACTCCAAAGTATTGGGATTAAAGGTGTGTGCCACCATTGCCTGGTTCTGTTTCTCTCCTAGACTGTGTCAATCTCATGTATTCCAGGGTGGTTTTGATTTCTGCCCCCTGAGTGGTAGGATTAAAGGTGTGTGCCACCACTGCCAGATTTCTATGTTTAATCTAGTGGCTTTTTCTGTTCTTTGATCTTCTGGCAAATTTATTAGGGTACACAATCTATCACTACAGAGTATAATTGATGTACACAGTGATCCTTTATTGGAGATAATTGATTGTCCCTTCCCATTAGGCATCAATTGCAAAAAGCTTCTTTGTCAGGAGTGGGACTTTATGTCTACTTCTCATTCTCAGTACTGAGATTTTGACTGGTTTGAACCTCTGGAGGTCTTGTGTGTGCTGTCTCATTCTGTGAATTCATGCGTAATGTCTGGAAGATGCTGTTTTTGTTTGTTTTGTTTTTTTGAGACATCCACTTTCTCTGGGTCTTACAAACTTTCTGCCTCCTCTTCTACATATATTTCTGAACTTAGAAGCCAGTGATTGGATGAAGACAACCTGTGTGTAGGACTGAGTGCTCCAAAGTCTCTCACTCTCGGCATGTTGTCCAGCTGTGGGTCTCTGTATTTACCATCTACTGCAAGAAGAAACTTTTCTGATAGAAGATGAGTGAAGAACTGTTCTGTAAGTATAGCACTGTGTCATTAGGAGTCATTTTACTGCTATATTACTTTATCACAATAATAGTGCTAGGTTTCCTCCCAGGTATAACCTATTCAATATCTGGCTCTAGGCCACTTTAGCAGTGTCAGATACGGATTCCAAATTATAGAGCAGTCCTTAAATCCAACCAAAAAGTGGTTGGTTAACTCAGAAAACATTTGTTCCACTAACCAGTATATTATCTTGCAGGCAGTTCAATGTTGTAAATTATAGGACTTGTAGCTGGGTGATATTGATGATGATTTAATCCTCCAGTAGTGTGCAAGTATCTTTTAGCACTTGTCATTAGGAGTGAAGCTTCTAGTTGAACAGCAGCTCAATTTCTACATGTTTGATGACATAAGAAAGTGGTCTCTTCAGCAATAGGACCTTACTTAGGTTATATAAAGAGTAACCAATAGTCTTGACAATATGTTGTGACATTTGGAATGAGGTTATTGGACTCCTTAAGACAACAACTCAACAAGATGTAATCCATTTCTGGCTCTGAGGTTTTACTTGGTGGCAGAAGATATCTACTTTGGGCATTCTCTCCCCCATTATATGGTGAGTCCATTTAAATTCCTTTCATATATACATTTTAGGCAGCCTTTATAGTAGTAGTTTTCCATATGTTTGTCAGAAGCCCGTTAGTGTTATTTGTCCCACATCATATTTCCTTCTTTACCTGCTCTTCCACTCTACTTTCTATTTAATCCTCTAGTCTAGTTTCACCTTTTTTTAATACTATATTCTACTTTCCCTTCCTTGGAAAAGCTCCTTCTTCTGCCTGGTTTCTCATTAGGCACCTAACTCCTGTTGTAATTCAGATTGAAGCACACTACAGAAAGCTTAAAAGCTAACACACACATAAAATGGAGAACAGGCAATATTTGTCTTTTTGGGTCTGTATTACTTTACTCAGGATGATCTTTCTAGTTCCATACAGCTGCCTGAAAATTTCATAACATTTTTCTAAATAGCTGAAAAATATTCCATTGTATTTTAGTGGGACAAGGGTATTGAAGTCACCCACTATCCCTGTGTTAAGATAAATATATGATTTTAATTGTGGTAGTGTTTTCTCAGTGAATTAGGCTGCTCTTGTGTTTGGTGTATACAGGTTTAGAATTGTAATATCTTCTTAGTAGATTTTTCTTTAACAAATATATAGTTCTTCCCTATCTCTTCTGGTTTGTTTTGGTTTGAAGTCTATTTTATCAGACATTAACATAGCTATGGTTGCCTGATTCTTAGTTAGAATTGTTTGGAACATCCTTTTCCATCCTTTAATCCTAAAATGTTGTCTGTCCTTGATAGTGAGGTGTGTATTTTGGATTCACCCAAAAGATGGATCCTGTTTTCTAATCCAGTCTGTTAGTTGGTGTCTTTAATGGGGGAATTGAGATCATTAATACTGAGAGTTATTAATGAGCAGTGTTTTTGATTTCTGCAATTTTGTTCTGTTGTGGGTTCCCCACTCCCTCTTGATTTACTCTTCTAGGTTTTTTTTGGGGGGGGGGCTGTGTGTATGTTTATGTGTGATGTTGGGTATACTTAACCTCTTTACACTGAAGTTTTCTTTCTAGTGCCTTCTGGTGGCCAGAAATTGCTTAAATGTGGTTTTATCATGGAATCTCTTACTTTCCCCATTGACTGTGATTGATAGTTTTGTTGGGTATAGTAATCTGGGCTGGCAGTTTTGGGCTCTCAGAGCTTGTAGAACATCTGCCCAGTCCCTTTCAGCTTTAATACTCTCCTTTGGAAAGTTAAGTGATTCTAATGGGCCTGCCTTTTATGTGACTTGCTCTTTTCCCCTTGCTGCTTCTAACATCCTTTCTTAGTTTGTATACTTAGTATTTTGATTATCACATGTCAGGAGCATTTCTTTTGTGGGTCTTTCATGTTTGGTGTTCTGTATAGGTCTTGCACCTTGATAGACATCTGTTCCTTTATATTGAGGAAATTTTATACTATGATTTTGCTGAAAATATTTTCTGTGCCTTTGACCTAGGTTTCTTCTCCTAACTCTAAACATATTATTTGTAGGTTTAGTCTTGTCATAGTGTCCCTGATTTCCTGATATTTTGAACCTGGTTATTTTTAGGTTTAACAGCTCCTTTGACTGAAACTATTGATTTATTATGCTTTGTTTTTGAGACCTGAAATTCCCTTTTCCTTTCTTTTAATCTGTTGGTGAGATGTACCTCTGAGTTTTTTTTTGATTGATGTCTTGGATCTTTCATTTTCAGTTTGGATTTCCTTTAGTGAGTCTACTTCTTTGTTAAATTTTACTTTCATGTCATGTCTTTCTTTGTTTTCATGATTTCGTTCAATTGTTTGTTCATGTTTTCATGCTCTTTATTAAGACTTTTAAGGTCTTATCTTCTTAAACATATTATTTATTTATTTATTTATTTATTTATTTATTTATTTATTTATTCATTTTACATTCCAACCACAGTTCCCCCTCCCGCCTCTTCTCCCACTTCCCCCACACCTCCCCACTGCCTATCTCCTATTCACTCCTCAGAGGGGGTAAGTGTGGTGGCATTGTGTTCCCCAGAATATTGTACACCCTAATAAACTTATCTGGGGTCAGAGAACAGAACAGCTACTAGATACAGAGGCCAGAAAATGGTGACACACGCGCCTTTAATCCTATCACTTGGAGGCAAAGATCCATCCTGATCTCTGTGAGTTTAAAGCCACACTGGAAACAGTCAGGCATGGTGACTCATGCCTTTAATCCCAGGAAGTGAGCCTTTAATCCTAGGAAGTGATGGCAGAAAGCAGAAAGGTATATAAGGCATGAAAACCAGGAAGCCTGGTTAAGCTTTCAGGCTTTCAAGAAGCAGTTCAGCTGAGATCCATTTGGATAAGGACTCAGAGGCTTCCAGTCTGAGAAAACAGGATCAGCTGAGGAATTGGCAAGGTGAGGTGGCTGTGGCTTGTTCTGCTTCATTGATCTTCCAGCATTCACCCCAATAACTGGCCTTGGGTTTGTTTTTTATTAATAAGTACCTTTAAGATTTATGCTACAGGTAAGGCCTCCCTTGGGGAGTCAACACAGGATGGGATACCAAGTTGGGGCAGGACCAAGACCCTCCCCCCTGTATCAAGGCTAAGTAAGGTATCCTATCATAGGGAATAAGCTCCCCAAAAGCCAGTTAATGTATCTAGGACCCACTAACAGGTACTCCACAAACAGATAAAGCCACATAACTGTCACCCACATTAAGAGGGCCTAGTTTGGTACTATGCAGGTTCACCAGCTGTCAGTCTAGAATCCATGAGTTCCCACTACCTCAGGTCAGCTATCTCTGTGGTTTTCCCTATCATGCTCTTGACTCCCCTTGCTCCTATAGTCCCACCTCCCTCTCTTCAACTGAACTTCAGGGAATCGGCCAAGTGCTTGGCTGTGAGTCTCTGCATCTGCTTCCATCAGTCACTGGATGTAGGTTCTATGATGTCAATTAGGGTAGTCACCAGTCTGATTACAGAGGAAGGCCAGTTCAGGCACCCTCTCCACTGTTGCTAGGAGTCTTCGCTGGAGTAATCCTGGTGGGTTCCTGGGGATTTCCCTTGCGTTAGGTTTCTTCCTTTCCCCATAATGGCTCCCTCTGTCAAGATATCTCTTTCATTGCTCTCCTTCTCCATCCCTTCCCCAACTTAGCTACCTCCATCCCTCAAGTTTCCACTACACATTCCACCCCCCCTCCCCAGATCTTAATTACTTCCCCTTTCTGGGAGCTATCCATGAATGTCCCTCTTAGGGTCCTCTTTTAACCTAGCTTCTCTGGGGTTGTGGATTGTAGCCTGGTTAACTTTGCTTTGCATCTAATATCTACTTATGAGTGAATACATACTGTGTTTGTCTTTCTGAGTCTGGGTTACCTCATTTAGGATGACTTGTTTGTTCTAGCTCCAGTCATTTGCCTACAAATTTCATGATGTCATTGTTTTTTACTGCTGAATAGTACTCCATTGTATATATGCACCACATTTTCCTTATCCATTATTCTGTTGAGGGGCATCTAGGTTGTTTCCAGGTTTTGGCTATTATAAATAATGCTGCTATGAACATAGTCGACCAAGTGCCTTTGTGGTATAATTGAGCATCTTTTGGGTATATGACTAAGAATGTTATTGCTGGGTCTTCAGGTAGGTTGATTCCCAATTTTCTGAGAAGTCACCACACTGATTTCCAGAGTGGTTATACAAGATTGCACTCCCACCAACAGTGGAAGAGTGTTCCCCTTGCTCCACATCCTCTCCAACATAAGCTGTTATCAGTGTTTTTGATCTTAGCCATTCTGACAGGTGTAAGATGTTATCTCAGAATTGTTTTGATTTGCATTTCCCTGATGGCTAAGGATGTTGACCAATATCTTAAATGTCTTTAGGCCATTTGTAATTCTGTTGATAATTCTCTGTTTAGTCCTCTACCCCATTTTTAAATTAGATTATTTGGTATTTTTATATCTAGTATCTTGAGTTCTTTATATATTTCAGAGATCAGCCTTCTGTCAGATGTTGGGCTGGTGAAGATCTTCTCCCATTCTGTAGTCAGCCGTCCTGTCTTATTGACCATGTCCTTTGTCTTACAGAAGCTTCTCAGTTTCAGGAGGTCTCATTTATTAATTGTTGCTCTCAGTGTCTGTGCTACTGGTATTATATTTAGGAAGTCGTCTCCTGTGCCAATGCATTAAAAGCTACTTTTCATTTTCTCTTCTATCAGGTTCACTGTAACTGGATTCATATTGATATCTTTGATCTATTTAGATTTAAATTTTGTGCATGGTAATAGATATGAATCTATTTGCAACTTTTTATATGTTGCCATCCAGTTATGCTAGCATCATTTGTTGAAGATGCTTTCTTTTTTCCATTGTAGAAATTTTCTTCTTTGTCAAAAATTAGGTGTTCATATGTGTGTGGATTAATGTCAGGTCTTCAATTCAATTCCATTGATCCACGTGTCTGTATTTATGCCAATACCAAGTTATTTTTATTACTATAGCTCTATAGTAGAGCTTGAAGTCAGAAATAGTGATGTCTTTGGAAGTTCCTTTATTGTACAGGATTATTTTGGCTATCCCAGGTTTTTTGTTTTTCCATATGAATTTGAGAATTGTTCTTTCAAGATTGGTAAGGAATTGTGTTGAGATTTTGATGGGGATTGTATTGAATCTGTAGATTGCTTTTGGTAAGATTGTCATTTTTACTATTAATCTACTTATCCATGAGCATGGGAGATCTTTCCATCAACTGATATCTTCTTCAATTTCTTTCTTCAAAGTCTTGAAGTTGTTGTCACACAGGTCTTTTACTTGCTTGGTTAGAGTTACATCAAGATATTTTATATTATTTGAGTCTATTGTAAAGGGTGTGGTTTCCATGATTTCTTTCTTAGTTTATCATTTGCATATAGGAGGGCTATGGATTTTTTGCATTAATCTCGTATATAGCCACTTGACTAAAGGACTTCCCTGACAGAGTTTTTGGGGTTGCCTGTTTATACTATCATATCATATGTAGATAATGATACCTTGAGTTCTTTTCTGATTTGTGTTCTCTTGATCTCCTTTTGTTGTCTTATTGCTCTAGATAGAACTTTGAGAACTATATTGAATAGATATGGAGAGTGGGCAGCCTTGAATTCTTCCTGATTTTAGTGGAATTGATTTGAGTTTCTCTCTATTTGGTTTGATGTTGGCTTGCTGTATATTGCCTTTATTTTAGGTATGTTCCTACTATCCCTGATTGCTCCAGGACCTTTAACATGAAGGGTTGTTGGATTTTGTCAAAGGCTTTTTCAGCATCTAATGAGATGATCATGTGTTTTTTTTCTTTCTTTCAGTTTGTTTATAACGTGGATTACATTAACAAATTTTCATATGTTGGGCCATCCATGTATCTCTGGGATGAAGCATACTTGATCATAAACATATTCTTAATTGTTTTCTTTGTCTTTTGTTTTAGCTAAATTGTTTTTCTCTGGGAGTGTTACAGTAGGGTTGTTAGAGTTGCCTTCTGGAGGAGGCACATTGCCTCGCTTGTTCGTGTTTGTGATTTTGTGCTGGGATCTGGAGTTATGATCTTTGAGGTGTTTCCTGATATCTGGTTTCATTTTTACTGGTCGCTGTTGTGCACTCCAGGTCCTAGCCAAATATGGTGGCTATTGGATTCCTGGTAGAGAATGTTTGTATGGGTCAGTGGATGTCACATGAAATGGATGTGGGCTAGTAGGAAAAATTGAAAGAGAAAGTGGTTAAAATACTGAGGAGACCCTAAGTCTGAACCAAGAGTGATAGACATGGAGTAGAGGCTCCTGTGGCCAGGCCACAGTAAGCCTAGGTGTAAGATAAAGATTTACTCTAAATCTTCTTTCTTGCTGTTATGCATGGGCCAAGGAAGAAAATGTATAGAATTCAAGACAATGAGGATATAGACCATTGTGTGCTGCCTATGCATATATCCCAAAGCTATCAGTTTTAGAGTGGTTTGTCTCATACTGACTATTCCTGTGTTTTTACAAATTAGAAAATGTAGAGGGCTTTAGTATTTATAAACTTCAACATCTCACTTGGGTCTGCTATGATATAATGTGATTTGAAATGTGTGTGTGTGTGTGTGTGTGTGTGTGTGTGTGTGTGTGTGTGTGTGTGTAAGTGGGGGAGAGATCTGGGAAATAAGAAAGAAGAGAGTAGAAAACTATTAAAACAAATAAAATATAAAAACATTACTAACATAGTAGTTCTTCTGGTTTACTTCCAGAACACCCACAGAGGCTGTGGTTGGCAGTTATGGCCAAGAAATCTAGATAAGTAGTAAGTAAGACAACTTAAATTTTTTTTTAACTGGTGTGAATTAACCAACAAGAAGTGAATGGGATTAGTAAAATGTAAGTAAGAGATTGCAGAATGCTTAATCCTAGGGAAACAGATGTACTACCAGGATTCAAATTACTGCAGAAGAGGAATGGAAAGATTCTGAGAAGGGAGACAGTGGGTGGCTACAAGGGAACGTCTCCTTGATAAAGTACATCTGCTGCATGTATGTACTTATAGCTGTTGTGACCAAATACATAAAGCCTGTGCAAGTCCAACCAGAGCAAATCTGAGCATAGAGGAGGAATTGGGAATAAAACCTCGCCCTAGACATATCCTTGTTCTGTTAGAAGTGGAATAGTTTTCTCTAAGAGAATAGTCCCTGGTGAGTTGACTACTCCTTAGTGGAAGATCATGAATTCCCAAAATTTTTGGCCATCACAAATTGACCTTGAAGGGTTAGGACAAAACCCCAAACACCAAAGTGGGTGGATAGAGAAGAGTGGTTGGACCTGGGAAGGGTTGTATCAGATGGGTGAATGTGATCAAAGCACATTGTACAAAATCTTTTAATTAACTAATAACAAAAAAGATAAATGGGAATTCATACTACATAGAGAATTTGATATTCTAAGAACATCATATAGGATTGATGGAATGCAGAGGGATATCCAAAGGACCATTTGGAACCATGTGATTGGTATGACAAGAGGGAGAAATAGTCAGGATACAAATGTCACAACTCTTTAATTAAACCAACAAGCATTTCCCAGATGATGTTGCTAGTGAGTAAAAAGGTTTTTTAAGACACAGTATCCTCTCCATCCAGAAGATCCACATGGAAGTGGGTGGTCAGTAACAAGATGTACTTTCCTTAAGTAAAAGGTTAAAAGAGGACCAAGGTCAAAGCATGCTGAAGCCACAACTTACAACTACCATCAGCATGGCCATGCACAGAGGGTCAGAACATTATCCATACAGGGAGACCAGATAAGTTCCCTCATTGTAATTATATGGTTTAAGGACATTTGCATAGAAGTTACAGCATTCAGAAGAATTAAAAATATTCCACTATGATAAAATGTTTTGAAAGCATTGAAACTGCCAGAGGTGGACGTGGGCAACTTGAGCAACACACATAACACTCCAGTTCCACTGCAGTCATGACAAATGACCAAATGTATGAAAACATGACTAATCCAATGAAGACAGCAAACAACATAAAGGCAGGGCAGCACCAAGATGTCATCTTTCCAATTACATTAAAATCTCTGCTGCTGGAGTCTCCGGTGCTGCTCTGAAATTCACTCTAGGAGTGCAAGTGTTGGCTTGAAAGACTGAAGGTTCAACCCTTTGCATACCTCGTTTGTCCCATCATGCTGGTTACTTTCTATCATGAGCCAAGGAAAGTAGCCAAAGATGAGTGAAGCAGGAGAGGAAATTGAAAGGAAGGGACTGAAAAGCTCAAAGAAGAGCTGACATCATCGCTCTCATTTCCAACTGTCAGATTGCCAAGTCCAGGTTAAGGGTGAAAGGGAGGGCAGAAAAACATAGGAACTTGGTTTTAATTTACCTTGTCAGAAATACAAATAGCTTATTAATAAGGTAGGAGTGGGCCAGAGGTGAGGAGAAAGCCATGGTGTTTGGTGTTGGAAAGAAGAAATGAGGGACTATTTCCTCATAATTATTATACAAGGGTACAATTTTAATTAAGCAGAATTATTAAAAAAACCTTTACTGCATTTACATTTTTATTAACCATGGTTTGGGTAACCTGTAGGTATATTTCACATATATTGGCATAAATCTTTTTTTGGGGGGTGGTAGGATTTCAAAAATTACTATGTGTAGATTTTCATTAGCTAAAGGCTTTAATGTAATTTATACTTAAAAACATGGGTAATATTTAAAGGAACAACCCACTTTTTAAATTGATACTTTGATGAAATGAAAATTTGGGCCAGAAAATACTATGAAATAAAGATAAAGTGGACATATCTAAGAATGAAAAACTTAAGCATGTGTGGATTCTAATAATATGGTGTGCGTGTGTGTGTTTAGTGTCAGTGCATGTCTGCACGTGTTGGGTGTAATTGTGTGGGACATGCATGTTTGTATGTGATTATGAACAGAAATCAGAGGATGGATATTTGTGTATTACTCTATAAATCTCAACCTTTCTAAAAATTGACTTTTAAAAAAATTTCATATATAAATAATTTTTTTTTTCAGATTTCACTCCTTGACTTCTTTCTCTCCCACTACTTTCATACCCTCTCCATCACGTTTGCCTCCCAACTTCCTTTTGAAAGCCACTGAATCTTCTCAGTGTCTCCAGTGTGTGAATAGGTGTAGGGTCATCACTGGAACATAGGTAGCCTCTCGAAAGCTACATTTTTAGAAAATTGCCTCTTCCACCCTCAGCAAATGCCAATAGCTTCTTAGGGTCTTTCCCTGAGCCTGTAATTATTCATTTTGGCTAGGGTGGCTAGCCAAGAAGACCTAGTATCTGCTTGTCTTCTCCCTGCTTTTCTCCAGTGCTGAGATTACAAGTGTTCTATCTGGTCTTTATATAGATTCTGGAGATCCAGATCCAGTTGTTAAGGCTCATGCAAAAAGCACTATGCCTTTTGTGCTGTCTCTTGAGCGCTGTAGTTGCTTTTGATATAACACTGAGCAAATCCAGGACATTAGTTTCAAAATGCCCACTTTACCTTGTCCTTCTGCCTTCCCTGGCCCACCTCTCTGCTTTCTGATTCTCTATCCCACCTCCAACGTAACACAAGGTTTTGAGATAAGAATTTGAAATTGCCTTGAAACTCACTAAATAATCAAGACTAGCTGGCACTCACGATCCTCTTGCCTTATCCCACAAGTACTGGGATCACAGGCCTGAACTACCACTAAACTTAACCTTCTCTATCACAAGAAATAATAAAAATGTATCTTCACAAAGTCTAGACTTGATTCAAGTAGACACTTTATTCCACTTTTTCATTGTTTCACAACCTCTTTCCTTCTTACTTCCCTATAATCCCTCACACCAATGTCATTCTCTAAATACTTTAGATATCTATCTATCTATCTATCTATCTATCTATCTATCTATCTATCTACCATCATCTATCTATCTGATGTATTTACCATGGAATGGGTGTGGAGGTCAGAGGGCAACTTGTGGGAGTAGTTTGTCTCTGTGAGTTCCAGGCTTGGCCTTTTCTCATTGAACTATCTTATCATCTCCACAATGCCATTCTTATTCAACCCACACCATTATTCAGTGATTACTGCAAGTCAGTTTGTCTTCTAGAAACAGGACAATTTACTCCAGAGACTTGTGAAGCACAGAGTGGACTATAATTAAAGCTTTACTTACTGAAATTGGTGAAATATTACTTTGTCAACAATTTATGGTGAGACAGAGGGGAAAACAAATTCTATTTAATGGAAGAAACTAGATGCAGACAGGTTTTGAATGAATAAATATAGTTATAGAAATAAAGGTCTCTCAGTTGCATATTGCTGATAGCTTGGATTATTTTCATCAAAGTATCTGTAGCATTTTATTTATTTTCCTGGCGCTCTATGGCAGGAAGAAATACTTGATGCTCTTGGGTGTTTTGTATCTTGTTTTAATATCTGATCTCCTATTTGCTTAAATATATACACTTCACAAATTTGCTCTCCTATCATTTCAATTAATACTAAGGTTGTAACTAAAACTTCTGCAATTACCATAAATTCTATTTTGCTATCATCTCAGTGAAATATCCATTTTTTTCCTGGAAAAGTTGACTATTTTCTCCTTCATATGTGCCCTATATCAACTTGAGGACCTCATAACTTCTTGCTCAGCTTGACTCCTCACCATTCACACCAGAACTAGGAAGCTCTTCAATGTTTCTTGCACATTTTTTGTCATCTCTAGAGCAAAGTGCTTTGGAGTATTGGTTAGTGTGTATCATTTCAGTGATATTTTGGAACTGGTCTTCCAATGCCAACTTTTCCAAATAACCAGTCTTATCCTTTGCACTGCATTTTACTTGGGGTTTAAAATTATTTCCTGGGGCCCTTCTCAGACATTGTCACTTTACTGCCTTAAAACTAACAAGACCAGCCTGTGCCCATACAGTAAACTCCAGTTTCTTTGGCACAACACTTAAGTCCTCTGCCTCATAATGTGTTCACAATATCCATATGCTTGTTTTGGGATCTCCAGCCTAGAATAGATTCTTAGGAAGGCTTCTCTCCTATTTGGGTCACTATTTTTCCCACTGAGTAATATAATGCCCACCCTGGTTTGTTTACGTGGTATAAATTCACTGTATATTTGTTGAACAAATATTTGTATTGAAAATGTAGAAAATATTGCCTAGAAAGTTTCCATTTTCCCTTTCTGGTTTTTCTACTTCAGTAGAATACCTTGAAAATCAAAAACAAAATTCTCCTGGACACTTTCTTGATAGTGGCATAGATTTGTCCTTGGGAGAAGATGCTGTGGTTGGAGACAGAGGCATCTTTCCACTCCCACATTAGAATTTGCATTGTATCTTTCACTGTTGATTAGGTCTATGGAAGTAATGCAATTGGCACTATATTTAATGGCACACAGGTTAAAAAAGTGTTGAGTACTGCTTTGGAAACACTGTGATTTCTGTAGATAAATGTTTCCTCAACTTAAAATAGTTGACAATGAACTTTTTAGTTCAACACATTCCTAACTTCATAAAGGTTATTTTTTATTCCATTGTACATAGCATTTGTAGAACAAACTTAGGAAAATGTTTTATAATTAAAATTTGATGATATATTAAATTCTTCATAATTTCAAAACAGCTTTCTAATGTGTTTTACAACTGCAGCATCTTTATGTTACATACAGTTAATTTTCTGAATGCTTTATCTAATTTAAATATAGTATTTTGAATTTCTGTGATGGCCTACATTTATATATAGCTCTTTGCCTTAAAAATAGATTAGAAGGTAACTGTAACCTTTAAATTTTGAAACAAGTTTTGATTTTTTTCTTCTTGCTTAAAGTTGTGACAAAATTCAGATTGGTTCTCATTGGTAGCAGGCTTGTACCTCCCACACATCTGCTGTGTTAGCCTGATTTTGGTTCATTTTGTTTTGTTTGACAATATCAGAAATACATGGCATTGTTTTTCTCAATCATTTTCCAGATGCAGCACCACTAGTTTTAGGTATAAATGAGCTTGCAGGAAAATTTAATTGGTGCTGTTAATTTGCTTCAGGATCTTGTTTATTTTCTTAATTACTGCCAGACATTGAATGAGTAGTTAATATATTAGAAACCTCCTGTCTTCCTGAACCTTTGCCTTACCCACTGGCAATTTTGTTAGAGAGAAATCTGGTTTACATTTGTTTTCCCTACCTTGAAAGCAATTGCATCAACTCTGGTGACCTTACTTCTGAAGGTCACATTGGAAAACATTTGCTCTTGTATCATTCTGTATGGCATTCCCATCTCATCCCATGTGTCACAACAGTGTATGCCACACATACACTGTTTAATATTGCTATTAGTATTGATCTCATAATAAATAGTGTCATGAAGCTTAATTTATTTTTATAGTGTGAGATAGTAATTACAAGTTTTATACTGTGATGAAAAGTATGGTTAAAATGGACACAGGGATTAAATATGTGACAAGGTCCACAACAACATGATAGAATGGATGCTGTAGGAGAGTCCATAGAACAACATAATAGAATGGGTGATATAGAAGAGATGTCCATAGGACATCATAATAGAAAGGGTACTGTAGGAGAGATGTCTATAGGACAACATAATAGAATGGATACTATAGGAAAGTCCATAGGACAACACAATACCATGGACACTGTAGGAGAGTTCATAAAATAACATAACAGAATGGATACTATAGGCGAGTCTATAGGACATCATAATAGAATGGGTTCTGATGGAGAGGTGTCCAGAGTATGTCAGGCAGCTTTGAGAAGGCTACTTTAGAAAGATTCAGAACACCTTATCTTAGAAAGATTTATAATTAAGATTTTAATTTTTGAATATTTATTTACTTATTGATCTACTTACTTGTACACCTGTGTGCCATGTGTGGAGGTCAGAAGACAACCTGTGGGAGTTGGTTTCTCTTTTCACTATGTGGGTTCCAGGATGAAAACTCAGGTCATCAGGCTTGGCAGCCAGCAGCCTTCCGCACTGAGCCATCTGACGAGCCCTGTTATAATTAAGATTTTCATTCAATGATTTACCGTATCAATAACTAAGGAAGGATAATTTTGAAATATTGTTGTTTTGAGCATATTATTTCCTTCTCATTTATTTTACTGTTTTCGAATTTCAAAGTGGAGCCTGCAAAGAACAAAATGACTATCTAACCTTTCATGCTTCTACTGGACACATACTTTCTTCAAGGTATTAAAAAATAAGTTACCAAAAATGTTTTATTTCAGCTATTTGTTATCTTTTATGTTTCTCATTCACAGAGGGAAGTAAATTGTGACTACATATTTGACTTTCTTTTTGTACCATTGATTTGTTTCCCTCAGATTTTAGAAAATCCTGTTTCTTATTAGAATAATTTCAGTGAGTTCAGTTATTTTTGACATTGCTTTCTCAATTATTTGATATAATTTTGTTCTCTGGTCTTTTATATTTTCATGATCCAACATGCCCTTTCTTTCTCATATATACTTTTTGTTTGTTGTTTGTATTGTGTTGCCGTTTCCTATTTCCCAGGCCCCAAAATGACTCAGTTTCTCATTCTTGGACCATAACAATATTGGAGACCTTCCTCACAACTTATTTTCATTTCTTACACTGTTATAAAGGTCTGTGTTTGCTCTCACTAGAAATCTCTAAAACCAACTTCCTTCTTAGTCACTGTGACACCATGACTTAGAAAAGCTGCTTTATCTTTCTTGCATGTGCAATCTTTTACTTTTGAAAAATGGAGTTATAACTGGCTAATGTCTGTGGTTTATTCTACATTCAAAGATTAGTCTTAAGATCATAGACATGAGCAAGATGGTAGAGTGGACCTTTTTAGTACATATCTGTCCCATAAACATCAAATTACATAACTCCAGGAGAAAAAAAAAATCCCCTCAGTAGAACTTAGAATGCAAGGTGAGCTGTCACAGTAACAAGGGGGACAGAAGGAAGAAAAGATATGTTGAAGGAAGCAGGAAGACAGTTTCCCACTATCTGCATCATCCTTCAAGCCACTCCAAATGGCGCACTGCAGAGATAAGTGTTTTCTTCCTGGATGAAGAAGAGGTGACTGAGCCTGAGATTGCCTCCAGTCTCATTGAGGAGGTTAAGCACTAAAGCCCAGTGACAGGAAGACCTCATAGCTCCAAGCTCCTGAATGATGCACATCTGAACCTCTGGCCCATTATGACAGCAGGCTAGTCGCATCACACCAGACTACAGACCAGTGAAGCAGTGTCAGTGAAAGGTCAAATGACTACATTACTTGCATTGGAGTGATGCACATTCTCTTCGTGGAGATGAAGGACACCTGAACATTTGATAAATGTTCAGAGATGTGGAAATTACTTAAAAATCAAAAAATCACAATATGAACCATGGATACCATGTACATAAGAATATGGTATAGACGTATAACAAATCAGTAATTTGAAAACAAATCAGCAATTTGAAGTGCTAGCTGCTCTTTCATGTTCAAGGAGCATTGTTCACAATGGCCAGGATATGGAATCCACTACATGTTGGCTATTTTTATATTCCATAAACTTATTCTATCAAGGTATATTGTAGCTGGAGTTTTCTCCAGTCCTGCCTGGCCCATGGTCAGGACAAATCTCTCTCATCCGCCAGTCCTGTAGCCGCTTAGACCCAACCAAGTAAACACACAGAGATTTATATTGCTTACAAACTGTATGGCTGTAGCAGGCTTCTTGTTATCTAGTTCTTATATCTTAAATTAACCCATTTCTATAAATCTATACCTTGCCACATGGCTTGTGGCTTACCAGTATCTTAACATCTCATGGCGGTAGCTGGAAGCAACTCTCTGCCTCAGCCTTTCATTTCCCTGAATTCTCCTCTCTGCTTGTCCCGCCTATACTTCCTGCCTGGCTACTGGCCAATTAGTGTTTTATTTATTAATCAATCAGAGCAACACATTTGAAATACAGAACATCCCACAGCAGTGTATAATTGATACTGGCTTCTGTTAGAAATATTGTTATTTTCATTAATGTGTTCAGTTTCAGCTATATATTTTAGCAACTAATTTAATCATTAGTTTCTTAAATTACTATGCAGATAATTTATCATCTCCACAGTCTCCAATTGTTTTTTTAATTTTAAATTCATAAATGCTGGTCAATTCTTTTACATACATTCCCAGCTGAAAAATGAACAATTTAGTAAATATATTCTTTTTTGGATTCTCTTCTTCTTAATCTAAACTCTTGCAGAATATGACTCATATTTCAGAATATAGTTTTTAATAGGTCTCCTGTTTTTCTTCATTGTGCTAATTAGATTTTCAGAGCCCTGTATTTTTGTGTTATGATTTAATAAAAATATACAATCTTTCTCTTAAACACACATATGTTATATAAGTTATACAGAGGCATATTCAAGATGTGATTTTATTTTCACAACAGTAACAATTTTTAATATAAAGTAAATCATTTCCTCTCTCCTGAATATGTCAGTGCCTACCACTTGTGTAATTTTCTTCACACCCTTTCACTGTGGAACAGATGTTCATGCCAACTGGAAGAAGCAATGCTCACAGGCATTGGAGGACCACCTGGACACCTGTACAGTGTTTGGGCTTTCTATAACTGCATTTTCCCTTTTGAGATTCACTTATCCTTGCTTTGAGTTCAACCCTATAATCATCTTTAGTAGAGAAAACCAGCTGACCTAATGCAGATAAATTATAGAGAAAACATAGTGCCTCAGAACAATGAGCCACGTTGACCCTTTCACACTTAACATTTAGCCAGAAGCATGTTAAATACATTTATTTCACAAAGTTGCTTGACCATGAATATGTATGTAAAAGTGTAATTGCAAAAATAATCCAGATCAGTAGATACCTTTGAAAATATCCTGTGAAATAGGTCTTTAGTATATAACAGTCTTCTAAAGAATAGAATTCAGAAAGATAGTTTATTATTATAACATCAACAATTATGCTCTGTATATACAACATGAATTTCCCCCATTGTTTCTCTGTGATAGTAAGTTTAAGCGTAACTTCTCGTTCCTTTATTTTTCTATGTTCTGGTCTTTTCAATTCATCTTAAGCATCATCTCAGTTTCCAAAGTTTTCTTTTCTTTTGGGAAGAAGATGCTTGTTACAGTTTCATTGAAATAGATTCCAAATGTCTTTACCACAATATATTGTTTGCCTTTCTTATCCAATTGTAGAACCATTAAAAAGCCTCCCCTTAAAATTTTCTTATGAATATTCCTACTCATTGTAATGTACAGCCTAGAGTAAACATGTTGACAATGTCACTATCAAACACTTGAGTGAACAGTCACTTAAATCTTACCTAGTGAATCAGCTTTTACTTAGCTATTTTATTAGGTGTCTTGGTATATGATATGTATGCATTCTCAAGATGCAGTGAAATTGATAGTGAAAAGTATTGAGTAGAGTTAATGTTTTTCCTGCAGTAAGGATTAAAGTAGGATTTGGGAGAGGGAATGGCAGAATGACTATAATTGAAGCCGTCTCACTGGTCCTTATGAAGTGTCTGTACATTTAGCACTCCATATGGTAATTACGACTTCCTCAGAATGAGTCAGGGTTGTTTATGCTTTTATAAATCAAGCAGCTGCAGCAGAACAGACAGATTCCATATTAGCACTTCCTCCCAAGACTGTGAATGTGCTCAAAAGATTTTTGCAAATTTCCCTTGAATTCAAGTTGTTTGTTAAAAGTGATAGTTTTATGAGCCTGCCACATGGAAAATGTCCTCCACTCTCAGATTTTCCACTTGTGATATAAATTCACATTTAGTACAGTTTTTAGAGGCATTAAAACTGATATAATAATCCCCAGTTGAGTTTGATAAAAGCAAAGCTTAATTTACAGGTAAGACACAGTTATATGAAATGACAGATGGGGAAGTTATGAGTAATACCTGAAAAAAAAATACACACTAGCTGGTTAATAATTTATTTCCTGCATTCAATCTTCTGACTTTACCATCCAGGGAAAATTTTATTATAATAAATGCTAGCTGTCTTGATACTTTCTTTAACACAATAGACAGACTGTTGGAAAATACCTGGAAATACATGGAACTTCCTGTGTGTTTTAAAGACCTTTTATTAAAGATATAGCACTGTTGGCAATAAATACTCTTCAAATTAAGGAGAATTTACAAACAGCACAGTGTATTTTTAACTTTAACAACATGAAGTCCATACATAGCTAAATAAATATACTTATTAACAAGTGCATTCCCTCACATAATTATTTTTTGTGACAAGAGCATGTAATACTCACTCTTTATAATTTTTAAAAATATAATATAACTAGCTATAGTCTCCTTGCTAGTACAAGAAGTCTATTGAAGGTTATTCTTTCTTGTGTGACCTTCTACCAATATTCCTACACTCTCTTATCCCCTAACTACCACAAAATCAATGATTCTATATCTAAAAGAAATCACATAATGTTTGTATTTTTGATACAAAAGTTATTTCATCTAGTGTAATACTATCTAGAGTCACCCATGTTTTCACAGATGTTGGACCCATAGTTTGGAAAATATACATCCTGCAAAGGGCGATGTATTAGGGCGTTGGTCTCCAGAGTGGCGCTATTGGGGTTTAGAGTTAGAGTCTAGAAAGCGGTCTTTAAGTTACTAGGGACATATGCTCTAGGGCTATTGTGCCCTTTTTGATCTCTGTCTCATGGTGGAAGCAGTTCTATTCTACCTTGGGATCCCTACATCATGGGCTGCCCTTGGCACAGGCTCAAAGTTTTAGGCCTCTTTAATCATATACTTGAACTTCTAAAGCCATGATTCACATGAAACATGTTTCTTTTCTAAGTTTATTAACTTACGTATTTTGGTGTAGTGACAGAATGCTGACTAACACAGTTCATATTTCATTTTCATTTTTTGTTACTGTATAGTATTCAATCAGTATATATATCTTATTTCTTTATCAATCTATCCACTGATGTACTATGATTATGAGTAGTGTAACAATGAATTGAGAGTGTAGATATCTCTTCAAGACACTGATGTGAATTACTTCAGGTATATACCCAATAGTAGGCATTCCAACACTACAAATGATTAAAATAACACAGTAATTTTTAAAATGATGGACTAAAACATTAAACATTCTTTAGCTTGACTGAAAACAGAGTACAAGTCTCAAATCACATCAGAATTTTAAAAGAGACACTATAATTGATAAGACTGAAACACAATTACAGTGAATCAAAGGGTCATTGTGGATCATTATGAGCCAATGGACACATGAAACAATGGAACTATGAAGAGATAGGAAACCTGAACATACCAATGGTATAAAGACTAAATTAGTAATAAAAAGTCTCCCATTAAATACAATACCAGGGATTTAAAGATTTAATGCTGAATTCTACCAAATAGCTGAGGAAGAACTAGTATCAGTTTTCCTGTAAAGAGTTAAAGATATGAAAAGGAGATAATTCTTGTAAAAGCATTTTATAAGGTCAATAGTACTCTAACACCAAACCCAAATTCATAGCCATAGAGGAAAATTGAAGACTGATATCCTTAAATATAGGTTCACAACGAAGTATTAGAAAACCAAATTCAGAGCACAATAAACATCTATTATTAAAGTATGATAGTTTCTGGTAACTATTTGTAACAATTGAAGCAAAACCATAAAATTTATGCATGTATTGCTACTGTATGTGATTTAATTTTTGTCACGTATTTATTAATTTATTTGTGTGTGTGTGTGTGTGTGTGTGTGTGTGTGTGTGTGTGTGTGTGTACATGCACGTATATGCACTCAAGCATATGTGAAGATAACAGGACATTTGTGGAGTCAATTCTCTCCCTCTCTCTCTGCTGTGTTCTGGAGACTCAGTTCATCAGGCTTGATGCAAAGTGCCTTTGCCTTCTGAGCTATCTCTCCAGTCATGTACAGGATTTAATCATGGCACCTTTGGTGAACTTTTTGAGACCTCAGAATTCAGGCACATCTATTATAATTTTTTTTTCATTTTTTTATTATCATTTTTGTGTTTTAATTTTCCACATCAGCCATGGATTCCCCTGTCCTCCCCCCTCCCGCTCCCACCCCCACCTTCCCCCCCCCCCCCCCTCCCCTCTATTCCCATCTCCTTCAGGGCCAAGACTCCCCTGGGGATTCATTTAAACCTGGTGGATTCAGTACAGGCAGGTCCAGTCTCCTCCTTCCAGGCTGAGCAAAGTGTCCCTGTGTAAGCCCAAGGTTCCAAACAGCCAGCTCATGCGCTAAGGACAGGTCTGGGTCCCCACAGCCTGGATGCCTCCCAAACAGTTCAAGCTATTCATTTGTCTCACTTATCCAGTGGGCCTGTTCCAGCTGGGGGTTCCACAGCCTTTGGTTCATAATTCATGTGCTTCCATTCATTTGGCTATTTGTCCCTGTGCTTTTTCCAATCTTGGGTTCAACAATTCATGCTCTTACAGTCCCTCCTATTATAATATTTTTGATTGGAAACTTGAAAGAGGAGAGATGGCAAGCCAAACTAGTGGAAATGCATGAACTGTGGACCAATAGCTGAGGACCCCACGTGGTACTAGTCTAGGCCCTCTAGATAAGTGAGACAGTGGCTTAGCTTGAACTATTTAGGGGGCCCACAGGCAGTGGGATCAGGACCTGTCCCTGGTGCATGAGGTGGCTTTTTGGAGCCTATTGCCTATGATGAGACACTTTGTGCAGCCTTGGGGCAAGGAAGAGGGGCTTGGACCTGCCTCAGCTGAGTGTGCCAGGCTCTGCTGACTCCCCATGGGAGACCTTGCCTTCGAGGAGGTGGAAATAGGTGGGGTTGGGGGAGAAGGCTGGGGAGGTGGGAGGAGGGAGGTGGGGGGAATCTGTGGT
Source organism: Onychomys torridus (assembly GCF_903995425.1). Lineage (NCBI taxonomy): Eukaryota > Metazoa > Chordata > Mammalia > Rodentia > Cricetidae > Onychomys > Onychomys torridus. The sequence continues at coordinate 94,026,664 of NC_050451.1, forward strand.
TGGTATGTAAAATGAATAGAAAATCTCTTAATAAACACACACACACACATACACACAAAGAAAACAAAGATATTCTTTTTATATTTTTATTTTATAATTAATTTAATTTTACACATCAGCCACAGATTACCCTGTCCTTCCTCCTTCCACATCCCAGCCTTCCCTCCCAATCCACCCCCCCCCCCCCCATTCCCACTTCCTCCAAGGCAAGGTCTTCCCTGGGGATTCAGCTCAGCCTGGTAGATTCAGTTGAGGCAGGTCCAGTCCCTTCCTCCCTACACCAAGGCTGAGCAAAATGTCTCAGCCTTGGCCCTAGGTTCCAAACAGCCAGCTCCTGCCCCAAGGACAGATCCTGGTCCCACTGCCTGGGGGCCTTCCTAAATAGTCCAAGCTAATCAACTGTCTCACTTATCCAGGGGGCCTGATCCAGTTCCATGGGGGCTCCTCAGCTATTGGTTCACAGTTCAGGTGTTTCCACTAGTTTGACTATTTGTCCCTGTGCTTTTTCCAATTATGGTCTCAATATCTCTTGCTCATATAATCCTCTCCCCCCACCCCATTGGACTCCTAGAGCTCTACCTAGGGCTTGGCTGTGGCTCTCTGCATCTGCTTCCATCAGTCGCTGGATGAGAGTTCTATCATGACAGAGTGTTGGGCCATCTGATCACCAGAGTAGGTCAGCTTGGGCTTGCCAGTAGTCTACTGTGGAGGTATCTGTGGATTTCTGAGGACCTCTCTAGCACGTTGCTTCTTCCTATTCCCATGGGATATTCATTTATCATGGCATCTCTTTCCTTGTTCTCCCACACTGTTCCTGATCCAGCTGGGACCTCCTGCTCCCCTAAGCTCTCTTTCCCCCCGACCCTTGCCCTTCATTACTCCCCCACCTCCAATTTGCTCTTGTAGATCTCATCCTCAAAGATACACTTTATGAGAAAAAGAATGTTTTTAAAAAGTACCAGAATATGATCAAGTAACAATTAAATGATTCCAAAATGTTAACCAAAGATTTTTAGCTATAAAAGTCTAAAACTTCAATGGTATGGTTTTTGTTAATTTTATATTTGAAGAAGAGAAAAGCATAGAGTTTAGACAAATGGTAAACTTGAACGTGAAGGTAAGTAACTTTCTTATTTCATGACTTCATTTCAAGACCTAGAGTGTATATTATAGTTTACTTGAGGTGGTATGAATGACACCTCTGATAAATTCATAAAACAGTGATTCGGAAAATAAATCAAGGTAATGTGTGCATAATGCCATGTATATATAGTCATGGATTATATGTCTAATTACCTTTCTTTCTAGAAAATAACATTCTATACATAAAACAAATGAATGTTTTTCCTTGATCACATCATTAAAATATTTGAACTTTTATTGATAAATAGAAGTAATACTTTTGTATGTTATATATTTATCAGTTATATGGGATTTATTGTTTTGCTGAGTTCTTCTCAAGGGTTGTGGTGGTCGGAGCTTTACTCTGTAACCCAGCCTCACTTTGAACTTAAGGGATTTCTCAGCCTTGGCTTCTAAGTGCTGACATAACAGGTATGAGCATCTGGACCCAGCTGGTATATTTTGATATATGTTTATATCATAGAGTGATCAAGTGAAGCTTTCCTTAGCACCACCAAAAATTAAACTAATTAGCACATCTCATTTGAAGTGTTTTTTTTAATTTTCAATGTATATCAAAATTATATAAATTTTCTAGTAAATGCCACAGTATGACATATTTTCATTACATCAGATATTATACTTATTGTATTTATATCCTATGTCCTCCTCCATTTTGTCACATACAAATTTGAAATTTAGATGTGTGTCCTGTTTATGAACCCCTTGATGAAGGCTATAAATGCAATAATTATTATAACATTGATACTCAAAATTGACTGCGTAGTAGGAAAGTAAGTGAAATAAATGCCTTCAAAGGTTACAGGTCCTGTAGCAGTTCTTTATATCAAGGGAGAAACTAGCATAATCCTCACCAGTTATCCAAAGAAGAATCTTTTCTTGTGACATCCTGTACTGTGATGTTTTGTAGTGGTATGGCTGGTAATCACTTTCCCCTCCCTGGTCCTATTGGGGCCATCCCATGTTCATAAAGACTAGGATCCATGTTAGGCCATCTTCATGGGTGAGCATCCCTAATCTGCTTTGCCTTAACCTTTTTCACCTTCTTTGAAATTCTCCCCTTTTTCCTCACACTCTCTTATTCATGTTCAATCATCTTTCTCTCCACAGCTTCACTAGCTTCTGACCTATAGTTTCCCTAGCGATTGCATTCCATGTGTATACTCATAACTCACTTGTGTTCTGGACAGTTCTCTAGGCCTGAGTCTAGTTATGGTTCCTTCCTTTCTAACCAGTCTATCTTGTGTCACGTTGGCATCAAACCAGCCTGCACAGCCTGCAGTGACCTCTCCTCCCTAAATCAGTAGCTGGCTTTTTTGAGTAATCTAGCAGAGCATCGTGAATGTTTTCCCTCAACGGAATTGAAGGGGAAATTATAGCTGTAGCAATATATGTTACATTATATTTTAAAATTTATTTTTAATTGCTCACTGAAATGCTTTGATAGTTACCCAAGAATTTACCAGCTTATTTTAAAAACAATTTTTTTCAGTTTTGGCAAGATGGCTCTGTGGTTAGGAGTGATTGCTGCTCTTCTAGAGGATCTGAGTTTGTTTGCTGATATCCATACTGGTCAGTTCACAGGTCCAGGGGAGCATCCTTTTCTGGCCTTTGTAGACACCTTCATATAACTGTATATACATATGCAACACACACAAACACACACACACACAAACACACACACACACACACACACACACACACACACACACACACCATAAAAACCCTTTCACTTGCTGAACATTCAGAATGAGCTTGAAGTACTATACTGTCTTTAACATAAGTCATAGCATTGTTTATTGTTATAGATATCAGGATCTCAATATTGAAAATCAGCATCCCCAGTGATTCGGTGTTTGCTTAGGTCTCACAGTAGCAGTGCCTCTCACAGATGTCAATGCAGTACTAGCATTTAAACCTAAGGACATGGCTAGAAATATTCATGCACATTCACTTAATTGTATAGACATGTATTATTATTACTATGTTCTTTTTGTTAATGTATCAATCAGAATCTCAAAGGACCTGCATTGTCAAATAATCTTAGTGTCAATAGTTCCATCTCCAAAAATCCAGCAACAAGCAGAAATCAACTTCATCTTTTTACACTTCATATGAATACCCCGAAAAAATAAAATGCCATTTAGATCCATTTTTTATATAAATTCATAAAATAAGAAAACTTTTAAAATTTTTATGAGAGCATTACTGGCTCATAAATTTAGGGATATTGTTCAGAAAGGAAATAAGACTATATAAGTGGAAAAAAGAAATAATTTCCAATTCCTCCACTGCTAGACAGGTATGGGGTTATGTCTGCACATTGAATCAACTTCTTGCAAGTGTTTATATCATCCTCATCCTCAGTGACAAACTAGAAGGAGACATAGGAATTTAAACATTTGATTTATTAACATGACTGAAGAAAACAGAAAAGCTCAAAATAAGATGTTTTCCCTTTTCTTCCTAGTGTGAGCCAGTGTAAGAAAAGAGTAGAAAAGGAAAAGAGAGAAAGAGAGATGTGAACTAACATTGCAGATAAACTGGGAGAGGTCTCTAAATACCAGATTTTAAACTGCTTGGTCTCATACCTATGATGTGATAATGTTAATAGCTAATATAACAAGTTTTTACTCTGTATATAGTTACTGGGATAACATATCATACTTTAATTCACGAACTTCTTTGAGTCATTATTCTATAAAGCAGATGAGCAAGAATGCATAGTAAGTGCAATGACTAAAGTGTGTGGAAGTGTGAAGGTATATGAGTATGTTGTTTGTGTTAATGTGAGCATAAAGCAGTATATTTATATGTGAGAATGTATGGTTGTGCATTTGCTAGTGTCAGTGTGAGAGTTATACAGTATTTGTGTGAATATATGTATGAAGGTGATTTAGTGAGTGTGTGTGTCAGATTGTGAATGTGAGGGTTAATATGTTAAAGTGTTAATGCATATATATGTGTGAATGAATATGATTGTAATTTTGTGAGTCTGCAACTGAGCATATCAAAATATATGAGAGTGTTAGTATTTGTGGGTGTATAACACAAGTGTTCCAGACCATTTGCTTGTGAGTGTGCAAATGTGTGTCTGAGCATGTGAATGAGTGTGTGTCAGTAGATGTCTGTGTGAGTATCAGTGCTTATGTGAATTTGTGTTATCTCTATGGGTGTTTATGTGCTTGAGTGTGTATATATGAGTATTTACTTGTTAGTGTGTCTTTTCAGTGTGTGTAAGTATGAGTTTGTATAGAGGTCTGTGAATGACTATTTGAAAGTATGTATTTGTGTGTGACAAATTTTGTGAGTGTCTTGTGATTGTGTCAGTGTCTGAGTGTGCATGATTGTGCATTTATTTGTGTGATCATGTGTATGACTATAGTTAAGCATATATGGTTATGTGAGGATGTTTATGTGTGTGAGTGTAAGCATTTAGATTTATATAAATATGTATGGGTGTGAATGAATTTGTGTGATTTTGCTTGATTGTGTGAATGTGGGTGAGTATATGTGTGAATTTTGAGTGCGCTTTTCTATTGATGTGAGTGTGTTGTGTATAAATGTGAATATGTAGTGTATTATTTATATGATTGTGTGAATGACTGTATGGGTATGTATAATTTTGTGAACTGTTTGTGAGTGTGTTATTGAGCATGTCAGAATGAGTGATTTTATGTGTATTTTAGTGTGTAGGGGCACATTATTGTGTGTGTATGCATATGAATGACTGTTTTAGTCTGTGTAAATATGTATGTCTGTAGGAGTGTATATGTGTGTCAATGTGTTAATAAAGAAGTGAATATGTGTGCATTTGTGTGACTATGTGATTGTGTTTGGTGAGTGAGTGTGTTTGTCAGTCTGTTTCAGTGTGTGTATGTCTGTGAGTGTGTGTGAGAGTAAGTGTATGTGAACATTTGTAAGATGCTTTCTGTGTGCTTGTCAGTTTGTGCTGATGTCAAAATGCTTGAGTTCTCTATTTTCATGGTTTCCAATAAAGAGATAATTACTTGAAGAAGTGAAGAAGACACACAGATCATAGGTAGTGTTGAAATTAGAAAACCAAAGGGAATTAATTTTTTTTCTCTATATTAAGAGATACTGTGAAGTCAGCTGACTCTGAGACATTTTTTCTATATTTTTTAATCTGGCATTTTTACATTGAAAGTGCCTGGTTATAGCTCAATACCCAGCATCCTTGTTCTTTTGAAGAAGTGGTATTTTATCTACTTCTGATTTTGGAAAAGTGGTCACATTGCCCCAATTTGCTCAAGATTATCTTTTTCTATGAATATTTTCCTGGCAGAGATGTCAACATCCTAGTTTAGATGCTGATTTGCATGATAGATTTACCTTTTCTCAGTATATACTATTTATTGTATCTTAAAGATTTCTAAAAATAACTCATGCCTCAAATTCAAGTTTTCTAACTTTAAAAATGAAGCTATTCAATAAGAAGGAAGTTAGAAACTCATTATTGTACTTTTGAATGAATATGGCTGTCATATATCCATGATTAACTTTAAAGAAAATGTAAGATTCACAATAGTCAAGATATGGAACAAGACTGGGTACCCAACAGACAGAGAAAATGTTATATCATAGTGCTTTATGCAGCTGTGAAGAGGAGTGCAATCGAGACCATCACAAGAAAGTAGGTGGAATTAGAAATCATCTTGTTAAATGAAACACGCTAGATTCAGAAAAACAAATATTGTGTGTTTCCTTTCTGATGTAGAGTATACTCATCCAACTGAGTCCAAGAAGAAAAAGTATGTTTAACAGGATGAAATCTTTTAGTCAATTTATCTGAACCCACAGCTCTGGTGGGTGACACTTAATATATCCACAACACAAAAGAAGGCAACAAGGTTGTCTTTTGACATTCTGTGGTCAACTCATGCACATTAGCACAATGTTTTCTTCCCGCATATCTCCGGCTGACTTTTTTTTTTTTTAAGAGTTCAGAGATGAGGGTTTATGTAATGGGCTGACCAGTGATGGAGGGGATGGCTCACACACATTTCAAATAGTGTGCAAGAATTTGTCAGAGCAGTCCTACCACAGATCCATTTTCAATTATGGTGTCCAGGTTGAGCAGGTAAAACAAAGGAAACAGAGTTCAATTCAAGGTGAGGGGCTCATGGCCAAAATATTTCATATACAGAGATTTTCTTATGGCCTACCCATATGGAGGTTCACTGCTTTTACCATTTTAGAGTCCCCCAGAGAGCCTGTCTGGAAGGAGAAATAAATCCCAATCCCCACTAACACCAGCCCCTGCTTACTGCATGTGGGATGTTACTCAGCAGGCACAGCTGTGCTTGCAATTTTATATAAACATCTCAGGCTTTTCCTCAGGCAACAGTCTTACCTGTTCCTTTGAGGCACTTTCCTCCTAATTTCAAATTCCTTCCATGTACATGACCTCCATAAATGAGGGCAGATATCAATCATGTTAAAGAGTAAAAAGAGATGGAATCTAAGCTGGGATCCAGGATGTCAACCACCCAAAAGAATCCTTCCCACAACCCACACTACCCCACAAACATGCAATGTGCCTTAGAGATATGGGAACAGAGGACAGACCCAGTGAAGCCTATTTTTCATCCTTACATGGCTTTTCCCCTGAATCCTAGTGGAATATCACCTCCCCAGGCTGTTACCCAATGGACCTGGCCCTAGCTTCATCTCACTTGCCAAATGTGTGGGAACAGATCCCATCACTACTGCCATGGAGTTGAACTTCACAACACAAACTCTCCACCCATTAGGCCTTAGGCCAAACTGCATTGCCTGCCTTTGACAGTGACCCAGTCTCGGAGGAAGAAAGATGAGTGATGAAGAAAGAGGTAGCAACTAATCCGATTAGCTTGATTGGTGTGCAAGGAAAAGAACTTAACACCGGTTTCCTGTAAAAGCTACGTTCATGCGGTTATAGTTGTCTTACTTATATTCATTTATTGACATACAAAGACTATGCAAAGTTCAGTTGATAGAACAGTTTCAATAGTTCAGTCTCCACTTTCTCTTTCATTCCAATCTGTTTCCCAATCTTTTCTACTCCGTCTAAATCCTGTGGTTCACCTGAACTTAATCCCACCTCTGTGCTTTGCCTAGTCAATCAGTGTTCCATCCCTCCAGCTGCCATGATTCGGAGAAGCCGTTGAAACCAGTGATTTCCACTTTGGAATTTTCATTAGAGTGCTCTGGGGAGGAGTCAGATTTTCAAGCCATTTCCGGAATTAGTGGCAGCCGCTTCTTTTTAAATCAGTGTTAAATTCTTCCAGAGAATGGAGACAGTGCAGGGGATGAAGCGTATCTCTAGCTGTTTTCAGCGGGATGAGGAAATGGTCTCTCTGTTACCACCTCCTTTCTCCCTTTCCCACCACTCTTCCTTCTTCGTCCCTCAGTCTATTTGGGTTCCATTTCTGTTGCTCTCGTCACGCCTCCCACTACTGTCAATTCTCTGTTTTCACAGATCTGCCACACTTCGTGTTTTTCAGACAAGCTGCCGAGCTCCCTTATGTATCAGTTACACACATGTAGAAGAGAAAGACTTGGGTCTTTTGTTCATAGATGCTACTTTGACAGAGCTAATAATAGATTGTACTGGACATACCACCCAGGGGCTAGTCTCAGTCATCAAGTTCGCTGCATTGAGCTCTTAAGTATTTGGAATTATAGATGATGTCTTACTAATAGATTTGGGGAAATTTACCTTGGACCATTATTCATTTGTTATTTCAATAAGAATAAAGTTATTTTATTATATTCTTTGTCTTTTGACATTGTTTTCTGCGTTACAGAGGGATTACCCATATGCAACTGTTAGTGACTAACTTTCCTAATCACAATTTAGAGTATTGGTTTGTTTCCATTAATGTAAGATATTACAGATAGTTTGGGACTTTCTCTTTGATCTGACTCTCCTATAATGTTTGAGTTTATTTAATTGTACTGTGAAAGAAGTTTGAGACTCAGGGGCAGAGAGAAGATCCTTATTCGTACTGTGTTTCTCAGGTCATTGTACTTGAGGTTGGCAGAGCATACACTCTTTACTTAAGAGAATTATGCTACTGATATGTTGCATATCCACAGTGAAGGAATAGGTTTTAAGTATGTGCTTGAAGCTTTTCAGTGAATTGAAATTGTAGAGTTCCAACTTGTAGATGTATCAAGTCTCATTATGTGCAAGTTTCAAGCTGGCAAATGGAAGGGTTTCTGGCAAGCCCTGTTTTCTGAGTAAAATGATCTCTCCAGGCTAAGCATGAAGCCATCTGTAACAGCTTAAGTTGCTTCCTTAGTCACCAGGACAAAGTAAATGGCAAGAGTGAAATGGTTATTGTAAGCCCTTTGGACGGCCTTTTACCTCCAGGGCATTATTCTTGCCAGGAGGGTTTGCTGTATCCTGTTCTGCTTGTCTGTATGCTTCCTTCTGCCTTGTCCTAACAATGTTCCAGTGGGAGCTCTTCTTTAAGTAGAAAAGCTTCCCCTACAGACTGCCCAAAATCTGTAGGTTAAAACAAAACAAAACAAAACAACAACAACAACAACAAAACAAAACACCAGAGGCCATATTATCTGGTCTGTGGAGAAGTATCAGCAATGCTGTGAGCTTTGGTGTCAGCCAGTAAGTACCCTTGCCCTTCAAAACCTTCATTGGTTGGCCATAGACTTCTTTTAACTCTTCACAGCACCCGAGCCTGTACTGGGAGGGTAAGCGGTCAGTGTCTAGTCTTTCTATCCCTGGTTTCTTCTTGGGAGATTTTTGGACTTCATCAGCTTAGAAAAGTCACATTATATTTTATGTTTAAGATGTCAACACAAATGATCTTAACTCCCATGACTGCATAAAACTGTTCAAAGGATTCACTCTGTGGGGACATTTGTATCTTGTATTGAACACCACTTCAACAATGTGGATTCTGTTTGAGGCTGTTCTGTCCCCACTCACATGTAGAAACAAAAAAGGTGGGATCATATATCGCTTTAAACTGGTAAGACATGTTTGTCCAATGTTATCTTTCACAAAACAACACAAATGAAAACAAACTTCAGGGCAAATTTTCTCTTCTTTGTATAAGTTAGTAGTATGACCTTTTCCATGTATTTTATATGTAATGTATATCATAAATTATATGTGTCACATGCTTCTTTTTTTTTTTTTCCAGGAAATTCTGATGGCTGGGGAACATTCTTTTTTCTTAGCATCTTATTGTTAAGATAAAATAATAATTGTTAAGATGAGATAATTGTCCTTCTGTTGTCGGGTTATATTCTGGGAAACTCTGCCTCCCAGCTGCCAGCCCTAGGTGACTATCCTTATTACCCAATAGCTTACAGTAAGAAGTGTAAAGGGAGGAGGTGGGCAAATGTTTCAGACACGTTTTCTTCAACTGGGACCTATTAAGGTGCATGATGCAAATTAATTTGCTGGTATTTGACAAGTTATTAGCATCTAGCTGATGGAACACTGGCAGAGTCAGTTGCTTACTTAGGTTCTGAGACTGAAGTTATAAATTTCCCTAGGATGCTAAGGGGCCATGGGTAGTTCTCTATAGCATGCACCTTTATGATTTTTTTTTTTTTTGCTTTGCTTTGTTTGTTTGTTTCTTTGTTTTTTTTTTTTTTTCCCTAACAATCCTACTCATCTGCTTCTTCTCCACAAGAGATTCAAGATCAGTGCAGGTCCATGTTTCCATGGATAGTTGCATCTAGGATATATCTTATTTTGTTTCAAAAGGTCAGCTAGCACCACTGAGCTTCAGTGAGTAAAACATCTTCATTGAAAACAATACATCCAATTTAGTGCCCACTACATGATTACTTAGAAGATCCAGGTGAGTGGCCTCAACATTCTGTTGATGAAGGAGCTGACCTGCAAGGATGGTTACCTGTCTCTGTAAGTACAACAGTACTGCACTGGTCCGCTTTCCACACTCTGTTGTTTGCACATAGATATAAATGTTACCCTTGGGAAAATAGAGCTCTGGTATTTGTTTCTCCTTGACAGTGCTTGGATTTATCCATTTAATTCACTCATTTTCATGTTGAAATATGTATGGCAGATTATAATATTACAAATACTCAGAAAAATTATTCATAAACTATGAAGAACTGACAAATTACATGTTATAGCTACAAATACCTAGAACCCAGACCTCCTAAATTGGATAACTTGGGGAAGCAGAGGGGGTAAATGTATTATAGATTCTCAGATAACTACAAATCACAATAATAATAATAATAATAATAAAATATATAAAATTCAAATAACAGCAAAATATTTTAAAGTAAAAGTATAAAATCTCATAAGACAATTTTACTAATATTTTAATACAATTATGAACATGTTGCATTTAATTTCTTATGATATATTTTATTTTAGTGTCTATTCTTGGTGACTGCTTTATCTAATGAACATTGTATATTAACTAAACCCTCTAAAAATACAGCAGGAAGAAAGAAAAACTATGTTAATTAAACTATGCTAAAGTAAGAGTCATATCTAACTAAAAAATATAAAGATTTGTATTTTAAAGTTATTAAGGAAGAAGAAAGCATTTAAGGAAAAATTTTTGATCCAAAATTTACATCTCTGCTAACCCAGCTTTTAAATAAGAAAATAGACTTCATACACACACACACACACACACACACACACCCCTTTAAGAAAAAGGTCACTTGATGTACTTCATAAATGTTATAAAGTACTTATGCTAAGAAAATATATTACTAAAATACATGAATATTCAGAGACCCACAAGAGCTGCCTGAGTGGTGTTACAAGCAACATCATCTGTGACTAGGTCTCATTCTAGAGGTTTGTGTAGCAATACTTTGTTGTCAGATCATCATCCCCCAAATAATGACACAGAGACTTCTTATTAGGTATGACAACTTGGCCTTAGCTTAGGCTACTCCCCGGCTGTCTCTTATAACTGAGTTAACTCATTTTTCTTTAAATCTGTGTTCTGTCATGTGGCTCAGTTACTTCCTTTTAGTACAGCACATCCGACTTGCTCTGATTCTCCTGGCGAAACTGAGTGTCTAGATTCCTCCTTTCAGTTTCTCTCCCTCTGCCTGGAAGTCCCGCCTATTCTCCCCTGCCAAGCTATTGGTCATTCACCTTTTTTTTTTTTTTTAAACATCAATCACGCAACACATCTTCACACAGTATACAAATATTTCACAACAGGTTTGTTAGTATGTGTATGTTGTGAGACAGAGGGATGATGTTGACCTTCCACCGAAAGACAATTTTGTTATTTGTTTCCTTGTATATTTCATTCTGACAGAGTAAGTAGCCACAGTTACAGATCCTTGAAGATCACCATTTATCCTTTTATTAATTATGCTCAATTCATCATTAAAGATAAGATGCCTGTCCTGGTCTGCTCAGGCTGAGATCTGTAAAAAAAAAACCCACCTGCCTCAGTCACTTGAATGCCAGGACAAAATGTGAACTGCTAGGTTGGGCAGATCCAGTTCTCTACAAGGGCTTTCTAGCTAGCATGCACATGGCCATTGTCATCACCGTGTTCACAAGTGACAAATCATCTGATGACTCTTTTCCTTTTCTTATAGGGATTGTAATCACTCTAAGATAATGGGGACTTGATCTCCAGGACATTATCTAACCCAATTATCTCACTGAGGCTTCATTTTATAATGACTAATTTTAGGGATTAGGGATTTAATGTATGATTTACTGGGGGAGGGCACATATATGCACATAACAATGATGCTGTCTGGTTTCTAGAGTTTCCTTTTTCCTACTGCGATCTGTGATCCCAATTTTGCAACACCATTCCTTGTTAGCATCTTCAGAGGTCAGTCACTACTGAGCTTTTGAAGTGTCTTCACTGAAGCCAGTATCCTTAAGAATCTCAGTGTACATTGTTAATAGATGCCGAATACATTTATGGAGCTGATTGACTTCAACCTGCAGTCTTCCTAAGCATTTGATTTCCTCCTACGTTGATGTAACTTCCCAGGGGAATCCCAGTATCTTAGCCACTTGACTATAGGCCATTGTTGACTGTGCACTTTGGTTAGTCATGTTTACTTTCTTTTCAAAACCTTGTGTTTATTAAGTCATAAACCACAATAAGAAAATATTTGGCTAAATTTAAGCAGTTATGAGCATGTATTTCATTGTATTTGATCAATTACCATCAGAATCCATTCAACCATGTACTCCTCAGATTTTCTTAGGTATATATTGCAAGGCCTTTGAGACCTTTTGACATATGAACTGCCTTTTCCTGGCTGGAGTAGATGAGGAATCCTTTCACCCTATAGAATAGTCTGAGCTCTAATTCTTTTTTATAAAACTAAAGGCACGGTGATGCTTTGAAAAGAATGGCCCACATCAGCTCCTATATTTAAATGCTTAGTGACCAGGAAGTAGAACTGTTAAAAAGGATTAGAAGGATTAGGAGGCATGTCCTTGTTTGAGTAGGTATGGGCTTCTTGGAGAAAGTATGTTACTGGGGGTGGGCTTTGTGGTTTCAGAAGCACCTGACAGGCCCACTCTGTCTTTTCTTTTTGACTGCTGACTGTGGATCAAATGTAGCTCTCAGCTAATATTCCAGGACCATACCTGCCTGCCTGCTTGCCATCATGCTCCCCACCATGATGATAATGGACTCTGAACATCTAAGCAAGCCCACAGTTAAATGCTTTCTTTTATACAAGTTGCTTTGGTCATGGTGTCTTTTCACAGTAACAGAACACTAAAAGAGGCAGTGAGAACAGGTAGAATCTGGATAAAAATTAATATCTTCCATCTAAAAAAGGGGATTGGGAACTGGCAGGAGGACTCAGGGTTTCAGATTGCTTGCTGTTTCTGGAGAATAATGGAGTTTGGTTCCTAAGCACCTGTCACAACAGCTCCACTTACATGTATGTGCATATATACACACAGAGGTGTATACACACACACACACATAAACAAAAATTAAATTAATCTTAAAAAAGAGTACTGTGGAAGGGGAATACTCCTCCACTGCTGTTGGGAGTGCAAACTTGTCCAGCCACTCTGAAAATCAGTATGGCGGCATCTCAGAAAATTGGGAAACAACCTATCTCAAACTTCAACAATACCACTCCTGAGCATATAAGCATATACCCAAAAGATGCTCAACCACACCACAAGGCCACTTGCTTAACTATGTTCATAGCAGCATTATTCATAGTAGCCAGAACCTGGAAACAACTTAGATGTCCCTCAACAGAAGAATGGTTGAAGATAATGTGGTATATTTATACAATGGAGTATTACACAGTGGTAAAAAACAATGATATCATGAAATTTGTAGGCAAATGGATGGAACTAGAAAAAAATCATCTTGAGTGAGGTAATCCAGACCCAGAAGGACAAACATGGTATGTACTCACTCATAAGTGGATATTAGATATAAGCAAAGGATAACCAGTCTACAATCCACAAATCCAGAGAAGCTAGGTAAAAAGGAAGACCTTAAGAAGGACATGCATGGATCACCCCATAAAGGGGAAATAATTAAGACCTCTTGGGTAAACTGGGATGGGGGGATAGATGAGAGAGATGGGGGTGTGGGAACATGAGGGATCCAGATGGCTGAGTTTGAGGAGGGACGGAAAGGGAGACCAAATGAAAGATAGCTTGACAGAGGGAGTCAATATAGGGTTAGGGAGATATCTGGTGCTAGGCAAATCCCCAGGAGCCCACAAGGATGTTCCCAGCTAAGACTCATAGCAATAGTGGAGAGGGTGCTTGAACTAGCTTTCCCCTGTAATCATATTGGTGACTACCTTAATTGACATCATAGAACCTACATCTAGTGACCAATCGACGCAGATGCAGAGACCCACAGCCAAGAAACTGGCAGAATTCCTGGAGTTCAGTTGAAGAGAGGGAGGAGGGACTATAGGAGCAAAGGCGGTCAAGATCATAATGGGAAAAAACCACAGAGACAACTGACCCAAGCTAGTGGTAGCTCATGGACTCTGGACTGACAGCTAAGGAGCCTGCATGGGACCGTACTAGGTTTTCTGAATGTGGATGACAGTTGTGTGACTTAATCTGTTTGTGGGCCCCCTTGAATGGGACCAAGTCTCATACCAAGTGCATGAACTAGCTTTTTAGAAACCATTCCCTATGAAAGGGTACTTTGCTCAGCCTTGATGCGGGGGGGGGGGGGGTAATAGTCCTGCCCCAACTTGATATGTCAGCTGGTGTTGACTCCCCAAGAGAGACCTTATCCCCTCTGAGGAGTGAGTGTGGGATGGGATGGGGGGGAGGGGGGGAATGGAAAGGAGGGGGAACAGTGGTTGGTATGTAAAATAAAAAATAAAATAAAATAAAAGAGGACCCTGGGCACAACTAATAAGAAGTTTTAACAAAAGGAAAGCAATTTCCTTAGACCAGGGAGGAAAGGGTGGCTACTGGCAAAGATGGATTGGATGGGGGCAGAATATGTTTCCCATTCCAAGGTTGACGGTCGTATTCCTTATCAGCAGCTGCCTCTTCTTGGTGTGGGGATTGGATAAATCAGGCACTTCACTTACTTTGTAATTCTGTATCCTACATAGTCAGATTTGGGTCTTTTCCTTAATCATTTCTGTAGGTTAAAAAAGGATGGCTTCCACATATCTGTTACTTTTTACTCTAAAAGAGGATTTCTGGTGTGATTAATGATCTTGAGATGTAGAGATTGTCTGGAACTATCCAGGCAGCCTATTGTCAAATTCCTGGTAAATCAAAGAGCAGAGCTTGAGATCAGGGTCAGAAAGAGAGATGTGAGGGGCTTTCATGGTGGAGGAAGGGGCTCTAAACTAGGCAACATTGGCTGTCTCTAGAAGCTGTAAATGCAAGGAAATGTAATCTCCCCTTTAGTCCCTGAGAAGGGCCCAGCCCTATCGTGCTAACATACCTTGATTTTTACCACTGAAAGACCCATTGATCCCAGGATCTGTAAGAAGAAAAATATTTGTGTTGCTTTAATTGTGTTCTTGGTTTGTTGTAAGAGCCAAAGCAAAACCATACAGCCATGCTCTTTTCCCAGGCATTATGCTCAAGTCAACAAAGAAGATTCATGTGTTTTCATAACTCTTAAATTGACAGATGAAGTCTCTTAGGCTCCCATACCCTCCATTTTGCCATCTTTATGATGCAAATAGGGACAATTATCCTGTCTCCCCTACATTCATCATTTCTGTTGTTGAAATGGTGATCATATGTCAGCCACTTGATTACCAAATCCCTGTTCCCTCCTAATATACTGTCCTGTGCCACTATTGTAGCATTGTAAGTAATTGTGATACTCTGTACCAGGAATTACTCATTTCTGCTGGGCTGGCACGTCTACCTTGTGTTCATCAAGTAACCCCAGCATCCCTTCAGCCCCTTTAAAAGATGGAAAATGTCCCTTCACAGCTTTATACACTTACATAATAAATTTTAATCATTTTTACTCCATTACCTTAGAGCCTCTTCCCTCCTCCATGAAAACCTTATTGCCAAGAAGTGCCCTTGTTCCTCTCTTTATCTCTATCTTTCCCCTAACACACACAAACCCACATGTGTAGACATATATGATATATGAATATCAACATAGTAATCAGTTAAAAGTTTTTCATAACGTAAACCTTGATATAGTAAACGTCTTTGGATTAAAATATTTAAGAATGTTTAATTGCTTAGTGTTTAACTAGCAAAAATCTCCACTTATTTATAATCGTCATAACATGCAGTTCCTCGTGATTACTGACCACTGGCTGATGACAGTGGTTTCCAGTGTTGCTTCTGTGCTACCTCCTCTCATGGCCCAAAGCTTTCTTCTCTGCTTGAAATCATTTCCTACACCTTCAAGGACATCAGGGTTCATGCACGTAACTGAACCTTCCTGCTTTTGTAGCTGTGGCTAGGACACACCATCCATACTGTTTGGGGCCATAGCCCGTCATGGTTGTCCTGTCTTTCACATCTTATCTCACAACATTGATTACTTTGGAGTTGTTTCTTTAGCTTCTCATTTTCAAGGGAAAATGAAAACTTTAGGGCCACAGTGCCAATAAGTAGTATGCTAATTGGAGAAAGAAATAACACCTCTACTCTCATCTTTTTCCAACCCTAATTTTTTTCTACCCCCAAATCTTCTTGATTCTTCTTTTAATTTTTTATTTATTATGTAAACAGTATTCTTTCTGTAAGTCTGCCATATGCCAGAAGAGGGCATCAGATCTCACTATGGTTGCTGGGAATTGAACTCAGGACCTCTGGAGGAACAGACAGTGCTCTTAACCTCTGAGCCATCTCTCCAGCCCTTCTTGATTCTTTTTATAGTTCTGACACAGATGAATGTGTAAGAGATAGTTAAGATAGATATTTTCTGGAGTTTACTCACTCCCTTAAAAAGCATTAATTAATTTCTTACTGTTAATATTAAAGTTAGAAATAACATCTAAATAAAATGCTCATGTTTGTAAAACTTAAAAGCTAGTCACAGCACAGATGAGCTTTTAGATCATAAAAGAAATCAAAATAGTGATCCCACAATATTTTAGACCTTGACTTTCAACCTTACTTGAAGTATAGATTTTCTGCAGGTTTTCTTTGCCATATAATGAAGTGTAAGAAGAGAGCAAACTATAATTTCCGAGGCCTGGGAAACTAATCCCTCATCATCCATTTTGTAGACTCTGTGGTAATAGAGAGCCCACTTGTACTGACAGGCCAACCCCTCTTAAATTTAGGAAGGGATTTGTATGCATATATTTGTGCTTCTTTTTTGGGGATCCCGGGACTTTGCTTAGTTAAGTG
Organism: Onychomys torridus; assembly: GCF_903995425.1. Classification (NCBI taxonomy): domain Eukaryota; kingdom Metazoa; phylum Chordata; class Mammalia; order Rodentia; family Cricetidae; genus Onychomys; species Onychomys torridus. Next base: position 94,043,618 of record NC_050451.1, read on the forward strand.
GTGCTATGACTCATGGGGGAAGAGAGGTTCAATGAATCTCTGGGATCTGTAATGGACATCTGGGCCAGAGTCACTCAGAACTTTAATCTGCAGATTCATTGGAAGTATATGTGTAATAAAATTCATGAATACTTTTAAGGCTATATCTTTAAATTATTATTTTTTTATTTTAACTTACTTTTGCATATTAGTATTTTCCCTCCATGTATGTATATGTACCAAATGTGTGTTTGATGCCTGCAGAGGTCAGAAAGAATATCAGATTTCCTAGAATTACAGTTATAGATGGTTATGAGCCATCTTATGGGTGCTGGAAACTGCACCCAATCATTTGTAAGACCAATGAGTGCTCTTAACTGCTGGGTCATCTCTCCAATCTGCACTATCTGGATATATATTGCCATTTTGTATTTGCACATATATTTCTGACTATTTAGTTTTCATAATCAACTTGTGGCAGTGTTTTTTTAATGTGTGAAAAAGCTAATGTTTTGGATAGTTTTGACCCTAGCAAGTAATTATATACCTTTAAAATTTTATGCTTTTAAAGAAAAAACCAGAAATTGGATGTACATAAAGTATACATAACTACAGGTCTAGAGTCATAATGTGAATATGAGCGTGTAAAGTGCCCGCTGATAAACACCAATCAGTTCCTGCCACTAAGCATTTCTTAGATACATGAAATTGAGACATGCCCCTTCACTGTCTTCAGCTGCATAATTAGAGTGATAGTAATCATTTTCTCTATAATTAAGGTAATTATTCTGAGATAGTGCTGCAAAATTCTTAGTTCAGTGATCAGTACATGGTGATCCTCAATACATATTCATTATTACCACTTATGATTATAATTATTTCCTGTTTATTGCACTTTCACAAGTATGTTATGATTAGAGTTGTAAACAGTAATGTGTTTAACTATACTAGGTTCTACATGAAATTATTAAGACTGAGATCCAGAAAGTCCCCCAAGGACCAAGTGTTAAAAGTTTGGTTGTCAAATGATGGGCTTTAAGGAAACAATTAGGTCATGAGAACTCTGGCCCCAACCATGGATTAACACTTTGGTAATTTTAATAATTTCATTAGGTGTGATAGAAATTTCAGGGATGGGACCAAGGTGAAGAGAGTGAGTCCCTGGGGTGCGTGTACTTGGGAAACTGTATCTTGTCCCTGACTCCTTTTTCTCCCTCTGATTTCCTGTCAACCATGAGGTTAACCACTTTGCTCCCATGCCTGCTTCTCGCTGTGATAACTGCTTTTCCACAGACTTGTAGAAATGGAGCCAAACATGCACTGAAATCTCTGAAACCTTGAGCAAAAGTCAATCTTTCCTCCTTTAGATTGATGTCCATAGACATTTTGTTGCAGTGATGGAATCTGACTAACATAATAATATGTGTTCAGTTGTGTGTTTACCTTATTCTTTTATTGATTACAGAGGACAATACAACTCATAAAAATGGCTTTTCTTTTATAGTGTTTTTACACACACACACACACACACACACACACACACATATATATATACTTACTACTAAATAACTATGACAAAAATTCCATTGTTTCTCTCTGGTAAATAAGCACGGGCAACTGAAGAAGCTTGTTTGTTCACCCCTCGGTATATTTAAGTATCTATTGTTAGCATCTCATGGATTACTTCATGACCTTTCACAACATTGTAACAATGATGTAGCAACACTAATATTTGAACTTTGTTCTTCTGACTGCAAGCACCATGCATTCCATTGCCTGTTGAAATAAATTTTGGACCTCTAAAAACTTGCCAATCACTTATATCATTGCCATCTGAAATAAATCTGACTCCACTAACTTTAAGTTAGATTACTCATTGGTTGTCCCAGATAAATTAGAATCCAATACCTTTTAACGTTCCCCCAACATAGTGTTTTGACCTCCCTGGGCTCTATGCCATCAAAAATGTTTCAGTGATGTCTCAATTTATTTGTCAATGAGTTTATCTGTTTTCTTAGTGCTTCGATGTGAGGATGTGGTAGCTAAGATGTTGAGGCAGATAATGTAGATGGGATAGACAAGGCTGGAATATAGAGGGAGTGCTGCTGTTTTAGGTTTGATTACGGTAAGGAAAGACCATGACACTTCTGAGGAGAATTCCAGATAGCTGGATGTCGTATGTTGGGTTACCGTTGCTGTGATGAAATACCATGACCAAAGAAATTTGGGGAGGAAAAGGTTTATTCAGCTTATGCTTCCACATCTTAGTTCATCATCAAAGGAAATCAGGACAGGAATTCAAGCAGGGCAGGAACCTGGAGGCATGAGCTGATGCAGAGGCCATGGAGGAGTGTTGCTTACTGGTTCCCCATGGCTTGCTCAGCCTGCTTTCTTGTTTTTTTTGTTTGTTGTTGTTGTTTTGTTTTTTGTTTTTTGTTTTTTGTTTTTTTTTTTTTGAGACAGGGTTTCTCTGTGTAGCTTTGCGTCTTTCCTGGATCTCACTCTGTAGACCAGGCTGGCCTTGAACTCACAGAGATCTGCCTGCCTCTGCCTCCCAAGTGCTGGGATTAAAGGCGTGTACCACCATCACCCCACCAGCCTACTCTCTTATAGAACCCAGGACCACTAGCCCAGGGATGGCACAACTCACAGTGGGCTGGGTCCTTCCCACCAATCACTGATTAAGAAAATGCCCTACAGTCAGATCTTATGGAGGCGTTTTCTCAGCTGAGGTTTCCTGCTCTCTGAGGACTCCAGCTTGTGACAAGTTGACATGAAACTAGTGAGAATGTCCCATGATGTCTGAAGGACAGTGAGATGAGAAGTATGACAGAAGAAGAGCTGCTGAGGGAAAATTCTAGATCTATTCACAAAGCCAGGAGGGAAGGACATGTTTGATGGACTCTTGATTCCATCGAGAAACTTTTTTTTTTCAAGTCTTTGATGTGAAAACTTAGTAAATTTGGGTCAGAGAGGGACATGATGTGACTTCACCTGTAAAAGGTAGCAGTTATGACCGGAAAGAGTGGGACTATTCTCTCCAGTTCTCCAAAGATGCGACTTTCCTCACCCTTCGTGCTTCCATAAAGGTAATACATTCTAGTAATTTAACAGAACACACAAAATAGTTCATGACTCACCTACAATTTCCATTTGAGCATTTAGAATTTTTGAATCCGCTTTTAAGTCTCTTTGTGCCTATCCCAGAAATATAAAACAAGACATACTACTCACTAAGATAGTGGTTCCTGACTTTTAAAATATTTTATCCGTTATTGTTGCTTAGTCTCCCAAGCCTATGGTTAATAAATTTGAACACCTATCAATGTGTACAATGTCCATCTATCATCTACCTATCCATCTTCTATATGTTACACATATTATTACATATATATTTTTGGTTAGTAAATGTGAATTATGTACCATAAATATATGACAATTACATATGATAATAAGTATAGTAGACATGAGATAATTATAGAAATCCAAAAGTACTTCAAAAATCCCATTGTAGGTGATTCTTATTTCATATTTGTAGCCTTCCAGTACTAGGAAAAGACTATGTAGAGGAGATTTCAAATAACTATGAGAATCCTTTCATTAATTTGTTTATGAAATACAGTAATGTTCAAAAGATAAGTCATTTGGTTTTGCACAAGGTGCTTTCCTCAGTTCACCATGGTTCCTCATTTCCTCAAACAAACTGTGATCTGTAGGGACATTATTCCCTATATCACACTGCCAAGCCAGATTTGGACAGAATGTGACTTTAGTATTAGCCTTTATTTATAATTTACTAGACGAAGATTGAGCATATCTGTGTATCAACAGTAAGTTTTCCATAATATTAGAATAAAAACCAAATTGAACTGGTAACAAGGGAGATCATAATCCATCTGTTCTCTAAAGCAACCAGTTTAATATGCTGAAAGGCAAGATTATTGAAGGTGTCATATAGAGATGCCTAAGATATTGAAGAGTTTGGAAACTGAGTATTTCCTGTGTTTAGAAATTTCTGATACTGAATTATTCCAAGATAATTTTGGTAACCTTATATTGAACCATTATTTTCTACCTAAGCTAGCTTTGGTTGATGTCTGCCATTTGTCTTATTATAAATCTCACAATTTTTTTTGATAACTTAGTTGAACATTACTACAGTCAATAGTATCTTCTGAATTACAGATGTGATATAACCTACAGAATTGCGTAGAAGTTCACTAAAATCCAAGTACACTGATTTAGCACAAATCTGAATAGTCAAATAATAATAATAATAATAATAATAATAATAATTATTATTATTATTATTATTTATCAACAAGGAAGTCTTGGTTGTTGTAGATTGTTTTTTTAAAATAAATATTCTGAATGTATTATAGTATTTAAAATGTGACTTCTGTGTAATAGATGGCTTAAGTAATAAATTTATTAAATTTGTAAAAAAATAAAAGGAAAATATATAAAGCTGTTATTATTGATATTATACTACAAATGGAGTAAATATAATATGAGTTAATGGTGCCAATCTTCTTTTACTTTTTAACCAGCTAGTGTACTGAAGCACTCAGATTTCGTGAACTTAAGTTCAGGACTAAATGTATTTGGAATCAAAGTGAAGTTACAAACAAATAAATGATCTGTAAATTGGGAGTTTATCTGGAGCTATTGGCTCTCTTAGAGAGCATGTTGTATACACTTTTGTTCTACAGTTACAGCCTTGTAAGCAGTTTCTGTGCTGGTGTTTGTCTAGACTTATAAAACCCCCTAATAAAGCCTTGGAGACATGCAGTTGCTTTCTGGCTCTTGGAAAAGTTCAGAAGCCGAGCTATGCTGCATGCTCTCTGAGCCACTCTGAGCCTGTGGTCTTTCTTTCCTGCATCATCTGCATCAGGGAACCCAGGAATGGTTGCTGCTGATGGTGGTCTGAAGAAAGGATTGTCTGGAAACTCTGTAGGGCAAGGGTTTTATCAACTGAGACAGGGAATGAAATAATAGTTTTATGATACAAAAGAGTATTATGAAGCATTGACAGAATTTGATATTAATTCATTCATTTTATGGTAGTACCTTTATAATGAGAATTTAAATTTAAATTTCCATAATGTTAAAATTTTGCAATAATGTTTAAAGTGTGTCAATTGGCCTGTCAGTCAAAATGAAATTTATCTCCTACATATTTATATGTTTTTTCTATTATATATTCAGCAAACATATTCTTGGAGTTAGAATAAAACTTTTTTGATTAATACTTCTTGAAATTAAAATATACCTACATCATTTCCTACCTTTTTTCTTCTCTCTTCAGTCCTCTCCTCTTGTTCTCTGTCAAATTTATAGGCCCCTTTTCCTTAATTTTTAATTTAATATGTATGTATTATTATGTATTTAATATACATGTATTATCCTAATACAATCTGCTCAGTCTGTATAAAGTTACTTGTATGTGTATGATTTCAGGGATGATCATGTGATATTGGATAACTAATTGGTGAGGCTCTTCCCTGGAGAAGATGTCCTCCTGCTCTCAGAACTACTGAGCTTCTTGTTGCCCCTTGTTTAGGGTTGGGGCCCCATGGATTTCCTCTTTCCATATCAGTGTGTCTGTTGGTGTTGTCCTTGCTTAGATCTTGTTTAGGCAGCTATGTTGTGTTGAGACTTCGTGTGTATGGTTTCCCTTACATATATAGGAGAGACAGTCCTACAGAAGTTTTCCCATTCCTTTGGCTCTCACTGTCTTTCTGCCTGCTCTTCTGTGATGTTCTTGAGACGTAGGTGCGGGTGCTGAATTGTGTTGAATCAGTTGGAGCTGAGCACCATAATGTCACTTGTTCTTTATATTTTGCTTGGTTTCGGTGTTCTGTGGTACTTTTTCACCTCCTTGGGTAGGTTTGTTCCTAGGTATTCTATTTAATTTGATTCTTTTGTAAATGGGATTTTGTCCTTGATCTCTTTCCTTGTGTGTTTGTTGGTGGTGTGTAGAAAAGCCACTGATTTTTGTAAGTTGAATCTGTATTCTGCCCATTTACTGAAATTGTTGATTGTTTTTAGAGGTTTTCTGGTGATTTTTTGAATCTCTTATGTATGATCTTATACTGTTTGCAAATATGGATAGATTGTATCCTTTTGCTGCTTGTATCTTTTTATTTTCTTCTCCTGCCTTGTGGCTTCAGATGGTACTTCAAGCTCAGTATTGAAGAGGAGCAGGCATCATGGAGCCCTGTCTTGTTGCTAATTTCAGTTGTATTCCCTTGAGTTTCTCTCCACTGAGGATGAGGTTGTCTGTGGGGTTCTCATACATATCTTTTATTACAGAGAAGTATGTTCCCTCTAGACTTTCTCTTTAGCACTTTTACCATGAAGGCATGTTGTTTTACCAAAACCTTTATCTGCATATATTGAGATGATCATATAATTTTTAGTTTTAACCTATTTATGGGAATTATTACATTTATTGACTTGAAAATGTTGAACTACATCTTCATGATAAAGTCAACTTGGTCATGGTAGATAATTTTTTAGTGTATGTCTGTATTCAGTTTGCAAACTTTTTCTTTTTTTAATAGTGTTTCAAATTCATATTTATTAAGCATATTGGCTTGTAGTTTTCTTTATTATGTTTTACTTCATTTGGATATTTAGAATAATACTGGCATCATAGAATAAGTTTGGTAGTGCTTCATCAGTGTACAATTTTTGAATAATTTAGTATGTAATGACTCTAGACCTTCTTTGAAAGTCTGATATAATTCTGCTGTGAATTCATCTGGGTCTGAATTATTTTTTAATCTGGAAGGCTTTTTATTATGTTTAAATCTCCTTGTTTGTTATGAGTCTACTTAAGTTGTTGTTCTCTGAAACTAGAAATTTGTCTATTAACGATTGGCTCTATGCCATTGACCTGAAATTCTTCTGCATCTCTTCCTATTATTCTAAGATCTGATCTTTTTGCATTAGCTCACATTTCCTGAATGTTTCTTTTCTCTGTGTGTGTTTCCAGTTGACCATATTCTTTTCTTGTTTGGTCTATGTCTGTTTCTTCTATTTTATTTGAGTCTTTATATTCTATTTTGTTCAATTCATTCTCCTTATAAGGCTTCTTGTTTTCTAGTTGAATTATTGATTTTTTAAAATTTATTCTTCATTTCAGCTTGAATTCAATGTTTTTTCTCTTTATTAGATTCTGATTTTAAGTCCTGTGTGGTGGTATTGTGTTCCCCACAATATTGTGCACCCTAATAAATTTATCTGGGGTCAGAGGACAGACAGCCACTAGAATAGAGCCAGAAATGGTGGCTATAAAATGGGTCAGAGCAAGCCATAGTAAAAGTTGGGCAGTGGTGGTGCATGCCTTTAATCCCAGTACTTGGGAGGCAGAGCTAGCCGGATCTCTGAGTTCAAGGCCACTTTAGAAACAGCTAAGCATGGTGACACAGCCTTTAATCCCAGAAACCCAGCCTTTAATCCCAGGGAGTGATAGCAGAAAGCAGAAAGGTATATAAGGCATGGGGACCAGGAACTAAGTTAGTTAAGCATTTGGCTGGTTAAGCTTTTAGGCTTTGGAGCAGCACAGTTCAGTTGACATTCATGTGGATGAGGACTCAGAAGCTTGCAGTCTGAGGAAACAAGACCAGCTGAGGAACTGGCGAGGTGAGGAATCTGTGGCTTGTTCTGTGTCTCTGATCTTCCAGCATTTACCCCAATAACTGGCCTCAGATTTCATTAATAAGACTTTTAAGATTCATGCTACAGGCCTGGATTTCCTTTATTGTCTTTGTCAACCTTTTGTTTGTGTTTTCATGGCAATCACGTAGGTGTTTATTCTCAATAAGTTCTCCCTCAATTTCATTAAGCTGTTTCTTTCTGTATTCTTTAAACTCTTTGACTTCTTTGATGAAGTTTATGATTGTTTTTTTAAATTCTATGTCCTGGGGTACCTTGAGACAATTATTATTTGAGAATATTTCTATAAAACTTGTGGGTTTGTATGTGGGGGGCAGAATATTGCCTTGATATTTTGTATAGTTATACATTTGTGATGAGATCTGGGCATATGGATTTTATTAGTTCTGTTAGCTACAGACAGAGTAGGCTAAGACAGAGCAAGATAGTGCGCAGCATGTGTGGACCAGGTTGAGACTGAAGATTGGCTTAGGTGGAATGTAATATGGTAGATTCGAGGATGAGATGGCATGTAGCATGGGCATTTTTGTCAAACTCTAAATTTTGGTGATAGAGCTAGAGCTTTGAGAGGGTGAATGGATGGGAGGATCAGAGAGACTGAACAGTCTAGACTCTGTCACAAGATGGTGGAGAGAGAGGTTGGATGTGGTGTGTGATGGGCCTCCAGATTGTTGGCAGATAGTGGGGTCCTTGATAGAGCCTGGAGATCAGGGGTAACACAGGCTGTAGTGGCCAGACTATGCTGGCATACTGTATGTAGGACCTGGCCTACCTAGGAGTTGAGGGGCACATGTGGAGGGGAGGATCAGCTGGATTCACCTGGCTAGAACAAGTGTGCAGGATCTGGCTTTGTGGAGAGGTTGGATCTGGATAAAACTTAGGCAGTTGAAGTACTTCAGATAAAAGTAAACTACAGACACAAGATGAGTAAGCTGGCATGTATCTGTAATCTGGCACTTGAAGGTAGAAGTAATGGATTGGGAGTCAGTGTCTGTTGTGTTACATGAGACTCTGCTCAAAAACAAGAATACAAATAAGGAAACAATCAATTAACTAAGCCCAAGCCAAGCCAAACTGAACCAAATCAGATGACAAAAATTATTTCTATAGTTTAAAAGGGTTTTCACTTTACAGTTGTGCTTAGAGTATTTTTCTGGACTAGCTACAGTATTATTTAATGGCCAGCTACAATAAGTAAATATGCTGACTACAGATGTCCTAGCTGATGAAGGATAGCATTTAGAACAATTGTCTTCTCTTCCTCCTTGATTGTTTATCCTTTAATATTTGGAGTGAGGGTAGCATAGAGTTTTTAGTGCTCTTAAAATAGATCTAAGTCTGAATAAGGAAAATACAAGAGTCAATTTTAAAGAAGAAAAGATTTCAAACTGGGAGGCTGTAAAAATTTAAAAAGCATTTTCACAGTAGGAAAGCATTTTCACATAAGCCCCTATGAAATCGAGAAATAAAAAATAAAAACTCAAGCCATGAAGACATAAATGGGGTTAGGCAGATCCTCAGCACTACAGTGCTTGCTTTGACGCTTGATGCTCTGATATCAATCTCCAGACTATGAACAAAGAATCTCAAACTATTTCGTCAATTGGCATATAAAATGTAAAACTATAAAACATTTGCTGAGCATGGTTGCACATGTCTATAACCCCAGTACCTTGGAGGCAGAGACAGGAAGATCATGAGTTCCAGACCTGTATGAGACAGTGTGACCCCATTTCAAAAACAACCAACAAGAAGAACAAAAGTAAAGGAAGAGGAGGATGACATGGAATGCAGTGAACCACAATTGTGTCTAAGTTCTGTCTCCAGGCAAGAATGGAAAGATGCAGAACTAACAATTCACCGTCTTAATCCTGATCAGTTTTTCCAGCAAGCGCCTAAGGACAGATGAAAAAAACAAGCTGTGGTAATCTTTACACCAGAGCAGCTCAGACAGATTATGATTGTTGCAATCACCACACAGTGCAGGCCAATTATTATTTGTCTGAGAACCTGTCCACAGTTCAATCCTTTTTGCTTATTTTCCCTAGAGGGTATAAGTAAGTCACCAGGGAATCCCCAAACCATATCTGCTGGATTTTATGTAAATGACTTCCCCTTTGTACTCCAAACTCTATGAGGAAAATGGTATGTATGTTACACAACTAAAGTTCATTATATGATATGTTTATAATTTCATGTTATTTGATGGGGACTCTTTATTATTATTATTGTTATTATTTTTATGTGTGTGGGTGTTTTGCTTATATATGTTTGTTTACCACATGTGTGCCTGGTACCTGTGGGGTCCAGAAGAAAGCACTGGATCCCCTAGAACTGGAGTTACAGATGGTTGTAAGTTTCTTGTGGTTGCTGGAAATTGAAACCAGGTCCTTTGGAAGAGTAGTCAGTGGTCTTAACTGCTGAGCTTAGAGCCATACTATGTGTTTTTAAAGTATTTCTTGAGTTACTAATATGTAAGGCACTGTGTTTGGCATCATGGAAGACTAAAGAAAACCTATCATGTAGGATGAGAGAAACACCTGAAGATGAACTGTACATTTAAACAAATAACATAAGGTACTTGACTAGTATAGAGGAAGTATAAGACTAGTATAAGGGGAAGTTTCAGCAAGTTAATGTTGAGTGTTAGTTAGAGCTTTATTACAGTGTTCACTTTGACCTCGGACTCGCTAGTCTCTTCCTCTCTGATGCTGAGATGACAGGTCTATGCCTTAACCTCCACTAACGGCATTTTTTTTTAGTCACTGTGGTGATGTGGCTGTGACAGTTCTGTAGACACAGAGTTTGTCATGAGTTGTTACCATTGGATGAGGGTGACAAAGTTGACTAAATGTTTTATTGGCAGATTTAATGCTTTTGTAATTATTTGTAAATAATATTTTTATTAATTTGTTGAGATTTTTATACAAAGTACTTTGACCATATTCACCCCATATTGACTCAACCTTATGTTATTTCATTTTAAGCCTATGGAGATCAATTTATGTCATCTAAATGCTCCTGAATGTTAGGCCTTCCATGGAGTACAGTAAACCTACAAGAGGTCACACGCTTAAAGAAAATTGACTTTTCCTCTAACAGAAGTTATATACTACCAATAGTTCTTTAGCTAGGTGTGGGATGTTGTATTATGAATAGCAAACCATGCTGGGGTTTTTGTCTGGCTTTAGCTTGTGCAGGTCACATGTATGTTGTCACGATTGTTGTGAGTTTATATATGTAGCTACCTGGTTGTATCTGGAAACACTTTTCTTGCAGTTGTCTACCACTTCTGGTTCTTATCACCTTTCCCCATCTTCTTCAGTGAAGACCCTGAGCCTTGCAGGAAAGGTGTGCTATGTATGTCAGGTTTAGGACTGAGCATTCACAAACATTATTCTCCCCATGTTGATTATATTAGGGTCCCTGTTACTTGCAATCTATGACAAGAAGAAGATTCTCTGATGAAAATTGCAAGATGATCTGATCTATGGGTAGAGCAATAAGTTACTAGTGATAGTTTTAATATTATGTTCATTTAGTAGAATAATATTATTGGATTTTCCTGTAGGCTTTAGGGACAATTTCACCACAAATGATTGGCCCCTTTAATAGTGTCAGGAATAGGTTCTATTTTATGGATTATTATTTAGATCCAACTATTGGTGAAATTTTTAAGGCCACTCCATGTAGTTAAAAGGGAGGTTTATTTTGTGGGGTAACTTACAAATGAAGGGATAGGTTCCAGGGTCTGAGAAATGTATGACTGAGTCTGGCGGTGTTCTCTGGAGAACTCTGCTAGGTCTACCTCCAGCATCCAGGGTCCTGGAACCAAAAGAAGCCTCTCCTCTCTATCCTGGATTTTCAGCATCCTCCCTCAGCCCTGCCTTGTGGTGAGACTATTACTGAAGCCTCACTGGGGGTTGGAACTTCCAGGCCAAGGCTGGGATGGCTACCCACTTCATCCAACCAGGAGGTCGTATCTCATTTTAGAGAAATGTATAAGAGATTACTATTATTCTAAGGAAAGCCTCCACTTAGTATATTTAGTATGGTGAAAACAGCTCTGTTTTTCTCATATTTTGTCCACATTACCTAAACTTTTGTTCTAGTTTCATTTTTTTTTTTTGCTATGATAAAATATCCTGATGGTAGGCAACTTAGAGGGGAAAGGGTTTATTCCAGCTTACAGTTTCAGAATATAGTCCATCGTTGTGTCAGCCACATAAACCTGATCTATGAAAATGCTACTGATTTTTTTGAGTTGATCTTGTGTCCTGCTATGTTGCTGAAGGTGTTTATAAGCTGTATCAGTTCCTTGGTTGAATTTTTGGGGCCATTCATGTATACTATCATGTCATCTGCAAATAGGGAAAGCTTGACTTCTTCCTTTCCAATTTGTATCCCCTTGATCTGCTTTTCTTATCTTATTTCTCTGGCTAGAACTTCAAGTACTATATTGAATAAGTATGGGGAGAACAGACAGCCTATCTTGTTCCTGATTTTAGTGGAATTGCTTTGAGTTTCTCTCCATTTAATTTGATGTTGGCTGTTGGCTTGCTGTAAAATGCTTTTATTATGTTTAGGTATATTCCTTGTATTACTGATTGGTCCAAGACCTTTATCATGAAGGGGTGTTGGATTTTGTCAAATGTCTTTTCTGCATCTAGTGAGATGATCATGTGGTTTTTTTCTTTGAGTTTGTTTATATGGTGTATTACATTGATGGACTTTCATATATTGAACCACCCTTGCATCCCTGGGATGAAGCCTACTTGATCATAGTGGATAATTGTTTTGATGTGTTCTTGGAGTCTGTTTACCAGTATTTTATTGAGTATTTTTGCATCAATGTTCATGTGGGAGATCGGTATGTGGTTCTCATTCTTTGTTGCATCTTTGTTTGGTTTAGGAATCAGGGTAATTGTAGCCTCATAGAAGGAGTTTGGTAATATACCTTCTGCTTCTATTGTGTGGAACAATTTAAAGAGTATTGGTATTAGAATAGGAAGAAGCAAAGTGCTAGAGAGGTCCACAGAAATCCACAAAGACACCTCCACTGTAGACTACTGGCAAGTATCGAGAGAAAGCCCGAACTGTCCTAGTCTGGTGATCAGATGGCCAAATACCCTAATGGTCGTGCTGGAACTCTCATCCAATGCCTGATGGAAGTGGATTCAGAGATCCACAGCCAGGCCCCAGGTGGAGCTCCAGGAGTCCAACTGGCTAGAAAGAGGAGGGATTGTTTGAGTGAGAATTGTTGAGACCAAGATTGGAAAAAGCACAGGGACAAATAGCCAAACTAATGGAAACACATGAACTATGAACCAAAAGCTGAGGAGCCCCCAACTGGATCAGGCCCTCTGGATAAGTAAGACAGTTGAATATCTTGAACTGTTTGGGAGGCATCCAGGCAGTGGGACCGGGACCTGTCCTTAGTGTATGAGCTAGTTATTTGGAACCTGGGGCTTATACAGGGACACTTTGCTCAGCCTGGAAGGAGGGGACTGGAGCTGCCTGGACTGAATCTACCAGGTTGAGCTGAATCCCCAGGGAAGTCTTTGCCCTGGAGGAGATGGGAATGGGGGGAGGGCTGGATTGAAGGGGGTGGAGGGGGGAGGACAGCGGAACCCATGGCTGACATGTAAAATTAAATTAAACTATAAAATTAAAAAAAGAAAATGCTAAATAAGTCCACAACTTGATAATTTTAATATACATAGAATAGTTGGATGCCTATTTTATTTCAGGTCTGTATTAATGTAAAGGCATGTAAAGTAAAATTGTGCCATGAAATTTCCAATACATTCAAGGGTCTTAGTAAACATTGTGAAATATGCATCATAAAAATTATGCTATCAGTCTCATAACAGAAGCACTAGCCAACATGCTAGAAGAATCCCCTTCCTACTTTATTATCTTAAAGTCATGATAAAAGTTCCCAATGGTCATTTACTGGGAAGATGATACTGTTTTTTTCCGAGGCAGAACTAAGCCAGCTGTGAATAGACACTGATTCCAGTCAGTAAAAGGAACCAAGGAAATTCCAATAAGATAAATTCTCAGAAAGAAACTTGTGGTAACCCAAATAGGCAAGGCCAAGATGCTGAAGGGCTTGATAGTTTAACTAACACAGATTAGAATATTTTTCAGATATGTAATCCAAATATATTTAAGAGAGTGACTTGAAAGAGAATATCATTTTCAGAAGCTGTCCAGTTTAAGCATCATTTCTATCAAAAGTCTTTCTTGAATTACTGCTGTCATGCCTCATCCCATACACTGGCTTCTGACACTTTCTAAAGTACTCTTCCTATTATTCAGAAATTGAGCTTATGTTACAGAAACGTTTAACTATTGCTTTGTAATTGAAAGAAATGCAAGGCATTAACAAAAATAAAATGAAAAAATTTAGTTTAAATGTTTCTTTCAGTTTAAAAGCACAATTTTATGAATATTTTGCAAGTATTTTCTGTGCCTTTAATGATCAATGAGTCTTTGAATAATAAATTCTGTTTTTGTCATTGTGCCTTTAATATTTTAAAATAATATATAAATTGTCAATATAAAATACTATAGATATGCATTGACTATAAGTACAAATGAGACTGGTTATAACTATAGTACTGAGAGAAAAATCATATTTAATGATGATGACATGATAGTCCTTCTGGGCTTTATGACAGCATGATGGATGTTTTAAAGTTTGTGATTGTAAATATTCATTTAAGACTCCACTGGGGATTCATTTAAACCTGGTGGATCAGTACAGGCAGGTCCAGTCCCCTCCTTCTAGGCTGAGCAAAGTGTCCCTGTGTAAGCCCAAGGTTCCAAACAGCCAGCTCATGCACTAAGGACAGGTCCTGGTCCCACAGCCTGGATGCCTCCCAAACAGTTCAAGCTATTCTATTGTCTCATTTATCCAGAGGGCCTTCTCCAGCTGGGGGCTCCACAGCCTTTGGTTCATAATTCGTGTGCTTCCATTCGTTTGGCTATGGCCTTGGAGGAGATGGGAATAGAGGGGAGGGGATGGAGGGAAGGTGGAGGTGGGGGCGGGAGGGGGGAGGACGGGGAACCCATGGCTGATGTGTAAAATTAAAACACAAATATAATAATAATAATAATAATAATAATAATAATAATAATATATTCATTTAATAGTTGCTTGGATTTTCATTTGATTCCCTATTTTTCATCATACTTATTTATTTGTTTATGTGTGTGTGTGTGTGTGTGTGTGTGCAAATGCCATGGTACACATGTGGGATTAGAGTACAGCTTGCCTGAACTGGTCCTATCTTTCTGTCACATGGTTCCTGGGGTTCAGGGATAAGTGCTTTTACCTACTGAGCAATATCAACGGCCTTTCTCTTTTTTGTGTGTTTCAGGAATGCAGCTTGACTCTGGAGCAGATTTCCTATCTTTCTACCAGGTCCTTTTTCCTTCATAGGGTGGCAACCTTGACTAAATATCCTGTGTCCCTGTTTCCTCACACAGAGAGCAACAGTGACACTCATATCTTGGTGGTGGTCAGAAGCTGTGTAAGATCTGATCAGAGCTGAGGTCTGATCAACAGGAGAGAAATCAGGCCTGGTACTAGAAGCCTAGCTTACTACCTTTGCCCAGTGAGGTTATGTTTCTTAGAGGAAGATCTATTGCTGCCACTTGACTAGACCATTATAATTTCTAACTACATAGGAAACGTATCCTTACACCCACAGCCAAGTGCGGCTCTTACCCGTTGTCAAAGAAGCTTCTCTTTATTGCAGAAGCAAACCATCACAGAAACCCGCAACTTGGCAAAACGCAGGGATTAACCAATAGTCGGGGGCCCAGCCCTAACTGATGTCTATAACACAATGACTGCATTTAAGGCTCAGAGAATGTTTCAAAAGATGGGGCAGGAGAGTGGACGATCCAGAGGATCAGGAAGTCCTCTGTGATATCATGTTTCCTAGAAATGACAGAGAAGCTTCACCCATGATACCTCAACAAAATGGCTGCCTAAATAATACCTGAACAATGACAATACCAACAAACATGCTGACACAGAGACAGAGGCCTCATGTGGCCCTACTCCTAGACAAAGAACTACAGAAAACTAATGATAAAATGCCATTTTAAAATCATCTCAGGAAAATGTATTCCCTTGATTAAAACAATATCACTTCAACCACTTTGGTTTATCATCTTAGTTTGTTCACATGGCACTTTCTACTCCTGTTAATCCTTCTTCTTTCATATTTTTCTGCCTCAGTCCCATGACTTTTGCCCACTGGCCTTATTGTTATAGTCTGTTCATTGGGGCTGCTTTCCTAAACAGAACCAGTTTTATTTTTGCTTGTGTTTTCTTTGTTTGATGGTTCATGTTGCTTAGTCACACTACAATCAGCATTATGCTGTTCCTGAAACTACTTCCTCATCTCTTTTACCCAAGATAATTTCTATTCCTGTCTCTAATTTGGGATTTATACAATATCACTCCCTGTTGTACTTACTTACATATTTATCTGAGTTTCTTTGCCAGTTCTTGTAAGAAAAAAAAAAGCCTCGTATTTATAATTTTTGTTGTGTCTGGCATAATTTTTTGCCATAGAGAGTCAACTGTCTATTGAATGATGGAATCAAGGTAATAAGTTACTGGAGCGAAACTGATTTCATGTTTATTACTGACGTTCTTTTGTTGTTGATTCTCATGGACATTTTCCGGGCTGTCAGAGTGTAACTTGCTCACAACAGAATCTCTAAGTATTACTCTGGAGAGGTCTGAAACACACTAAACATACTTTTAAAGTTCAGTAAAGTCTTCCAAAATATAAAAGATCCTAAAGAAAACAATATTAATTGTATTAATATGTAAAACAAATGCAGTGTTTAGTATGTTTATCCATGTGTATGCACAATGTTCAATGTTTTATTGAGTTGATATACCTTCTTCCCAAAGAATAGAACCTATAGTGATATTGTATCCCCCAATATATTGTGCACCTTAATAAATTTATCTTGGGTCAGAGAACAGAACAGCCGCTAGATAAACATAGAGGCCAGAAAATGGTGGCACACACACCTTTAATCCTAGCATTCTGGAGGCAGACATCCATCCGGATCTCTATGAGTTCAAAGCCACACTAGAAACAGCCAGGCATGGTGACACATGCTTTTAATCCCAGGAAGTAATGACAGGAAGTAGAAAGTAATGCATGAGGATCAGGAACTAGAATCTGGTGAAGCTTTTAGATTTTTAGCAGCAGATCCATTCAGATGAGGACACAGAGGCTTCCAGTCTGAGTAAATGAGATGAGCTGAGAAATTGGCAAGGTGAGGTTAGCTGTGGTTGGTTCTGTCTCTCTGATCTTTCAGTGTCCACCCCAATACCTGGCTCTGGGTTTGTTTTTTATTAATAAGACCTTCTAACAATTTGTGCTACAAGAACTTACTTTAACACAGAGCGTCATGATAATTTGTCAGCAACACATGTATTGCTACAAGTTATAGTGATGAGGATTACAAATTAAGGTGCCCACGGGTCATTCAGCTCAGGTGGCAATATACCTGAATGAAAAAGGAACATTTGACTTAATCTCCCAGCTTGTCATATATTTCTTTCACAGAAAGGGTGTGGGGGCACAGGTGGTCAGAAGTTAAAGATCGTACTCTGCCTGAATGGTTCATAAGGCATGACACAAATGTATGGGAGCTGCTGGGTGAAATAAAAAAGCAGATAGAATGGGGCCAATTTTAGTGGTCCAGGTCAAAGGGCACTCTGCTTGTGGTGTTTCACAAATGCTTGACAGATTAAACACATACCTCCTAGGGGTAACAAACAGACCATGGAGTTAAAAGCAGTTGTGAACACTAAAGCTTCCTTCAGAATTCTCATGAAAAGTTGTAGGTCATGTAATATTAGTCTCATAGTTACAATAACTTTCCTACTTTTGAGAAATTGTACCTTACAATGATATCTATGTATGCAATATGTTGCTGTGCCATCCAAAGACTAGGTAAGTGAGAAAAGGAGAAGGAAAAGCAGCCGTTCCACCAGACCTTCCCCCTGGAGCTAAAGCAACGAATTTTACAGGGTCTTCCCCACCTGTAGATTTGGTGACTTTTCTCTCTGTGGATATAAATTACTTTGTTAATATTCAACATCACTTAATTCAGAACATTAGAAAATTGACATATTTATAATGACATAGTCAGACCAATAGTTTGAGCCCTTAACAGGATTATACAGTAGGTAATGTTTGCATAATACTTTGCTCAATGTTGTGACAAAATACAGGACAGAAAACTTAAATGAAGAAGGATTTATTTGGGCTCATGTTCAAGAGGGTTCAGTCCAGTACAGTCAGGAAGGGAGGGAGGAGTTCACAGCATTACAGTAGGGAAGGGATGGAGGATTTCAAGGCATTGCAGTAGGGAAGGCATGGTGTAGTTCACAGCATTAGAGTAGTGAAGGCCTGGTGTACATGGGAGGAGTTCATGTAATTACATCATGATGAAACAGGAAGCAGAAAGCAGACAAAATACTCATCACGCTTCTTACATTTACCCCACTTTATTCAATCCGAAACCCCACCCTGTAGGGTAATGGTCCCACATAATAGGGTAGATCTTTTATTCTCAGCTAAGCATCCCTACAAAAGTCATCAAAAAATATGTCAAAAAGCGATTCCAAACCCAGGCAAGTTTACAATGGGAATTAGCCATCATAGCACAGAAGAGTGCTATATACATATTTCATTGCATCCTGAAATCAAGATATCCCTCTATTTTTATTTAAACTCTGGAAAATATGCCCAAAATTAATTTATGTTGGAGTGTATCTTTTCCATTCCAAATATTCACCTATAATTTAGAAATAATAATAGCAATAATAACATAATTTTCTTGGCTGCTTTTTGAAAATTAATGATATAAACTGTATATGTCAGAATCATGTAAAAAGATATGATAAAACACAGAGCCATGGGCTTCAACAGAGTTCCTGCTTTCCTAGGACTGGGAAACAGCTGAGGAATACCGTTTCTAATAGGCTCCAACAGCAAGCTCATGGTCCAGAAACTGCAAGCAACTATTGGTAACACCATATCATCAGAGCAGATTGAAAGCAAAAGAATCATTTCATAATGTGGCTATGCTCAAACATGTTAATATCTTACACTGTTATTAATTCCCTATCCCAGATTTCTGGTCTTTCAGACTTATTTTGAGTATTTGACATTTTCCTCATTTTATAATTCAAAGTATAAGTGAACAGGAAGTAGTAGTTATGTACCAAAATTTATATATCTCTGTGTGTTTGTGTATGTACACTTATATTTCTGT
Organism: Onychomys torridus; assembly: GCF_903995425.1. NCBI lineage: Eukaryota > Metazoa > Chordata > Mammalia > Rodentia > Cricetidae > Onychomys > Onychomys torridus. The sequence goes on from NC_050451.1 coordinate 94,062,608, forward strand.
TAGTGTTTGAATGTATAACAAGACAGAAAAATATCTGAAGGAAAGATGTGTATGTATATTTATGTGTGTACTCACTACTTCATTTCATATCAAATTTAACTTAAAACATCTTTATTTATCCATATTGCATATCAATGCTTACATATTACAACCACATGTTTACTTTCACTATTAATACTTCCATTGTTCATATTACAGTTTGCTGCTTTCATGATTTAAAAAAGACATAATTTTTCTCCTGAAAAATAATTAAGCTCAGTGTTGTATCAGGGATCTAGGCAACATATTTAGACAAGCTGAATACTTACCATGTTTCAGTCAAGTGGTTGTATTAAGTTATGAGACACTGTAGATCTGTGTGGTGCACATCATTGGCTGACATTACACACAGGTTCCATGCAACTGCATCTGAATGAGGACTTAAAATACCGAGAGAAGGCCCCAAACTCCAAAAAGACTTTTGTGTGGTTGTGAACTTTGCTTTTTCTTGAGAATGTTTTAAAACTACATTCTTAGCAGCCCCGGATGAGGGGATTTGCCTCAGAGGCACACTATAAATCATCATTAGAGTTGGTTGTGATGGTTTCTATTTATTGGTGCTTGTGTTCCATACTGAAATGGCTTTCTTTGCTAACTTTCTCATCTTTCTTTGCATTCCATCGGTCATCAATCACAAAAGCAGCCTGGCCATTTCTCTCTGTCTTGCCTCAGTGAACTCCTACTTTTCTTGACTGTTAACCCCTCACTGGAATGCACATGGCCTCTGAGCTGATCTGGGCCCCTATTCACCTCTCTCAATGAGCCTCCCTTCCTGGAACTGAGCTGCAAGGCAATATTTTCCATCTGTTGAATGAAGAGCATGACATAGGCAGTTTGATATGGTTTCAGAGACCACAGCAAACCAGTGATGCACAACTCACTTTTATTCCACAAGCTTGTGGGAGCCCACAGGGATAAGAAGCCTTTCTGCTAGGCTGAACACAGCTTGGCATTCAGAACCAAATAGTACTCCCAGAAACACTTAATTATGTTTCATATTCAAGCCAGAAACACTGTGGTTTAGAATAATCTAAAGATGCATCTAATCGGAAGTTGTCCTGAAACATGTGCACAAGCTTGTCTTTCATACTGCAGCTGTTTTCTTTCCATGGAATGTTTACTGGGTGGGAGATCATCCTGTGTTTATTATGCGGTAGCAAGGAAGTGTCCAGTGTTCAAAAGGGACCTAGAGGGCTTTCAAAGAGAGAGGGAGAGTGGTTCATCACGAGTTCAAGTTTTAGAATTTCTGATAACATCACAACCTCAAATGTGGTAATATTTTCCTTTATAAAACATTTTGAAAATCTGTCTCATGACTGCACTTTTTGATAGAGTGATTGTTGGGAAATTATTAAGAGAGCATTGCTAAAGGCATAGAAGGACCTTTATGAGCACTTTTTCTAACCACAGACTTTAAGGAAATTTTAATGCAGACAACTTTTAATTTACACATTTGCTGAAAATTTTGTTGTTGGATATTCATAATAGTTTTATATGACAGAAATGATCTTGGTAAACAATAACATTGCTTAATAAAAATACTTAACCTGTTCAAAACTTCCCAATTGCTGTCATAAGTTAAGAATTGAATTATACTTCTTGATGGTTTCAAGGCTCCTTTAACTCACTCCTATGAAAAAACAGCACTCATCTGTGTTAAAATAACCAAAGATTGTAGTCTACCATGTTACTTTAACCAAATCTTCTACCTGTCTATACATAAAAATTTATTATTAGAAGAGCACCTAAGATACCTTCATTAGTTTCCTTTCCCCCCTTTAATTGAAAATAGATTTCTTACTTAATATATTCTGACTATGGTTTCCTCTCATCCTACACTTTCCAGTTCCTCCCGCCTGGATGCACCCCCTTTCTGTCTCTCTTTAGTTTGTAAACAGGCTTCTAAGGTATAATATTAAAATAAAATATAATAAGATAAAACAAAAACAAAAATGCTCGAAGAAGACAAAACAAACAAAGAGAAGGACAAGAGCCCAAGCGAAGGTGTAAGACACAGATACAGGTGCAGAGCTACATCCAATTGATAACTACCTGCAAGTGAAAACTCAGTTTCCTCCAAGTGAGTCTCTGGGGACAAACTACTCTAAGGGTGGACCACATGCCCAGCAGCAGATGCCAACAGAAAACGAGCTCAGTGGCATCTCTGGAGGTTCCTTGTCTCACAGCATCGTGTCAGGGATTTTGTTTTTAACTTTTGATTTTTAAATTTCACTAGTTCTCTATATCTTCCCTTTTCAACAAATTATTTCTTATCTTTTTCTTTATACAGAATCTTCCTAAGTTTTCTCTGGTCTGAAGAGTAATTATGCCAGTTAATTATTTTTCACAATTTAGATACAACTGCAGTATTAACTACCTCTCATTGAACACATACTGCTTTCAGACTCTGTGGTGCAAATATCTCTTACTCTATTTCTAGGAGTTTTTGAGGGCATCTATGATCGTTCTCATTTACAATTCAGAAACAGCTCAAGAAACACTGCCAACCTTGTTGCAGATTCCCTATGTTACATGATGTGTGGACTTGGGTCCAAATGTGCCCAAATTCCAACCAAACTTGGTTTTCTTCCTTTTCTTTCTGCTTTTACTTTTTGTGAATGAACATAAAGTAACTCCAGGCCCCAGTCTCAGTACTTCTGTACTCAGACTCATTTAACCCTGTCTTGATGTCGTCATCAATTGAATTAGAATAATTGACTTAGTTTTTGGAACTAGGAATATGTTTCCTATTGCTTCTGTTCATGCATTTATCTTAGAGTCTACAAATATTATATATGAAACAATTCTAATATATGAATAAAATACTTATGGAGTTTACATGTGCAAAACCAAGATGTTAGGGAAAATATTCTATTAGGTTTTATACAAGATAATTTATTCATTAAATATCTGTTGCTACCAGTTTCTGTAATGTACTGATGATCTCTTAATACATATTTTTGTGATTGAAATGAATCTGAATTCTTACCTGTTGAATGCCCTTGTTTTATTACTATGTGGTTGCTTTGGGGCTCTTTAATTTTCTTTTTTTTTAATTGTTTTAAGTCAGGGTTTCTCTGTACATCCCTGGGTGTCATAGAAGTTTCTCCATAGACCTGGCTTGCCTGGGCTTTTTTAAATTTTGAATTCAAAGGTTTTTTTCATTATTTTATAGACATAGGTGAAATTTATTTGCAGTAAGCGTTAAACTATGCTATTTGTAAGCAAACACAAGACTAAGATCTTTGTGGAAGTAATTGTATTTATATAAACTATGTAAAGAAAAGGGGAAGTGATTTAAAAATAATGTTAACTATAGCTTTTGCGTCAAGGAAATACTGGTAAGTTTTCTCTCTATCTGAAGTCTATTTGAAAATATTTTGCCTCTGAAGCAGTAAAAGATATGGTTATTTAGATATGTAATGCTTTTGTTTCTTTTTGTTGAAATTTAGTTTTCAAAATATAAATGTGCTGGATAGCTTTTGTGAGTTTGACAATGAGTCACCTTGGAAGTAAGAACCACAAGTGAGGATTGGTTCCATCAGATTGGCCTATGACCATGATTATGGGACATTTTCTCAATTGCTAATGGATGTCAGGAGGACTGTGACGTGCAAGCTGAAATAAACTCTCTCCTCCCCAAGTTGCTTTTGGTCATGGTGTTTGTCACAGAGACAGAGACACAAAATATGAAAACAAACAAAGAAGTTAGGGAGTTAGAGGCCTCACCTTCCTGAGGGGTGCTTTCTCCATATGGCAGGTCACTATCATTCATCACCATCTTAGATAGTTCTGAATTTCTTTGCCTTTGTAGTTGGCTTTAGTTTCCATTGGGCTGACAGCAGTACAAGGGCAGAGAAAGCTTCCATATATGTGTGGGAGAGCCTGCTGCCAACATTTTGGCTGTGAAAGCCATAGTAGGTTATAATTCATCACTATGATTTCCTTTTGTCTTAATAGTATATAAAAATATTTTTCTATTCATATTCAATCTACTTAATTGTTTACAGTTGTGTTAACTATGTTATACCCTCACATGCATACAGATGACTTCATCTTTTACATTGTAGATGAGTAATTGTTGTACATTTAACACTCTGCACTTAATAAATGGGATCTTGATATTTTTATTCTCATTTCTTATTGCTAAAACACTTGTTATAGCAACATCCCTAAAGCATATTCTTACTTTTAATCACTGAGCATTGTTTGAAGTTATGATTTTTTTGGGTATAGCTGATTGCTAGAAATAAATTCTGTTTTAAAATATAGCAGCATATTGATTTTTCAAAGATCATCCTAAGATTTTATGCATTGGAACACTTCCCTGGGGCCTTCACAGAGACTCTCAAATGTAAGCGGGAAAGCTGATTCTCATTACTCTTTTGAAGTTGAGCCTGAAAACAGAAGATAAGAGTCGGAAATTGCTTATATCCGAGCCAGCTTCCTATCGCCATTAATGAAGTTATCTTTATCTCTATGAGCTAATAGTTTATTATTCTGACTGAATATAGAAAGGTGAGTTTTAAAAGGACATCTTTGTCTTCCTCTGAGGCAACTACCATAAACTTTCCATAAGCCACAAAAGTGAATGTATAATCTACTGTGCACTTTAGAATTCACTTTAGACTTCTATTTCCTCGTGTACTAGCCTTGCACTTGTTTATATTAAGATGCAGTGTCTGGGGTGAGAGTTAAATTAATATTATAAAAGAAGCTGAATTTTTGTTGTTCGGAGTCTGAATCAATCTAGTTTATACATATTTTGCTGAACAAAATCCTGTTAAATATACCAACTTATAAAAATAATCAATGTTTCCAAGTCATAAAACAAACGAAAGAACAAAGTTAAAGTCTACTTCTGTGAAATTTATTAAAAATTAGAAGTTTTAAGCACTAGTGATTACTTTGAATTTATTTATAGAAATATCTCTTAGGAAAATGTAAACTTAGTGTCCCCTTCTGGAGACAGAACTTTGTCATTCCTTACTCCCTACACCCTTCAAGAGCAGAAAAGCATTTACAGGAAGCTTTCTCGGTTGTACTTTGTCTCAGGAAATCACTACATAACCATGATCACCATAAACACAGGTCATCCTCCTTGGCTCTGTTTTTCTCCTTTCTGATGGAATAGACTCAGTTTTATCCACTGGTTTAGTTGGAAATATCTAACTGGTATATAGAGAGGACATTGTGCAAGTCTAAAGCTCTGTACCATAGATTCAGTAATCCAACTGTTTCATAAGGAAGAATGTTCAACTTTCCATATCATATTTTCTATGCTTTTTAGGTGGTCTTGTTTCTTATTTTATATACTTGTATATTACAATATTTCTATAAATTGAATACAAAGAAAGAGATGCTTCATGGCATATTTTCCAGCACATCTGTCATTCTAACCTTTGTTTAGGATGTATCTAGAGTCTCAACAAAATGAGCATGGGATGGCAGAGTACTCTTCATCAGCTCCTACTTTGTTAGGCATTTTACCAGGAAACTTCTGCTTTAACTCTCCTTAAGAGTGTATTCAGGACTACATCACTCTGGAAGTGGGATTTTGGATTTTAAATATTCTTAATAGTTTCTATAAGGCACAAATTTGGTTTTTCTGTTTGCTTTATGACTTCATTCTACTTGGTTACATTCTTTTTTTTTTTTCTTTTTTTGGTTTTTGAGACAGGGTTTCTCTGTGTAGCTTTGCGCCTTTTCTGGGGCTCACATGGTAGCCCAGGTTGGCCTCGAACTCACAGAGATCCGCCTGGCTCTGCCTCCCTAGTGCTGGGATTAAAGGCGTGCGCCACCACCGCCTGGCCAGTTACATTCTATAATTAATCATAGGAAAAATATAATTCCTTAGTGGAATTTATTTCCTGGAATTATAGAGATTGAGTATAGCAAAATTTGACACTTTTATAGATACAGTGTTACGATTTAGCTCAGACTTGCCTCACTCATTTTAAAGGACAAGTGTGCACAACTAGATTTACTACTTACATACATATATATATACATTATGTAGAGATTTATTTATTTAATAAGTTAATCACCCAAATAGTTAATATTATAATTTAAAAAGATCAATTGTACATATAGCGTTAAGGGCAGATATATCCATGAAACTCAGAGAATAAATCAACTTATGCAATCAATTTCTGGTTTGATTTTAGGAAATCTACTCTCATAAATTTAACCAGAGGAGTTACTTTTAAACAATAAATTATCAAATAATATTACAGCAATAGAATATAAGGCTCAGATAAAAGCAGGCTCTTGAAGTGACCTCAGATTTCACAGATTAAAGTGCAAAATCAAGTGGCCAATATTGTTTCCTTAGGACAATTTATTTAATGATATTTTACTTTAAAAAGTATTATGGTATATTTCTGTATATTATTTTAACAAGAAAATTTAGGAATAACTACTTGTTATTTTAATACTATATTCTCTTATCAAGTTGAAAAGAACAAGAATTTTAAGTAGGTTAATTGTATTTAGTATATTAGCAACTCTGAGAAACATGCAAAGTTGCAATTTCATTTAGGATGCAAGTTTTTTGCAGAGCAAACAAGCAGCAAATATTATATAATAATATATTGTAAAGTGCTAAATTTTGTCTAGTAAATTAGTTGAAAAATGACTAACACTAATTCTTAGAAAATTTAATAGATATTTAGGGTTTTTCAAAAAATCAGTATTAGAATTTATGTCAATACTTTTTTTTAATTCCTTTAATTTCCAGCCATTGTATTTTTTAAAAAAATATATCCAATATATTCTTGTGATAGGGAGTGATTCTAAGTGAGTTCACAGAAAAAGAGGTAGTATAGAGACAAGACTACAAAGGATGGAAAGAACATTATCAGCATAATTGAACTTTCTATATGAAACAAAAGAATGGTCCATGCTTGATCGCATCTGAATTCTGCTCTGGGGCCTCCTAAGGCAACAAATAAATTAACGTTTTCCATATTTTCTCTTATTCTTAGAGTTTGAAACAGTCTTTCTTATTTTTAATACAACCCTGTATAATTGTTTTGTGCTTATCTATATCTATATCTCTCTATATACACACACTCGCAAATTCTCATATTCTTTAATGTGTTTCATGTGATGATTGCAGGTCTCTTATAATAATGGTTGCACAGATTTCTCTTAATGTGTAGCTGACTGGAATACAGACAATTACTACTGACTGGTTACCATGTACATTGCATATAAGCGCCAGCAGTGTGCTCATAAAGAACTGTAACAACATATCCTAAAGAGCTGCAATGACCCCAGGTCTACCAGATGAAATGAGGCTTGACGAGCCAGTGTAACTAGTTACAACATTCGGGTGTGATTTTATAAACAATCTGCAGAATGGAGACAGATGAAGTGGAGTATGTATGTCTGTGAAGCCAGAACCAAGTTCAATGATAGGCTTACACGTGTTTCTTTTTCTATCTAGGTTAAGCCTGAAGCCGACTTAGAGTTCATCCAACATCAGAGAACCAAAGCTGTATGCAAGGAAGGTTGCTTCTAGCTCAAGGTCTATCTGTATTTGCTCGTAGCCAGAGGGCAGGCAGGACTAATCTTCTGTTACCTGGTGCTTTAGACAGAATCAGTAACTGCAAAGGCATTAATCCACGTACTGTTTATGACTCTGAAGAAGAGTAGTCCCATAATGTCTTTTAGCATCTGTGCTTCAATTCCCCTCTTTATTGACTAAAATAAGAAATAAAAGACAGAAGCAGAACAACAGAGATATGAAGTCAAGTGTGAATATAAAATATTAAGTTACTAACATGGGTTTGAAAATTTGACTAAATGCTTCTATGATCATCATTATTTATAGTAAACATGTCAAAATCTGCAATATGTTAGTTATAGGCATATAAAACTATATACTAGTCTGTTGAGCATCTTCTTATGTAATGTCATACCATGAGAAGTATCAGAAAGCATAAAACTGACTATATCATTTCCATGTTACATGTATGTGAAGAGTAGTTTAAGTGTACATACAATATAAACTTCTACTTAGGATGTACAAGATCCTTCTCAAACTAGATCCTGGCTACATTTATAATCTCTTATTCTATCACACCTCCAGATACATGCTGACTTCAACCACATGCAGCTATTTGTAGCTCCTACAGACCCACATGCTCCCACATAGTTTTTCATCTGTAATTCTGAATTTTTAGCATTCATATACTGTATGTATCCATCTTCTTTTCTTCAGGAACCTAAATAATACCTATTGAAAGAGACATTGATAACTGTTGATTGACTGAATTCATGACTTTTGTACATTATGGAGCTCATTAAGTGGTCCCATACTTTCTCTCTCTCTCTCTCTCTCTCTCTCTCTCTCTCTCTCTCTCTTTATCTCTATCTATCTGTCTCTATCTATCTCTATCGATCTATCTATCGATCTATCTATCTATCTATCTATCTATCTATCTATCTATCATCTATCCTTTTAGTTGTGTTTTTCTGCAGTAACTTGGATAGGATAGCTTCCCTATAGTCCCCGTAAAGGGGAATAAATTCAAGGATTGGAAACATAGTGAGGTTTTATTAAAGCTGAGAAAGCTTTGAGAAAAAAACAAAACAAAACAAAAACAAAAACAAAAAAACTCCCGGAGAATAGAATTTTGGTCTTGTGTTTGCTCTTCTGATTCAGATCTGAAGTAGTTTGACATGCTAAATCTATTGCATTTCTGTGAAACTTGTTGTATTGATTTTCTATTACCAACTTAACAACATAATATGGGGGTAGATGGTTAAAAACACAGAAATTCATTGTCACACAATTCAGGAAACTAGAAATCCTGATTTAGGATGTTGGTAGTGCTGTGCTTCCTCTAACTCATGGGCTTGTCTTACTTGCCTTATTCTAGCTCTGAGTAGTGGCTAGGGATTGTTGGCATTTTTTGGATTGTAGCTGCACTTTTCTAACCTGTGCTGTTATCATACACTTTGCAGAGACACATTTCATGTGTCTGTCTTTACTTGGGCATTTGAAAAGAGAGAGTAGTGAACACATTAAGATTGTTAATATTTTTTGTTTTGTGAGTATCAACCAAAGAATATAATGGTAGCAAAGTACTTAGATGTGAGAATAAAATATCTATTGATTTTACTTATACAGTTATTATTTCTATGTCAAGTATTTGTGATCCAATTTTTTTTGGGTGTAGTAGTTTCATTTGAATGAAAATGGCCCCCATAGACTCACGGGGGGGTGGAGGTGTGACCTTGTTGGAGTAGATGTGGTCTTTTGGGAGAAAGTGTGTTTTGGGGGGCAGGGGAGTGGGCTTTGAGGTTTCAGAAACTCATCCAGGACCAGTATCAGCCTCTTCTGCCTTCTGATCCAGATGTAGAACTCCCAGCTACCTCTCCAGCACCATGTCTGTCTGCACTCTGCCATGCTTACCATCATGATGATAATGGCCTGAACCTCTGAACTTTAAGCCAACCACAATTAAATGTTTTCATTTATAGAGTTGCTGTGGTCAGCAATAGGCATTTCTAACTAATACATCGGGTTATTGTTTATTATGGCAAAGATCAAATCAATAATAAAAAATGGTTGCAGTTGTTGTATTGATTGGAGAAAATTGGTGGAATCAAATAATGCAGCAAGAGAGAAATTTTGCAGATGAATGTCTTGAGTAGGAAATCTGATTTTAAACAAAAATGTAGACAAGTCATTCTCTGTAATAAATTATATCATAGATAAAATTGTAAAGTTCCGAGAGAAATTAGAATAGTGCCATTGTTCCAACAAATAATTGTCTTAAAGAGGATGGAAGAAAAGCTCTGAATACAAGGTTAGGAAAAGAAAATATTGAAGTGTGAGATAATTCTTAGGAAGTAGAACAGAAAATTAAACATTACTGACAAACACTCTGTCTCCAGGTGAGTAGATAACTGTGTCTTTGTATTAGAGAGACTGTCTCAAGCAGTGTTGAGGTAATTAGGATGCTAGCAATGAAAGTCTAGGCCATACTGTGTTTGTTTATATTTTCAGACCTTTTAAAATAAATCTTAATAATTTTATAGTTTCATTATTTTTATGTATGCATTTATAGGTTTTAGTGTGATAATCTTAGTTGTTAAAATCAAGATAAAATTTGTATTTTTTTTCTAAAAATTCTAGATACATAAACCATTTATTTAGTTGAAATTTTCCAGAAAGCATCATTGACCAGGCCAGGAGCTCTTTCAGACACCATTTAAATGGTGTTCCTATTTACCACATTCCATATCTTTTAGAGAATTCACACTGAGATATCTCAGCATCTACCCTGTCTTTCATGTGCTTAATTTTTTTAACCCAGAAACTCTGTACTATGTGTGTATGTATGTATTTGGAGAAGTGTACAGACATGAAAAAGAACATGGACAAGACATTGAAGGTCCCTTAATTTTATTGCATTATATATAGCCAACAAACCTGTAACCTATCACCATTCTTGACAACTAGATCTCTCTTCTGTAGATGGTAACTGCTCAGAGAAATGAGAGAATTCAACTTAGGGGTTAGGTTGATCAATTATCCTCAAATTCGTGTGCTTTCTGTGGTTTAATTTGGAATTTGAATTTGTAGTAGAAAAGTTGAAGCACATGTCACTTACATATGAGTCTACAAGGGCATTAAACACTTTTAGCGTGTGTTTGGGTATTGGGAAACACAGCTGAGTGGCTTGGGAAGATGCTAAACTTTAGAGACAACTTTGGATATCACATACAGAAATGATCTTTGTGAGTCAGGTGATGGAATTTTGTTATGCACGTTTGGAAGGGAAGAAGTGCTGCAAACACAATTTCAGCTTAATGACTGAGAATTCAGGCCACAGGCTTTCACAGAACAGGTGCCATCTCATGATTCTAGAAATTTCTCTGTGACCTTGGGCCAGGAATGCTAGTTTCAGTGTGAGTGTTTGCAGCATTTGTTAATTATATTTATTTCAGTCTTTCGGATAAGGGACGAATGAGAGAATTCATAGAAAGAGTGGAGTAAATGCTTGATACTTATTGCTTGCTCACTTGCTGATAGTAGTAGTCCTAACGTAATATTTTTCATTTACATAAAATCATTCCTTATTAGAATACTTGACAAAATATACAGGGATGTTTAGTGTCCCTTTGTTTCAAATTGCTAGGCAGGAAAAAGTAAGTGGTGAATGTCTGTCCATTCACAGTCCATAGGAAATTGGTTTCCGTGAAGAAAGGAAATTCATCATCAGGCTGGAACAACTGTCTGCTCGGAGACTGATTTTCGTGAGTGTGAAATGACTACTTTACCCAAGGTTGTTAAAGTGAGAGCTTTACAAGGAGGTTGTCCAGTAGTTAAGTCTGTTTAAAAAGATGTTTCTGTAAATATGCCCAAGTGCTTCCTGTTTCTGACTAGTAGTTGCTGAGTGACACGGCCCTGTACAGTGTGAGTGTCTGGAGCTTAAAATGCAGGAAGCCATAGATCATTCTTAATGAATAAATCATGTGCGCGCCTGCTGTCAGTTTTGCTGATGCTTTGGCAGAAGCCAAGGCTAGTTCTGTGATATGTTATCAGCAGTCAGGCTCCAGGTCAGCTAGTCAGCACCTGATGCAACAGTAACATCTGTTCCTGGCCACATTTCTTTCTTTCTTTTAGAGCGGGGAAGCACAATTAGAAACAAACAAAAAACAGTACAATGTACCCAATTTTAATCATTCATTTTTATATAAGGGAAAAAATTCATAAAAGTAAAGTAGAATTATGTGGTTGATATAACCTCCTTGCTTGAGGCATCCCATTGTCTGATTCCTTATTGAAACTGAATTGGGTGTGGGTGGAAAACTGCCAGCCTTCGGGCTGCACTAGTGGGCAGAAGGAAGAAGAGTGAGAAACAGCAGAAATTTTAAAAAGATCAAATATTTCAGTGCTTGTCTTCAGAAAAGAAAAAATTGAATTGATCATTTAATTTTGGAAGATAAACAGATTGTTAATAAGAGATAGATAAATCAAATATCTGAAAAAGCAGCTTAAGCTAATTTTTTTCTAACTTACATCAGTTTCATAGACAGAAGCCTCCTATAAGCAGATATCTTAGCAATAGTTTCCTTTTGAAGTCAGGTTATAAAATAGAAACAAAACCTACAACAGAGAAATTCTCACTCTACAATCATTTTGGACATCTATTTGTATTTCCTACACAGCCACACGTGTGCTCAGTGTTTTAGTTCTGAATTACAATAAAACCTGTTACTTCACTTAGCAAATATCTACATCTTTTTAGAAAATTGTCTTTAGTACAAATTTATTAATACAGCAATTCAAACACATAATGGTGAATAAAGCACTGTATTTTGTGGGCATACTTGGCCTAATAACTATTTGATTCATACCCTAAAGAAACTTTTATTAAGCTAGTTAGAAGAGTTGAGTGGAAACATTTTCACAATACAGTGTGATAATAGCTACAATAAAGGCATTTGCAGGACACGAGGGAAGCACAGAGCAGGAGCCCTTACATCACGTGAGTGCTACTAAGTCTGATTATAACAGAGTCCTATTGAGAACACACAGAATACAAAAGGCATGATCACAAACAGACTTGTGGACTAAATGGAAATCTCTCAGTTATGACTGGAGGGTGGGAAGGGGCAGCGGAGATTTTTAATTACCAGAGACATGTGAGCAGATAGACAATTTTTTTTTTTTTTTAAGTTTACTCTCATCTAGGGACAGAGTGCAAATGTAGGAATGATGAGATCAGAGATAGGATGCAGTTAGATTTCTTAGTAAATGGTAAAATTTTGACTTTGGTACAAAAGTGATATTTATAATTATATCAGGTTTGTAAAAATATAGACACATAAATGCTTGGTAATGTGGGTGGGCATTGAAGAAGAGATAAAATATATGAGAAACTCCTTATTTTTCTGACATACATTATTTTGTGGTAATAGACATATTTTGGGAAGAATTTCATGTATTTGATATAAATGGAATTGTAGATAATATTCTATACTTAAACATGTTAAAATACTCTGATAAACTTGAAAAAAATCTCAGACTAGAAATTCTTTTTTATTATTATTATTTTATTTGTGTTTTAATTTTACACATCAGCCATGGGTTCCCCTGTCCTCCCCCCTTGCACTCCCATCTCCACCTTCCCCCCGTCCCTCCCCTCCATTCCCATCTCCTCCAGGGCAAAGACTCCCCTGGGGATTCATTTAAACCTGGTGGATTCAGTACAGGCAGATCCTGTCCCCTCCTTCCAGGCTGAGCAAAGTGTCCCTGTGTAAGCCCAAGGTTCCAAACAGCCAGCTCATGCACTAACTCACAGTTCTGGATTCACACATTTTGAAATCAGTACCAGTGGGCCACATTAAGGGCCAGTGGAATTCCCAGATCCCTCTTTAATGAACAGCAGGAGAGCCTTTCCTTCGTTTCTTTTGTGCTTTTTTTGGAAAATTATAAATGGATAAGAACCTTGTTATTCATCGAATGCTTTCTGAATATGGACATTGATATCATTTGACAAAATTTTCTCTCAGGCTAATCAGAAAGGCTTGTCTTTACAGTGGACGGTAGAGGGGAGGAAGCCAAGACTGCTGGCCATCCTATGCGATGAGATGTGGCTAGTGAAGCTCAGCTGTAAACTGATCATCTTTATTGCCTCTTCTAAGGCTCAGGGAACAGTGTGGAAGAAAGGACAGAAAGAACGGAGATGCTGGAAGACAGACAGAGGTAGAGAAGTCTGGCCATCTTGACGATACTACACAACCAATGTCATAGCAGACCCACAGCAGCTATGGTTACTTGCATAGGACAGGCACAAGAAAGGTCCTTTCAACAGGCGGTACTGGATAGGGGAAGGGCTCATGGGGCCCTACCCCTTAATGCTGAATTACTGGCTAGTGATGGACCCTGGGAGAGATGGAGCTATTGTCCTCAGTTATGCGCCCAATCGTGGACCTGTCTGGCTCCAAAGAATAATTCCAATTCCATGGCTACATAGATGCCCTAGTCAAGTCCAGAGACATACAAACAGAATAAAGAGCAACAGCTACAGAAATAGATGAGAAGAAGATGGGTGAACAAAAGAGGGAGGGGACTAGATGGTGTAGGGACAACAGTGACCAGCATGCATTATACACGTGTATGGAACCGTCAAGGAACAAATTTAATTAGTAAGAAAAAAATTACAAAGCTGACAAGATGATTTAGTCAGGTTAAAAAAAAAAAAAAAGAAAGAAAACATTATTTTCCGTGGTTTCCAGGGGCATCATAACTGCCTTTCTAACAAACCGGGAGAGGAGGTTTTCATTGTTTCTTCGAGCTTTGCTCACTTGGCATTTCGTGGCTGTGACCACTCCACTCTACTCTTTAAGGCCAGAATTACACACCCCCCCCCCATTTTAAGGTATGCAAAGACATCTCAAATATCAAGGGAACAAGAGACAAAGTTTGTACCTTAAATTTTGTGGAAAACTATAAACATGTTATCCTTGGGCCTCTCTACACAAAATGATTGCTAAAACCATCCTGAAGACCATGTTCTAGAAGTCAAAAGGAGGATTACATGTTGAATAGATGTATTTGTTTACTTTTAGTGTATTCTTTTTTCATTTATCACTTGAACAATAAAATACTTTCTTTATCAAAATGTAAGATTGCATTCCTTTTCATTTGATTTCTAGTGGTATTACTGCTTGCATTTGGGGACAACTGAATTTTAATATTCTTGGCACAACTTTCTCTGGAACTTCTTTTTGAGTATTTTTTATGCATTTTAAGTTAAACAGAATTATATCATTTTTCTCCTTCCCTTTCTTCCCTTTAGCTGCTTCCACCATCTAACTCCTGTATTGTGGGATATTTGGTCACACTGTGAACCCCAAGTTTGCATTTGCAGTTAAATAAAATCAACCTTGGGTCAGGAGGCTGAGTTAGCAACTAGTTGAGAGAAAATAATCATAGAGAGTCAGAGGACATCTGTAAGATGATGGAGACATGCACAGGAAGTAGTAGGGAGAGTGTAGTGTGGGTTCTTTTGTTTTGGTAGAACGGAAGGATGTCCTCTTTCAGAGACACAGGCAAAAAGAGAAGGTCAACTAGTTGCTACTCAACTTCTCTGAGCCAGCAGGTTTCCATCCCAGCCTTTGACTCCTGAGTCTTATTGATAAATGGAATGATAGACATTTAATTTAAACCTACATATTGCCACTGTGGCAGGGCCTGGACTGCTGGACAAGAAGCTCTTCCATGATGGCCTGAATGGTTCATGGGGTCCTGACTGTCAGTTGTGAGGCTACAGATAATCATTAAAATATCAGTAGATTCATGTGCAGTTACTAAATGACAGAAAACATTAGTCCTCCCATGACCCCAGTTTCAAACTGATAGTCTATTTATTTATTTTCATTTTTTATTCAGTCTGGGGCCCCAATCCACAAGATGGTGCCCCCACATTCAGGATAGATTTTCTTTCTTTAGCTAAAGCTCTCTGGAAACAGCTTTACAGACACACCCAATAGGATGTCTCCTAGGTGATTCCAAATCCAAACATATTGACAAAGATTAATACTATAATTCATGTCCATAAACATACGTATTTTATTCTCTTGGTATTGTGTACCAACTCCTAATACATAGGGACTAGAAAGCTCTTTGGAACTTGAAAATGCTAAGATTCAGGCTCTTGGTATAGTTCAGTGGTTAAATACTTACCTAGTTAGTGTATGTACAGTGCAAAGAGAAAGAGTGATCTAGTCCGTGCCAATTAAAATGAAGCTCTCTTTTGCATTATGGCTGGCAAATTTTCAATATAATCCTCAAGAACTAGTAACATAGGTGGGGGCTAGAGAGATTGTTCAGTGTTTAATCGAGTACTGTTTATGTGGAGAGCCCAGGTTTGATACCCACTACCCACTTGGTGGCTCACAAGTGCAGTTCCTAGAGATGGGAGGTTTCTTTCCAGCCTCCCCAGGCATAGCACACATGGGATGAACATACACATAAAATGAATTATTTTACACACATAAATTGAATCTTTTTAAAAAATTTAAGGAGAGTTGGTAACATAACCAGCTTTATAAAAGGTGTATATACACTGATGAACAGTAGGTGCCTAGTGGGTAACTGGTATACTTTGGATGGAAGCCTAACTTTTGAAGTTGACATTAATCAAAAAAGAAACTACGCTTTTCAAAATATAATACCACATGTCACCAGAATGGTATACCACTATCAGAGAAACTCCTAGAGGTTAATTAGCTGAACTCTGGAACCAACTGATAAAAATTCAAATGCTAGGGTTAGATAAATTATGGAAATAACATGTGAGTAATTCTTCAATTTTCATCAAATGCTCTCAGAACCTTGGGCAAAGAACTTTAGGCCTCTTTCCTCATTCTCTCTGCTCTTTCAGCTCTCTGCCACACAAGATCTGGCTCTGCTGGAGTTCCCACGGCAGTGCAAGTAAAGTGAGGAGTGTCAGGAGCAGCACCTCATCATTCTGTGCTCAGCTCCAAGGAGCTGTAACCGCCTAGCTGGTAAATTTCCCCCTTATCATAATCTGAGGATTTCTCTCCTGAGCCAATATGGAGACCTAACAAGGACTCTCAATGGCTAGATCAACAAACTGCTGTTCTTATTTGAATTACAGTGCATAATTGCAAGATACTCCTCTCTCCAAATTTTCCCTCCCTACCAATACAAATGCTTTTAGTCATCAACTGGTATGAAAGGAGTTACAGAACATAATCACTTTTTAAACTAAAGAGTCTCTAACAATAGCTCTTAAAGAAGAAAAAAGAAAAGGTATGTTAGATAGTTGCCACAGTGATAGTCTTGACGTTTGTGTGTCTGAGAATGTGTAGGCAATTGCTTTACTATCTCACTTAGCTGCCCATCTTGCTGCATTCACAACAGTCTATGACATCCATTTTTAAGTGTACAAGAATGTATTCACAAGTGTCCACCCCCTTATTTCACACTACTTCCTAAGAGCAAAACAACAAAGGCTGCCAACTGTCCAAAGATGTTGCCAATAACAACTTCTTAAAGCTTCTTCCAGCACGTAATTTCAGCCTCCATAATTTTTATCAAGGTGTTTATGAGGCATTATTTTAGGGAAAGTGCTTAGATAGAAATATAATTTACGCATGTTTGTGTACATACACTTATATGTATTGTGTACAAATACATGTAAATATAAGAACACATGATTCCTTAAGACTTTATGAAAAGTAACCTTGGTAATATTTGTCCCTCCTCTCCTCCTAACCTTTTCCCCCTCTCCCCAATTAAAGCCCCTTCCTATTTTTTCATTTCTTAATTAAAATCACCTGTTCCATGTGATTTCCACTCTCAAGCTATGGTCCTTTTATACTTTCTTGGTTTCTGTAGTTTCTTCATGTTGTATACTCATACCTGAATATCAGGAGCATGGAACCGTAGATGACAGAGAACAGGTGGCATTTGTCTTTCAGAGTCTGGGTGACTTAAATCAATATGCCCTTTTCCAGGTCCATCCATTTACCTGGAGAGTTCATTTTCTTTTATATCTGAGTGATGTTATTTCTGTTTTCTGGCTGTTGTGAATAGAGCAGCAATGAACAAAGTTAATCAAGTGTCTGTGGAGCAGGATGCCAAGTCCTTGGGCATAAGCCAAGGAGTGGTATAGTTGGGTCAAATGGTAGACTTACTTTAGGATTTGAGGATTCTGCATAGTTGTCCATAGCAGCAGCACTGATTTGCATTTCCACTAACAGGAAATGAGGGTCCACCTTTTCACTTTGCCTCACCAGAATTTTTTTTTGCGTGTGTCTTACTTGAGTAAGGTGAAATCTCAAAGTTGTTTTAATTTGCATTTTTCTAATTGCTAAAGTTGAACACTTTTTGATATATATATTTGCTTTGCTGTTTCTGTTTCTTCTTTTGAGAACTCTCTGTTTAGATCTACAGCTCATTTTTAAAATTGGATCTTTTATTTCCTTTATACATCAGCCATGGGTTCCCCTTTGGGTCTATTTTTTTGTGTGTATGATCATAGACACATGTATCATTTCGTCGTCAGCATGTGGACATTCAGTTTTCCCAGCACCAGTTGCTGAAGATACTGTGTTTTCTCTAGTGTGTGCTTTTCACCTCTTTGTCAAATATCAGATGGCTGTTGTTATGAGTTTGGATCTTCCATTTTATTTCATTTGTCTACATGTTTGTTTTTATACCAGTACAATATTGTTTTTATTATTATGGCTCTACAATACATCTTGAAGCCTGGAATAGTGATCACTCTAGTATTGTCCTTTTTACTCAGGATTTGCTTTGACAATCAGAAGTCTTTTCTAGTTCCATATTCATTTTAGTATGTGTTTTTCTATTTCTGTGTACAATGTTGTAGCTGTTTTGATTGGGATGGCATTGGATCTGTGAGTTGCTTTTGGAGGTGTGGGCATTTTCACAACATTATCTGTAGATCCATGATCATGAGATGTATTTCCATTTTCTAATATCTTTCTTAATTTCTTTCTTCTGAGATTTCAAGTTTTCATTATAGAGGTTCATTTCAAGATATTTTATTGTTTGTTGTTTGTTGTTTTTGACACTGTTATAAATGATAATGTGTCCATGATCTTTCTCAGTTTGTTTGTTATTAATAGAAAGGCTACTGAGTATTGTAATTTTTTTAAATCCTGCCAGTTTGCTGAATATGTTGATTGTTTCTAGAAGTTTTCTATGAAATTTCTTTTGTGGGGAAAGTATCTTTTGTGTTCAATATCTTATCATCTCTACATAGGGATAATTTGACTTCTTTTCCTATTTGTTGAGGCCTTCTGGGCTTTTACCAGTCCACATTAGCACACCAATTGTTGTCCTTGTGTAGCTCATATGTAGACAGTCACCTTGAAAGAGTTTATGGGTGTAGCTTCTGGCATTACTAGGAGATGCAACATGACATCAAACTGCATGATCCTCTGGCTCTTACAGTCTTTCTGCCCCTCCTCAAACTTTCGGCCCTGGAGTTGTAATGTAGATGTATGTATTTGTTGGAACTGGGCTCTGCAACTCTGTTCTGCATTGTTCTCTATTTGTTCCAGAAAGAAGTTTCCTTTTGAAATGAGGAAACTAATGAGGAATAAGGGGAGTACAGTTATCTGTGGGACCTCTGTGTATAAGGACAAATACTTAGAATTAGTTAAGGAATATGCTGGTTTTGTGGTTGTAGGTATTCCTTCAAGATATATGACTTCATTAGCCTTGTGTAGTTTGCTGTTTCCAGTAGCAGGCATACTTTCCCTCTTGTGGAACCAGTCTTAAGATCAATTAGAGAGCTATTGGTTACCTAAAGGAACGTGTGCCACAACTGTACCCCTAGGGTTTTTATGCCATGGTGGTCTTTGTTGAGGTTCATAGGCATCATAGCTAGCTATAACTGTTGATTACCTCCCTCCTTTGGAAAATTCCATGTTGCCTGCTTGTACCATTAAAGCTAGTCCTTAGGGAGGAGGCTTTTGGATTAGTTCCAGCCCATGGGCCTCTGAGTCCTGTTTCTGAGGTGCATATTGTCTTTAATAATAGATACTTTCCTTCCACCTCTGGAAAACAACCAAGGACAATAGTAATTGCTTATAATGTTTGGCAGTCCCTTGGACAACCCTTACTAACAACTCTAGAGGTCTTCTGGTGACTGGTGTTGGGGTGATACCATGGGGAAAATGCAAACAAAACTGTTGGAGGAGCTCTGGTCAGGGAGGAGAAGTAGAGATAAATACAGAAGGAGGGAGGAGAATAAAATCATGCTGTGAATAACTGGAAAGTCAAAAGGGATCCTACTACCAACTTTCTACCTAAAAATATCTATAATACACAAACATCAGTGTAGAAATATGTGTATGTAATTTAAATGAGAAGTTTCTAACTGGCTTGATAATACTTTTTCCAAGACCCAAAGAACTTTTAGAACGTGGTATGTATTACTCTAGACTCCTCTGGCTTTCAGGGTTTTCCTTAATATATGCCTTATATTTTTTTCTCCTGTAGTTTCAATATTTTTTCTTTGTTCTGTATATTTTGTGTTTTAACAATGGTAAAGATGTTCAGTTTCTGGCCTTGTCTAGCTGAGGTTCTGTGTATTTCCTCTATCTGTGTGGATATGTCTGGCCTTAGTTTGGGGAAGTTTTCTTCTATGATTTTTGTTAAGGATCTGGTTTTGTCATTGACTTGAGATTCTTCTGCCACATCTATGCTTATAAGTAAAAACTTTGGTCTTTTGATGGTGTCCAACATTCATACATGTTCCTTTCCTGTCCTTTAATTTTTTTCATATCCTTTGCTTGTTTGAGTCTCTACTGTGTCATTGTATCCTGATACATAAATATGTATTTCAGGATTAATTCTATTGTCATATGGAATTCTATTTGTAAGGCTTCCCCCTGGGTTTTCTAATCCAGTTATGGAGTTTTTCAAATCTTGTTTTATTTCAGCATGTTTTCTCTTTAATGTTTCTATCTCTTAATTGAATTCAATTTTCAAATTCTGAATTATCTTCATCATTTTATTATCAGTCGTGTATTTGTATTTTCTTGGATACAACTCAAGCATTTATATTATACTTTGGAGTTCATTTGTGTTTTCTTTAAAGTCTTTGAATTCTTTGATAAGAGCTTGATGCTTTTCTTTTAAATTCTATGTCTGGGAGTTCATGTAGGTAGTTCTTATTAGAGAGTACTTCTTTAGGAGTCGCTGGCTTGATGATGCTGTCTTGGCCACTCATGGGTTTTGCACTTTGACCCAGGCATGTGGACATTTCTCTTTGTGTGTCTAACGGGATAACCTGACCTTCCTTGGGTTTCCCAGAGCAGAAGATATATGTTCTGAGCTGGGTAAAATCAAACTGGGGCATGAGATGCTAAAATGGATCAGGGAAAGATGGCTCCTATACCACGAATCTGGAGGTAGACCTGTGTAGGTGCAGAGACGGCAGTGGGCAGAGGGAAGGATAGGAAGGAAGGGAGAGTCTCACCAGGAAAAGGTAACTATCAAATAAAGCAGGTTTGCAGGCCATCTTCTAAAGGTAGGCCTGCCTGTGGAGATGGTCAAAAGTGGGGATGTGAGGGAACAAGGGAAATTAAGAGGAGCGGTACAGACACCTAGCAGAGGTGTCTCAGGAATAAAGATGGCTCCCAGACCAAAGTCTGGAAGCAGGGTTGTGTGTTTGCAGACAGAAGGCAGGTGAGATGGGGAGTGGTGAGGAGGTTACAGAGAAGGGGAATGGGGCAGTCAAGGAGAGAAGGAACTAGACAAACAGCTGCAGAACAAGGAGAGGTAGCAGGCAGGGCATCTGGAGCTGGGCTTGTGGCCAAATAGGTGTGAGAAAGGAAGAAGGCGAAGCGGAAGTCCGCCTACTCAGGAAACACAGCTTGTGATAAAAACGGCTGTGCAGGGTACGGGACTGGAACCAGGATTCAGACTTCTCTCGCAAAGCTCAGAACAGTATTTTCCTGACTTAAAAATGTCTTAGAATTTGCTTTTGGACTATTACAACAATTATATATATTTCTATTAGGAGGAGAAAGAAGTATGAAGTATGAAAATATTGTACAGGCAATAATTTTTTTTTTTAAATCCTATCTTTTAACTTTTTGTTTTCTATAAATATATCTTAACATTTGCCTCTTAATTTACAAAATTTTTATGAGTTTTAAGTCATCTCTTAATGTAAGAAAATAAAAAACTGAAATATATTGACAATAAGTTTAGTATTAACAGATACTATCACATATAACATAAATAATTCTTTGAAATATATTTGAAATTTTTGTTTTCATTTCATACACAAAGATACATTTCTGGAAAATTTTCAAACATCTGGGTCTTTATGCTACAAAAATGAAACATCTCATTTTAATGTGTAGCAGTTCTATCACTGTGGGGAAATGAATCCACAAACAACAGAGACAACAAAAGCAAACGGAATCCATTTGTAGAAACAATTATTGGAGGCAGAGTTTGGGTGTTTGTGAAGAATATAAACTTTGAGCCAGAAATCTCAATCACCAAGATTGACCTGTGATCTTCGTGGTGAAGAAAAATCAGGTAGCATTTTCATCAAGAAGTTTGCTTGCGTCTGGTTACTAACAGATGTTCTTCAATCACACATTTTATGAATTCACACCTTCTGTCATATAATGAAAATCAGGACCATAGGAAAGAGAAATAAGGAGAACCCACCTCACCACCTTCATCTTTCTCAGCTCCATATCACTAACTGAAAACTTTCCATTAAGCAATGTTGATATTAAATAAGTTCATAAATGAAGGAATAACTGGGATTTTTTTCTCTGCGGGAAAGTTTTGGAGATGATAGGTAATTCTATGCAGACCGTTAATTTATCTTTTAAAAATTGTACACAATGAACAAATAATAAAACCACATATGCACACACAGTTACATATGTATGCATACATATACACTCTGGGGATAAATTAATTCATCCACCTGGAAACACAATTCTAAAGAGAGAGGAAAATATTCACATAAAGTAATTAGAGGAACAGATGTAGGAAGTATAATTCTATTTCTCTTTTCTGATGCTTTTAGCATCATAAGAATTCTGTGCTTATTCTTAAGTTATCATCACAGGAACTATTGTGAGTACCATTTATATTCTGAACTAGCAGTATTTCATTAAATTTTATTATAAAACTTACTCATAGCTTTGGAGAACTTGACCTGGAAACTTAATTGCCTCTGTGGTATTAAATAGTCACTGGTTATGGATCATCCTTCAGTCAGTGCTGATTCCCAGAGTACATTTAAAAGCCCATGCTGAGAGTAGACAATGAACAATATGTGTTCCAATGAGACATTATATTTCAAGGTGATTTAGTTGGCAGTCTTAACAACCTTCCAGGTTTATCTTGGTGTCAGAGGATAAACTAGAGACTTTGTACCTAATAGTTTGAGCAAACTCCCTGACTGGTGGTAACAGAGAAGTTGGAAATCTAAAGTTGTTAAGGGAAACAGCCCCATAGATTCTGAAGTCAAACTGGATGAAGTTTTTAACACACCAATGGAGCCCAGCTTTATACTAGAATGTGACTGTGCTAAAATCATTTAACATCTGATGTATATATCCTTTTTTAAAGGGGAAGAACTAATCATAACATTTTCTGTATTCAAAGTAAAAAACATTTTCTTTGTTTCAGTTCAGGACTGTGGTTAAAGAGATGTGTTTTCTTCAGGGGAATCTACAGCATTGACTTGTGGTCAGGAATTCCACATTATGGACATAAATCTAGAAGTGGGTCCATTTCTCTTCTGTTTGCCATCTAGTTAAAATCCTTATCAGGCCCCTGCAAGGAACTAAACCCAGCTGATAAACTTGCCTGATTCTTGAGGTTATGGCGAGATGAAGCTGTTTTCATGAATGAAATTAAGAGACTCTCCAGAGTTGACTTGTTTTTGTGGAGTGATTCTTCTCAGTCCATCGGAAAGCATATTTCCTTATCTACTTTCCAGAAGAAATCCTCACAGCAAACCCAGAGTCTGGGAAGAAGCAATAGATTGAGAAAACAGATTCCAATTAGAACAGAACTTCTGTAGCATAAATGTTTGAATCATCTAAACACCACCAATGACGAGTGAAAGTTTCTTTTGAATAAGGGATTACTGAAACCAGCATATTTGTTATTCTCCCGTATTTGTATATTGACATGAATCACCAATGTAGTTCCATTCAGAAATGAACATACACAATACAGTTCTATTCAGCTTTAATGAAAAATATAATTGCAGAATTTTCAGAAAATTAGATGGACTTAGAATGCATAATATTAATTGAGGTCATATGATCTTAGAAAGAAAAAATGACATGATCTCCCTAATATGCAGAACCTAGTTAATAATATGCATGTGTTTGTAAAACACTTCAAAGGTCAAAGTTGGCTATGCATAAGACTCAGAAAATTGCAATAAAAAACTCTAGATCTGTCCAAATAAAATATAACCTTAGCTTTTCTTGGTTATATATTTATTTCAGCTTTCCCTTAGTCTGTTTATGACTGTTACTAAAAAATTATGTTGTACATTATATATATAATTTTTAGCTTCTGTGTATTTCTACTAGTTCTAAGGATTAGTTTATCTGTGCTTGATTAGCTCAACCTCCTTATATATTGTCAAATTTAAAAAAAAAAAGTCATTATTTTAGACAATTATATAATGCTTTTCTTAAGCTCCAGTCATTCACAGACACATTTACATAAAACATTAATATATTCTTGTGACTTTCCATGGGGAGATGTGAACAAGTATCTATTCACCCCAGCCGGGGGCACCTAGAAAAACACAGGAATAATTCTACCCAGGTCCAGTAGTCTATGTGATGGAACCAGCAAATTTATTTTGGTTATTTATAGTATCATGGCACCAAAGAGGCCACTTAAGCATGGGTGACCACCCATGATAGGTGCACCCCTGGAGCTCTCTGAAGGAGTTCCAGGCAACCTGATTAGTTAGGGAGTCTGCTCTTCCCAACCCTGGTTTACTGCTTTTCAAACTTGGGGAGGAGCCCTTCACAACTTATAACTTTCAGATGCTTCCAGAACCTGTAAGTCATATTTACTTCCAGAATTTCCCTTCACCTTCCAGGAAGACATGTTTAAATTTGGAGGAAACTGCCAATATACAGTTACAAAATTGCTTCTGAACACTGACCAGTACTGATTGATGCACTTTATAAGACTGAAACCATAGTGTTCCCAAGGAGTGGTTGCCTTTCCACTGTCTCCTTATGTCTTTTAGCAATCCAAGCATCTTAAATGACTCTTGTTTCTCTGCACGAATGAGTCTTGTGGAAGTGCCAATTACTGCAAACTCTTTGTATTATGTTTTAAAAGATAGTTGATGAACTCTCAGTCTGCCATTTAGTAGAGTAACATTCCCAAGAAGGGAGGAACGGCTGGAGGATGGAGACAGTGTCAAGGATGATAACAATGGGGACTCTGTGATGGCTGCAGATGGGTTGGGAGGAGGATGAAGAAGATTAATAAGCCCGATGACAGAAAAGGAAAAGGAAAGTGAGCAGAGCTTTAGAAATCATTATTGATTGTTATTCTGAGCTGGGCTCAAATTGAATATTTTATGTACTTTATAAATAGGTATAGCATTACTTTCGCTACCACCCACAGATCACTTCTTGCAATTTGTTTCAGTCTTACAATTAAAGAGAGGGATGGCAGCTTTCTAATTCAGATCTACTAATTCTCAACTATAAGTTCACAGGAATCACATATTTTCAGAAAAATAAACAGAAAGAACAAGCCTAGCTTGAAAATAAATAAATCAAAGTCTTACATGCATATGCATGTGTATGCATGTGTGTGCATGTGCACACACACACACACACACACACACACACACTTAGGTCCAAAGAAACATATCCAGGTGAACTTATTTTTATCTTGAAGTAGCTAACCTACAAGTCAGAAGTTGTAAACATAGCAGTTAAGTAGAAGGGTCAAGATCCATCATGTATCTTCCTGTTGAGAGGAGTAGATATACTTATGAGGTATAAATCAGATGCAATGTTTAAAAATATTTGTATCTGTTTAAAAATATTTTTTAAGATAGCACTACTTTGATTCTAGAGAAACTTTTCTCTCCTATAAGAGTTCTAATACTGTATTACTAAAAAGCAAATGCACTGTAAGCATTTCGTTTTTTGACTACCACTAAAGAGCTTTATCCCATTCTTTCTGATATTCCACAGATAGCCATTTTGGGTGTGCTGCCTAGAAATGATGTCAAGGTCACGTTGCCTATCCTTGTACCCTCTCCCATCAGAATGAGAAGTAAAGGTATATAATTTGGCAGGGATGCAGGGTAAGTGAGAAATGTGTTAATAGTGTACAATTTTTTTTTTTTTGCAAATTCCAGATGTCCTGTGATGCTTTTCTCAATGTAGGACAGAAGGATATCTTGAAAAAGATATTGTCCCTGGAGGATGGGTGGGTCTGAACAGGAAATGGTTTGCTGCAGAAAAATCGAGAAACAGATGGATTTGGAGCATGCCTTAGGTTAGAAAATGCATCCATAGAAATTCACTGTTCCTCTATTTCCTGTTTTTCTGATTCACCTTTCCCCTCCAGTGGGCCTCATTTTTCCTCCTGAGTATAATTTTTGATGTTTTCCCTTACTACCTATTAGAAACAATTATGTATTCAGTCATTTCATTATGTAACTTCATTTTAAAATACAATAAACTAAAATACAAGCTTTTTACAAACACAGAGGAGTGGTTACTCTTTGAAATGTCCAAATGGTAGAACACAGCAGCCCAGACTTAATTCTTTATCTCACAGTGGCCCTCAAAGATAGTATGATAAATTACATCTAGCTCAATAAGTCAATCTGTGAATAGCATTATATCCAAAGTGGCACATGTAAACTCTCAGATCCAAAAGGATATATGGATGTATGTGTGCACATGCTTGTGTGTTCGTGTGTGTGCATGTGTGTGTGTGTGTGTGTGTGTGTGTATGTGTGTGTGTGTGTAATATCTAAGATGGAGTTTTCATTTAAGCTATTTTTCACTATTGAAATTGCTATTATAACTTTGATATATGAATACTAGCTGATGTACAGATATTAGGTCCACTATTTATCTCTATACATAAATATAACTTATAAGTCATCCTTGATAACAGGCAATTTTGACTTGCCAAATACCATCTAAATGATATTACTGATGTCTTTGAAGATACATGCATGAACACTTTGGTTGCTGGGGACTTTGCATAGTTAAACAACTACTTAAGGTTACAACTCTTAGCTCCCTGGCATATATTCATATCCCATGAAAACATCTATACTGGTCAGTGTTCTATTTAGGTAAGAATGTAATAGGAATCTCAACCACTACATCTTTTAAGCTTTGATGATGACATCAATTATTGATTCTTCCAAGAGTTTGAGTGCTTTTAGCTTAGTATTTTGAAACTTAGTGTCAATGGAAATGTCAATCATTCTTCATAGCAAACTTGCTGACTCCATGAATGGAAAAGGCAACCAATGAATCACACTCATATTTATAATTGCTATTATCAGGACGAAATAAATATCTAAATATTACACAAATTGGATGTATCCTGCTACCTAATAAAATAACTTGAAGAAACATATGAAACAATTCTTTATCAGATTGCAAACATCAAACAAAAAAGAACAGTATTATCATAAGAGAAACAAGTGAGGCAAACCCTGTCATTGTCTGAGTTTACAGACTCCAAAGTAGAGGAGAAAAGACTAATTGTCCAAAAAATGCCCTCTCTTGTTCCAGGAGAGAATATTGAAGGTAGGGGAGCTGGACAGAGAGCTAGAGATCTTTAGGAGATGCTTATGAGGCACCTATTAGAGACCCAGTCAGTGCAAGTAGGCGAGAATGACGCGAAGCAGGAATGAACTGCCTGAAAGGAAAAGAAGGAAGATTATCTGAAGCGCATCCAGAATTAGCAATAAACTATTTTCCATCAGTCCCACGAAGTCCTCACAGTTGAAAGAACATTTGTAGCACATTTGGAAAACTTTTGCTTAAGTTATGAGGAATAATTTGCTCTAGACTAAGCACTATGCCTGATCCTCTAGGAGACCTTCATGCATGGCTAAATTTATTGAGTTGTATCTCAGTAATGTAAATGTATTCCAGAACAAAGTTTCAGAATATAGAATTACAAAAATAGCCAACACCCAGTAAGGTAAAATTCCAATGTCTAGTGTCCAATAAAAAAAATTATCAGGCTTGCAAACAGGCAGAAAAATTTAGCACATAATGAGGAAATTAAATCAATTGAAACTGATCCAGATGTTAGAATTGGCAAATAAGGACATTAAAACAGTTATTACAACTGCATTCCATATGGTCTAAAAGCAACAGGAAAAATTGAATGTGTTAAAAATAAAGGAAAGATACAAAAGTACATCCAAACCATAAAAAGAGAAGGCTCAATAATGTCAGAGATGAATTAAACAGTGGAGTGTAGGACAAGAAGATTATGTTCTATGCAGGAAACAATTAGTGAAGTTGAAGACACCACAACAGAAGTCATTCTGACAAATGCACATGAGAATTACATATGTGTGTGCAAATGTTTATATAGGTCTAATTTAAAAACAAATAGCATTAATGAGATTTGAAACAACTTCAAACAGTGATTTAATTATGATTGAAGGGTTGAAGATTGGTCAGGAGGTGGGAGAGTGGAGAATGCCAGAAAAATATAAAGACATAATGGCATGAAAATTCAATTTGCTAAAAACTATAAGCTTACAGTTGCAAGACTCCCAAGTGACCTTAGTCATAAACAAAATAGCATGTGCAAAAATACATATAAAAATATGCCTAGATGTATGATCATCAAATTGTTCCAAGCCCAAGGAAAACACATATTATATCCCGAAGAACCTAAGTATGATAAGAGTTTGCTTTTCCTTTTTCAATGTTTGTTATATTTGTCCAATGATTTCATACATGTACATCGTACATTTTGATCAGTGTCACTCCTATCCTCTCTGAACCCTACCCTACATCCTTTGTCTTTCTTCCTCCCTATAAGTCTTTCCCTCACTCTTGTCTTTACATTTTGTTTTTGAACTCACCAGGTTTGACCAGGACCATCTGGAAGACCATGGGTTTAAAACTAATCATTGTAGGCTAGTGGGTTCGGCAGTGGGCATGTAATGGAAAATAATGTTTTCCACCTACCCGAAATCCATCAGTAGCTAATTGTTCAGCAAGAAGCAGTAGAGCCCTGTGAGCCCCTCCCAAATTCCTGATCCAATGTTGATAGGTCTCGTCTCATACAGACCCATTATAAACAGCTGCAGCTGCTTCAAGTTCCTGACTGTGTTGATTGTATCATGCCCAGAAGACAGCATTATGCAACTCTTCTCCCTATATTTTGGCTCTTACATTCTTTCTGCTGTCTCTTAGATGATGATACCAGGATTTTGAAGGGGTAGTAAATATGTCCTACTTAGGGATGAGCATACATATTCTCAGCATGATCAGCCATGCATCTCTGTATTCACTGTCATTCACTCAAAGAGAAGA
This sequence comes from Onychomys torridus, assembly GCF_903995425.1. Classification (NCBI taxonomy): domain Eukaryota; kingdom Metazoa; phylum Chordata; class Mammalia; order Rodentia; family Cricetidae; genus Onychomys; species Onychomys torridus. Next base: position 94,091,747 of record NC_050451.1, read on the forward strand.
ATCTCTGATTCATTCTGAGAATAGAGTTTGTTTGTGGTTATAAACATAGGTGTTTAGAAGGCCACATAATGCCATAACACTTAAGCTAAACAACAGTTGTAAATTTCCCTCTGAGGTCTAAGATATCAACCTTGAGTTATTGACTGGCTTTACATTACTAGGTATGCAAATAGACTATGCCTTATAGGTATAAAATAGAGAAACAAAATTATGTCTTAATAAATTGGTATAATGATAAGTCATCAGTAATTGGTTTACTACTATACTCATTTAGCAAAATAATCATAGTAGGTTTTCTCCTAGGGCCTATGATCATCTAGCCCTATGGTTTTGGCATGGATGCTGGATTTAATTTTACAGAGTAAGCGTTTAATACAATCAGAAAGTAGTTGGTTACTCTCCCCTTACTTCATGATACTATTGCACCAGTGGAGCGTGTCATACAGGCCTATCATTATTGTTGTTCACAGGATTTACAGCTGGGTACTCAAGAAGTGTGTACAAAACCTTCTAGCACTGGGAAAAAAGTAAAACAGAAAAAATGATGAGACAAACAAATAATAAAGTGTTATATTCTTTTCTAAATTCTAAAGAAAATAGGTCTTTTCTGACACCTGTTTGCTTTTTTCTAGAATAGAAAATTAATGGGCCATAGTTTATATATGCTAGAGTTAGAAATGGTGTTGTCCCCTATGATTTCAAACCTTCTCCCAGATCTCTGCTCTATATTTTGCCCATTATCTTTTCACAATATTGAATGCAATTGTATGTACAAATAGTTAATGTCTTCTATAACCACACTTTCATCTTTTCCTATTTCCTTTATTCTCATTCAGCATCCACAGCAAAACAAATCTAAATAAACCTCTTGCTGAGCAGTTTCTGGATCAACCTCATGCCTGCTGAGTCCACCTAGGGAAACATCATACCCATGTGCTCATTCACACTCATATGTCTGCTGTTTAATGCTCTTTCCAATTGGACATCTGCTCTATCCAGCTCTCTTGACTTGTCTCCAGAGTGATATTTCATCATATCTTTTCTCTTCTCAAACTCCCCAAACAAAATCTTTCTATGTCAGAAAGACCTTGGACTCAATCAACTGGAATCACTCTCAGATTCTGCCCATTTAAAAACAAACAAACAAACCTGATCAGATCGTTTAGCAATGAAAAATCAAACAAGCCAACTGTACCCATCTTCTGCTAAGCATTCTCCCTAAATTCCAAAATTTTCTCCTGGTCCTTGCACTTATGATTTTTGTTACCCCCATTTCACTTATAAGACTTATGGAACACAGAAAATTATGCCATGTCCTTGCCAATCTGCTACAGAGTATTTTAAGTAATTGCATGTCCAAATAATCTTGTAGGAACTATTCTGTGGTTATTTTTATACAGTAACTCATGTTTTTTTTTAACTTTCTATTGATTCTTTTTTGATTTCACATCATGCACACTGATGCCGTTCTTCTCCTTGTCCCTTGGTGCCCTCTGCCCTTCCTACCTAACCCCTAAGTAAAATAAAATAAAATAAAATTTAAGACAAAAATATCATAATGGAAGCTGTAGCATGTCACAGTGAGTCACACAGTATAGCCTTTAGTTCATACATCTTTTTTTAAAGTTTTTAAAATTTTATTAATATTATTATTATTATTATATTTGTGTTTTAATTTTACACATCAGCCATGGGTTCCCCTGTCCTCCCTCCTCCCGCCCTCACCCCCACCTTCCCCTCCAGCCCCTCCCCTCCATTCCCATCTCCTCCAGGGCCAAGACTCCCCTGGGGATTCAATTCAACCTGGTGGATTCAGTACAGGCAGGTCCAGTCCCCTCCTTCCAAGCTGAGCAAAGTGTCCCTGTGTAAGCCCAAGGTTCTAAACAGCCAGCTCATGCACTAAGGACAGGTCCTGGTCCCACAGCCTGGATGCCTCCCAAACAGTTCAAGCTATTCAATTGTCTCACTTATCCAGAGGGCCTGCTCCAGCTGGGGGCTCCACAGCCTTTGGTTCATAATTCATGTGCTGCCATTCGTTTGGTTATTTGTCCCTGTGCTTTTTCCAGTCTTGGTCTCAACAATTCATGCTCTTACAGTCCCTCCTCTTTCTCAACAATTGGACACCTGGGGCTCCACCTGGGGCCTGGCTGAGGATCTCTGCATCCACTTCCATCAGTTATTGGATGAGAGTTCCAGCTCGACTGTTAGGGTGTTTGGCCATCTGATCACCAGATTAGGTCAAATCAGGCTTTCTCTCGACCATTGCCAGCAGTCTATAGAGGATGTATCATTGTCGATTTCAGGGGACCTCTTGAGCACTCTGCCTATTCCTATTTTCATGTGGTCTTCATTTATCATGGTCTGTTATTCCTTGTTCTTCCTTTCTGATCTTGATCCAGGTGCGATCTCCTGTGCCCCTAAGCTTTCTTTCCCTCAAACCTTGCCCTTCATTACTCCCACTGTTGTCCAGGTTGTTCATGTAGATCTCATCCATTTCTCTGTCACTGGGTGATCCCTGGGTCTTTCCTAGGGCCCCGTTTTCTAGGTAGCCTCCCTGGAGGTGTGTAGCAGTCTAGTCATCTTTGTTTTATATCTAGTATCCTCCTATGAGTGAGTACATACCATGTTTGTCCTTCTGAGTCTGGGTTACCTCACTCAGGATGATGTTTTCTAGATCCATCCATTTCCCTGCAAACCTCATGATGTCATTGTTTTTCTCTGCTGAGTAGTACTCCATTGTGTATATGTACCATATTTTCTTTATTCATTCTTCAGTTGAAGGGCATCTAGGTTGTTTCCAGGTTCTGGCTATTACAAACAATGGTGATATGAACATAGCTGAGCAAATGCCCTTGTGATGATTGAGCATTCTTTGGGTATATGCCCAAGAGTGTTACAGCTGGGTCTTGGGGGAGATGGATTCCCAATTTTCTAAGGAAGCTCCATATTGATTTCCAAAGTGGCTGTACAAGCTTGCATTCCCAACAGCAGTAGAGGAGAGTTCCCCTTGCTCCACATCCTCTCCAGCATAAGCTGTTGTCTTTTGTGTTTTTGATCTTAGCCACTCTGACAGGTCTAAGTTGGTATCTCAGAGTCGTTTTGATTTGCATTTCCTGGATAATTAGGGATGCTGAGCCATTCCTTAAATGTCTTTCAGCCATTTGAACTTCCTCTGTGGAGAATTCTCTGTTTAGTTCTATAGCCCATTTCTTAATTGGACTGTTGGGCATTTTGATGTCCATTTCTTGAGTTCTTTATATATTCTGGATATCAGCCCTCTGTCAGATGTGGGGTTGGTGAAGACCTTTTCCCATTCTGTCGGCTGTCGCTTTGTCTTGTTGACTGTGTCCTTTGCTCTACAAAAGCTTCTCAGTTTCAACAGGTCCCATTGATTGATTGTTTCTTTCAGTGTCTGTGCTACTGGTGTTATATTTAGAAAGTGATCTCCTATATAGTTCATACACCTTTACTTTCAAATATTCATTGCAATGAGTCATTTGTCTGGTTCGAGACCTCTGATTTATGGTACACCATTGATACTGGGCCCTCACTGGGACTCTCCTCTTGGATATCCTGTTGTTGCCCTACCTCATGGTTCTGAAAGAGCAGCCTTTCACACACTCCAGTGGTTCATAGATAGGGTGGATGTTGGGGAGGGCTAACTCATAGCTGTGGTTCTGGGCCTGGGTAGTATCTGGGATGGTCAGTCTACCAGCTCTCCCTCAACCTCACCACCATGGCGAATTCTCCTGTGGGCTAGCTTACTCAAAGCTACAGGCAGCAAGGGTTCTGCTCTCGTGCCCTGCAGCTCACCTGCACTCACACCACCAGGGCCATCTCTACTCTGCTGCCCAGGTAAGGTGCAGGACTGCTCTCCCAAGTCTGCAGCCAGTGATGGGCAGGACCAGCTCTCCCACTCCCATGCCGCTGGGACCAGCATTCCAGCCTGCTGCAGGCGACAAGGGGAAAGGGGTGAGATCGGGGACATCTCTCCCTTGCCCATGCCACCGCCCCATGACAGAGGAGTAGTGCGGCCAGCTCTCCAACACTCTTGGAGCGGCTCACCATTGCCCCCACCAACAGGGTCAACTTTACTGTGCTGCCCAGGCAAGCTTCAGGGCCCATTCTTCTGAGTGCTGAAGCTAACAAGGGGGCAGGGGCAGCTCTCCCTAGTGCCACAGCAAGTGAGGGGTGGGGCCAACTCTGCGAAGCCTTTGGATATCAACACGGTCCCAGGAGGCAGTCCAGACCAGGGACATCCACATGGCCTTTGGTGGTGACACAGATCACTGTTGCTGCATGGCCACAGACCCGGATAAGGCCCTCAGCAGCAGCAGAGCCAGGACTTCACCATGGTCTCAGGTGGTTTCACCGGCTATGCACATCACGTCGTTCCTCTCCCCCCTTGCATCGCCCTTCTGCCTCTCTTCATAGATAGTGCTCATGCTGTTCAGCTTCTCTTTCTCTCCCACTTCCCACCCCATGCTTGCATAGTGTAGTGGTTCTTGCTGTTAACTAACTTAACACAGAACGAACCATCAGGACTGTATTTGTTCCATTCCGTTCCTTCTCAAAGTAACAAAACTGCCTCAATTTTATGCTTAAACAATGAATAGATTATGATTAATTAGGGAGAAAAACAATAATCTTGGGTAATTTCATCTTTGGATGCTGCTAGAAAAATCTGAACACTTAGTCGAATTTGTTGACTTGAAATAGGGCTCTCTTTCAAATTAAGGTGAACAAGTGTCTAATATCCTTCCCACGGTAGAGTTCTGTGCTGGATTTTTGTTGAAGGAACAAACAGTAGAAAACTAACAGCTCCATCTATTATCCAAACTAAGGAAGACAGTGCTGAAAGGTAAAATACTCCAGAGACTCAGAAAAATACTTTCCAAAAGTTATTTGTATTTAACCTACAAGATAGGCAGTTTCTATTCCACGAAAGGGCATATGGTAGCCATAAAATGAGTAAAAATATTTTTCTGGCTTCCATGCCCATAAGCCCACCGGTAAATTATGGGAGAAAACCTAAAATAATTTAGACATAAGGCTGATGTGTGATATTTACAAGCATTGTTCAGGGTGGGGCAGGAGCCAGAGAACCTTCAAAGGAAGAAAAGAGTTCTAAGGGTTCATTGTAATGCTTGAGAACTATGACAGTGGAGGGTAATCAACCCGGGAATGCTAATGAGAGGCTTAGTACAAGTTCACTGTAGAGGTGGGCTGTAAACATGGAGGGTAGGTCCTGTGGAGTGTGTAAAGAAAGGAGCTGAAGATTTAAATAAAATCCCCAAATTTAACTGCTTGTTTCCTTCTCTCTCTCTCTCTCTCTCTCTCTCTCTCTCTCTCTCTCTCTCTCTCTTTGTTTCCACCTCCCTCTCTTTCTCTGTCTCTCCTCCTCCCCAAACACATGGAGAATCTGATTTTCATTGTGTCTTGTACTCTTCTGGTTTGGTATTTATAGTACTTGCATAAATTGGTCAATGCATGGCCTCATGTTCCCTCTAAGAACTGACAAGTATTCAGTCCTGCTCCTGCTGGGCATCCAGATCCATGAAAGAATGGAGATCAGTATTTTCTGTGAATTTAAAATGTTTACTATTTAAAGCTTGGCTGAAGGGATTATGAATTAGTGAATAAGAACAGAGCTATTTTGTCAGGAAATAAGTTTCCTAATGTGTTATGTGAATTTAGAGAGAGCTTAAAGATGAAAATATTTAAATTATTAATATGAAATTTCAAAACAATAATTAACAGCTGTATTAAAATGGATACACTTAGAACTGTATATTAGCACTGAAAACACGTTACAGAGAATCCAGCTTTCCTGACTATCACACACTATGAGAAACTAATCATGAACCAAACCTTTAATGAATGACTCAGAGGAAACCTGGGTAAGAGCACAGGGCTCAGCTTTCTCTAAGTTTTGATAGTATATGCAGACATAATTGAAAGTCAAGGGAATAGACTGGGGGAAAGATTTGTATCAAGCTATGGGACCAAAGAAGAACGACAGTCAGGAACACATCTGTAAGTATTTGACGCTGAAGGTTGAATAGAAGAGGGAGGATGAGTGGAGGCTGATGGTGCTTTTGAAAATACAGTCGAGATGGGTGAGAAAATAGCATTATAGGTTTTAACAACTGCTTAGAAAGTAGGGAAACATAGATTGTTTAGCCAATTCTCTCAAGGATACTCATCAAGGCCTGAATACTGGGATGTTGGCTTGAAAGACAGCAGGCATTCAACTTTTGTTTCAAAGAAAATAACTTGCAATGTATGAAACAGAAAGAATTATCTAATAAACTAGGTTGAATTAAAAAATGAGCAATGAAAGATATCCCCAAGAAGATAACTTAATCAGAAAACAGAGACATCACTATTTACTATGATTATTTTCATTGTTAATATCATTGTTATTAGGAAAGGGTGAATAGAGGTAGAGGGCTAATGGCTTGCAACATTTCAAATAATAATGATAACTGTAATTTTTAAATGTTCAGGATCAACTGCTAAATATAATTTAATGCCTACGAGTAAGAAATTATTAACTCCATTTCAGAGATGATGCCATTGAGGGTTTGGAAAAAAAAAAAAACTTGTCAAAGTTATACTGTGTCGATATAAAGTGTCTAAGGTGATTTGTATCCATTCAAACCCAAACATTAAAGGAGTGAATAGTGCTATTTCTTTGCAAAAGGAATAGTTTCCTTAAGACAATGGAAAATCAAAAAGGGAGGGATGCACAGATATGTCTCAGTGGATGAAGAGGACAGTTGTGTAAACGTTAAGTTGGGATGGTTTTAATTTTCTCAGTAGGAGGTGAGGTTATGTGCTAAGAGGGAGGGAAGAGGCCTGGGATTGGGGATTTGAGAGCCTCAGAAACATCTGGAACAGCTGTAGGGAGGAATGGAATGGGGAGTCAACAAGTGATAAATATAAGAATTGCTGAGATACAATGAGGGCGCAGCTGAGGTCAGTTCAGTTGGCCACTATTGTTTACCGGTTTCTTTTATGAATAATGAGAGAGGAATCAGACAATAAAAGTTATTGAAACGTTGGAGTTGAGAACGTAGAGCTCAAAAAACAATAGAAAGGAGGGGTACTTGGTCCAGTTTAGGTGCACCCTTCACCTGATTAACTTTGCCTGGTTAGGGCAGAGAAAAGGGTGGTGGGGGATGCAGCTCAAAAAGGAGAAAGCAACAAGCTACCAGAGGACATGGTGAAGATGAAGATGGTCTCAAGCAGAAGTAAGGAGGAAGGCTAGGAGAATGCTGACTAGTAACAAAATACTTTAAGGAAATTGAGAGTTAAAATTCCAGACTTTACTCATTTTTATCACTATAGTAATGGAAGAGAAAAAAATCCATGGTCAGGCCTATACTCAGTGAGTTGCTAATGGTAATAAGTGCTAAAGCATCTTTTCTATAAGATATGTTCACAGGGTTTATATGGACAGAGAATTCCAATTCCTGAGGATCCGTTGGGAAAACCAGACATACCTTGCATTATGTGTGATATTTTACAAAATCCAAGTGCGCTGCCTCACACATCACATGTCATAGGAAAGCCTTTTGGGGAAGGTACACACCTGTTAATTGTTACTAACACCCTCAGACATATTTTATTGGTTAGGCTGTGGTGCTCTAGAAGATTTTTAGCTCTTGCAGCTGGAAGAAGCTGCACATTTTGAAGGCCTGAAATTTGACCTAAATGGTGTTGACATTACAATGACTGTGAGAGATGGAAAAGGAAACAAAAAATCTTGGAATTTTTTCCCTCTACAGAGACTTCTTCTCCTCGAATTAATAACAACAGATTTAAAAATATCTCTTCAAGTGCAGAGCACAGCCAGCAAGCAGCACAGCTGCCTCCTTAGGACACGCTCATGGGGACTTTGGCCTTCTACTCTCTCTTCCACTCATAAAAAAGCTGCTTGTTTTGTTAGAGTGACTTTCAGGTTTGTGTTCTGTTTTAATTTTTAATTTAATTTAATTTCTTTTACGTTTTAGGATTTAAATGTCAAGGGAAAAGATCTCCAGTGTTTGATACAAATAACTTCCATAATCTATATTTACTTAGGTATGCATTAGATAAAACAGAAAAAGGGAAATATAATTAAATTCAATAAATGCATATTTACAAATGCATTTATGAGCAAATATTAGTTGTCAGAAAGATTCTAAGACAAGTGAAGTGTGGTCTCTAGTCTCATAACAAAATTTATCTTTGAAGACTACTGGTGTTTAGAGAGGATATGACATTGTTCTGAAATGCTTTTGAGAGTGTAGTGATATAAAGGACAAGCAAGGACATTACACATAATCTATTGTCAGTTGAACTCATTAGCACAAGCAGGATTTTGATCATGGATTTAAAAATTTATAGAACAAAGCAAAACAAAAAATCAAGGTAGATAGAATCTTAGCATCTTGAGTAGCATGCAAGCAAGTGAAGATAGTTTTGTGATGTAATAGACAACACTGAGCAGAAGCCAAAGTTTATTCAGGGAAACATGGACCAAAAAGGGGATGCTGAAACCATGAATGGACAATTGGGGGCATTTTTAATCATCCTGTAAAGTATAGTTAAGGAACAGGAGGAGCATTCTGAAGTCAGAGATGAATGGAAACATCTTTCATCTCATCTGTCTATCATCTATCTATCTATCTATCTATCTATCTATATCTATTATTTCTCTATCTAAAACCTATCTATAACCTAGCTAGCTAGCTATCATCTATTATCTATCCTGTATCTAGATAGCTACCCTATCTGTTTATCATTTGCCTACATACCTAAATCTCTTTGTCGAAGTATAGTAAATATAGAAAAAGCTGTACATATTCAATTTTACATTACTGTAATCCTTGCAACAAACTGTCCATTTTCTCTGTAAGGGCTTCTTGTCTCCCTCCCATTTTGTTTTGCTTCCCACTTAAGTGGGAAAAGCACTTAAAGATAATATTTATCTTCTTAGAAAAAGTACATTTATAGTACCATATTATAAGCCACAGGGTCTCCATTGTGTAGTCTGTCTCCGGAACTTACCTAACTTGCATATCTCAAAGTTTGTACCCCTAGGTCAATAGCTTCCCATTTGTACCTCCTCTGTTTCCCAGAACACAGCAGATGAGAGTTTTATGTTATACATATGAGTAAGAACACACAGTGTTTAGTTTACCTGTTTATGTTTGGCCTAACATTCACTCATACAAAGTAATGGAGCCACTTAATTATGGAGACTCAAAAGAAGGAGAGATAATCCACATACCCACTCTTCGATCTCTTTCTGGAACTAAAACAGATTTGATACCTTTATTAATTCTTAGAGGAGACACAGCTGAACAGCTGTTATCTCTCTTTCCACTCCCACTTTCCATGAGTATGCTGAGGAGACTAAGCCTGCTTGTAGCTGTATTGCTAATATTCCAATTGTAAGCAACATATAGAAAATAAAAATCTAATGAAGATTATCCATAAAGTTTAAAACCATTCATATTCATAATTACTTTGATTTTCGTACCTTCTAAAATCTACTAAATACCTTCAGTTTCCGCTCAGATATATGGGATGAGCACAGAGAAGAATCTCGGCCAGGCTGCCTCCACATACACATGGTTCATGTAAAACTAACAAAAGGATTTCTTGGGCATCAAAATAGGGACACAAAGTTGCAAAGTAGAAAATTACACAACAAACAACAAAACCAAAAAGAACACAACTAAAAGATGTGTTAAACTTGGGATATGAAGGAAAAGCAAGGGGTGACCACTAACTATGTGCTGAGTGACTGTAGTTGTCTCAACTAAATTGAACTTCAGTTGTTAGTACCTTCTTTAAGAAACATATAGGCTAAGCCAGGCAGTGGTGGTGCATGCTTTTAATCCCAGCACTCAGGAGAGAGAGGCAGGTGGATCTCTGTGAGTTCAAGGCTAGCCTGGACTACAGAGCGAGTTCCAGGATAGGCTCCAAAGCTACACAAGAAACTCTGTCTCAAAAAATCAAAAAGAAAAAAAAAAACTGTAGGCTCAGCCAACTTCAAAGAAATAATTATAATATATAAGAGAAAATAATTAAAATTATTCTGTACCCAATTAATTTTTTGAGACCCAAAACAATAACTTTGAGAATAAACATACTAGGAAATTAAAATACCATATTGTTAACTCTTATTTAAAAAGAAAAATCTTCATCTAAATAGCAGCAAAGCAAATCATTACTACTCCTTTCAATCATGACTTAAAGGCTAGAAGTGTATCTTAGTGGTAGAGCCTTTGCCTAGCCTGTTCATGGTTCTGGCTCCCACCTGTAAGAACAAAGACAAAATAATTATTTGATACCTTCTAAGTACATATATTTCAGAAATACAAACTTGGGTTAACTTTAGAAAATTGGTTGGCATAATTTACAGTACACCATTTAATTTCAGGACTATCCATTTGCTTTTATTTGATTATTTTGGAGAGAGAGAGAGAGAGAGAGAGAGAGAGAGAGAGAGAGAGAGAGAGAGAGAGAGAGAGAGAGAGAGAGATTTGAATCTAGGGCCTTATCTTTATGTATTTCAAGCAAGGCATTTTCCTACTGAGGTCTATCTCTAGCCCTATTCATTTATTTTAATTTAACTATTATTTTCCATTTGTTGCAAAGGTGTTGAAGTCAGATCCTTGATCATGCTAAGCATATATTCTACTACTGATTTAGACAACTAGTTCCATTACTTATTGTTCCAACATATTTAATTTCTTTTCTCCATATAAATACATTTTTTAATCTATAAATATACCTTTTTCAGAAAATTCATTCTCATATATGTGTAATTTTAATTGAAACGTAACTACAGATATTTGGAAGATATACAGTTACATTTTAATATACATACAATGTGCAATGATCAGATAAAGGTAACTAACATATCTACCATTGCACATTTATTTATGTTGAGAACATTCAGCGTTTTGTGTACCAACCATATTTAAATGTCCAACTGCTGTTAGTCATAGTCATGTACAGAATATTGTTAGTTATTTTTCCCATACACCTTTTCCTCTTGTCAATTAACACTTTCTGTCCATCTATCTGCCATCTGCCCTTCACACTTCCCAGGCTCCAACAACTGTTATTTTTGTCTTCTCTTTGTAAGAATGAGCTTGCAAAATTTGTGCAAACAGGCGAGAGTATGTAGTCTTATAAATTGATCTTAAAATATGCACATGTATTTTCCCAGAACAACACAATTATTTCCCAAACTTCTTTTTAAATGTATGCTACCAAGGTGAAATGATGTGCTAGAGTGATGTGTTTAAACACTTGGAGCTTATCTTATGGTTTATTTCACTGTTACTCTGTTCTGCTTGTAGAAATGTTGCCATCCTGTCTGTTATCCTTGAGAATACTACAAGGCTAGAGACTCAGCCAGAACCTGGGAGAGTCTGCTTCAGTCCTGAATCCTGTAACTGACCTGTTAAATAAGAAAATAGTGGCCTGGCATTTTCCAGAAGCTCTTCCAACTGGTGATGCTGCTATAGTTGCTAAATAACAAAGTAAAATCCCACCTTAATGCAGTAAGTGAAAGCATACTGATCATGTCAAAAAACAAAGGAAACCCTTCAAAATTGCTCAGTACCAACTCAGATCACTGAAAATCAGTATCCGAAGGAATGACATAAAGTTATATCCTATTAAAAGACATACAATATCCACAACTCATTATAATTGTGATGAAATGATGTTTATGTTCTTAAGTAAGTATTGAGGGCTGAGAAGATGGCTTAGAAAAGTACTTGCCATGTATGCAAGAAGACTGGGGTTAGGATACACCACACCCACATAAATAGCAAGCACACATTTCTCTGTTGACATTACTTCAGATATTTTGTACTCTTCCATCTTCTTCTGGCACATGCAATACATCTTTTGTAGCTGTCACATAATTATTAGGCATTATTTCCACACTTTCTACTTGTATTTAAACTTGCATGGTTTCTTTTTTATTTCTTTTAGATATTATCTATTCATCTGTGCTAAGTTCATTAATGATCCCATCAAAGACATTCCTTATATTTTCTTACCAATATTTTATTCTTAGTACCTCCTTTTGAGTCTCAGAGTTTTCATCCTTTTTGTTACATTTCTTGTTCCTCTTTCAAGGTGCTTTTTTTCATGAATACCCCTTAACGCCTTAATCATAGTTTAAGTATTCTGATAATTCAAAAATCATATGATTCTTGTTTTGTTTTTTGCTGTCGTTCTATAGGCTGTTTGTTTTTTTACCTTCTAGAATTATTTCTAATTTTTGTTGAAAGAATTAGTGGTGTGTGTGTGTGTGTGTGTGTGTGTGTGTGTGTGAAATATTGCATGTTAAAAAATTGAGCAAGAAGCTGAGTTGTGCTCCATGTGTTTTGTGGCTATGTATGTGAAGTTTCACTTTTTGATCTCTTGTCATTGTGTTTCCCAAAGAATTCATTTTTAAGAAGAGTCTGTATCTGACAGGTCTCTGCCCCACATGTATTGCATTGAAAACCATATTTGCCTCCAGTTTCTTTTGCTTATGGCAAGCTGATATCATCTCTGACTTGACGTCTGCATTTCAAAATTTTGAGCCAATGCTTTGTCTTATGACTTCAGTTTTCTGATGGGTCTGAGAAAACTCATTGATTGCCAAGTTCGGTGTTATGACTCTTAAGCTCTGGACATGCAGAAATGAATCTAGAAATCTCTACACTTGACTTTTGATTTTTGCAAGTATAATTTAATAATAAAACAGATAAGACAGAAAAGGATGAGCCAATCTTACTCACAAGTTGTGAGATAGAGTGAAATAATTTTGAAGACATTGTTTTCAGATAGCTTGTTACGCAGCAAGGACCTGACAACACACCAACCATAATAAGTTATAATTATAAAGAGAGCAATTTTGGATGTATCTCTACACTTAAAATCTTAAACTTCTATGCATAATTTTAAGTAAGAAAAATTTACATTTGAAATGTGACTTATCTTCGTACCCTCCATGCTCTGTTTTTCTTTACCATCTTCCCCCTCCACTTCAGTCCACTCCCTTTCCCTATTCATGACACCTGTCTTCTACTATCCTCTCTCCAAAGCTCTTTATCCCCTTCTTTAGCAGTGGTATCGTTCTAATGTTTTCACTTCTGCAGTTACTACAAATTATGTGATTGACCTTAAAGATTTGGAGATAGGATCCACATATGAGAGAACATGTGGTCTTTCAAGGTTATGACAGTACATCCTTTTCAAGTTGCATTCATTCACCTGAAAATTTCATCACTGTATTTTTTTAACAACTGAATAGAATTCCATTAAGTACATTTTTCACATTTTGATTATCCTAAATGATGGCTGTACTGTTTCCATGTCCTAGAGCAGCAGTGAGAATAGATGAGCAAGTCCCCCTGTAGTAGAACCCTTTGGGTACATGCTCAGTTAAAGCATGGTAGGTCTTATGGGAGACCTACTTTTAGATTCTTGGGAACTCTCTTCACTGATTCCCATAGTTTCCACTGCCACAATAGTAAACTCCCACAATAGTAAATAAAGGCACCTCTTTCCCCACATCTCACCAGCATTTACCATCTTTTGTTTTCTTAATCATAGATATTTTAAGTTAAATGAGATAGATCCTCAAAGTAGTTTTATTTGCAATTTCCTGATTAATAATGATGTTAAACACTTTTTGTTATTTTTAAGCTAATTTTATTATTCAGATTTTTTAATTAGATTATTTTTCTTTGATATCTTATTATTTGAGTTCTTTGTATATTCTGGATATTAATCCTCTATCAGATGTAGAGCTGGGAATTATTTCTCTCAATTTATGGTCTTCCTGTTCAGACATTCTATTGTTTCCTTTGCTGTATAGAAGCCTTTTAGTTTTGTGATATCCTATTTGTCAATTTTTGTCCTTAAGTTTTTGAGTAAATAGACTGATTTAGAAAGTCCTATGCTGACACGTTGTTGGGTACTGCTTACATTTTCTCTTAGGATAGCAATGAGGTCTTGATACATGTGGGGTTGATTTTTATGCAGAGTAAGAGAAAAGGGTCTAATTTCATTCTCCTACATCTGGACACCCAGTTTTCTCAACATTGTTTGTAGAAGATGCTGTCTTTCTTCAAGTGTGTATTATTGGACCATCAGGTGGCTGTAGTTGTGTGGACCTAATTCCACATCCTATGTTCTGTTCTTCTGTCCCATAGGTTGTGCCTGTATCATGCTGGTTTATTACCTGGTTCTGTAATATAATTTGAGATACAATGAAGAATTCCTCCAGCATTATTTTGCCCATAATTGCTTTTGTTATCTAGGGTCTTTTGTGTTTCCATTCTTGTGAGAATTTCATGAAGGTTTCTTTGGGGTTACATTTAACTCTGTGAATTGCTTTTTGTATGATAGTAATTTTCATAATATTCTAGCAAATTATAAGCATGAGGCATCTTTCAGCATCTAATCTTCATTTTCATTTACTTTTAGTTTCTTTTTTCAGTCTTTCTTGATTTCTTCTTTGACACGTTTATCATTCAAGAGAGTGTTGTTTCATCTCCATAAGTTTACTTAATTTCTCTGATTCTTCTTGCTCCTCTTCATGAGCTCTACTGCATTTTGGCCAGATAGAAAACACAAGAGTTCATTCAGTTTTTCTGTTCTTTATATGACTTGATTTTTGTCCCAGTATGTGGTCTCTTCAGAGAAACTTCCATAGGATGCCTAGAGAAATGTGTACTTTGTAAGTTTTGTGTGAAATATTCTAAAGATATTTGTTAGGTCTATTTGTCTATTTGGTCAGATAGTATAATAATGATGTCTATTTGTTTCCTATTCCCATGTGTTTGAAATGCCTTTTTCCCATCTTTTCAGTCTAAAGTGATGCCTATCCATGGTGTTTCTTTTAGATAACAAAAAGACAGATGCTGTTTCCTAATCCAGTCTAACAACTCCTGTATTGTTTAATTGACATGAAGCTATCAACTCTCCATAGCTATGGTTTCTTGCACAATGTCACATCAGTCAACTTTCGAGCACAGACTGGGCAAAGTTCCACAAGATACCAACCCTTTTTGAGGAGACATTGGTAGCTGATCATTGCTGAAGGCAGGGTGGTTAGTTTTCTTCAGGCACAAGGTCCCTGATAGGTTATAGGTTGCCCATGCAGACAACATTATACCAGTGTGAAAATAGGTGACATTAACTGGGCCCAGTACATATAGAAGAAGAGGATATGAATTTGAGAGGATGGTGCTGGGGGACCATAGGAAAAGTTGGGAAGAAGAGAAAGAGTTGGATAATTTTTGGATATTGTTGTCAGAAATTTTGCAGAGTCATCATACGTTACTGGAGAAATTGGATCCTCTCTCGGGGCTCTTAGTTTCATGATTAAAATAATTTAAGAACAAACTCAGACAAAGCTTGAAGATAATTTTAATAGGGTTTAAAATAATAGTCCCAAAGCAGGCAAGCTGTACATCTTAGTCACTGCCCAGAAGTGGAAGACAGGGAAGAGCTAGAGCAAAAGCCATGCCATTTGAATTACGACTCATGGTGGACAAACAAGTGACCACATTGCGGGGGAGGAAACTTTCGACAAAGAGTGAGGGATCTCAAAGTACCATAAGAAGCAAACTTAGGCTCTGGCCATCACACAGAAGAAATTCAGAAGAGAAGAAAAAGGAAAGACTAAGCCTTTCTGCGTCTGTTCAGGACTCAGAAATATGAGTAGATACAACAGAACTTCAGGCTGGATCTGAAGCAACTGCAAAGAGGGAGGGAATTCGGGAAAGGAAAAGTCCATAATCTCAGTAAGAGGGATAATTACTCCTCCTACCTTCTTGGCATTGTTTATGGTTAACCCACTTTCTTAAGAGAACTGAATTAACTCTTAAAGGGGGGAAACAATGGCATGTCTTCATCTGGAGGTGGATTTCATTCCTTATGTAATAATATGATGGAAATGCACTGTACTCATGTATGAAATTCTCAAACAAAACTGCAAAGTCATTAAAGAAAAAATTATGGAAACGTTAATTAAAATAACTAAACTATATTGCATTAACTCAAAATATAAACTATAACTTGTACAAAAGTTAAAATTCTGCTTAAAATTAATTGTGAAAACCTAGTTGATGAGTATATATATTAATATTTTGAGGGTATTATTTTCCACAATAGGATTAGTGAAATCCCCATTAAATATCTATACTTCTGGGTCAAATTGCTGAATTAGTGCTATAATGTATGTGAATGGATGACAATAAAATAGAAGACTAACTTACTGCTGCCAGCAAAGGAATAGATTTGTAAAGTGGCAATTTCACAGGGACTATCTGATAGTCAAAAGGGATTTATTCTGGGTTAACTCACAGTATGTAAGGGAGTTGGTCACAGGATCCAGGAGGGGTGGAGCCCAGTCCAACATGATTCTCTAGAGAACTCTGTCTTGGTCTGCAGTACCAGCATCCAGCATCCAAGGCCTCGAGGTAGCCAAGAAGGCAAATAGTAAGCATCCTAGGTCTTAAGGGGTCCCCCCTTGGCCATGCACCCCGAGGGGAGGGCAGGTACCTAGCAGTTACCTGCTGCCTGCTAGGGGTGGTGCTTCATGGGTAAAGCACAGACAACCACCTACAGATTTGTATGTGGTGTATATTATTTTAACACACTTTCAAATATTTTTAAATATTTTTCCATATTTGGTACTTTCAAAATTTTGAAACTTAAAAATCCTAGGCAAATGCTTTTGGATTGCTTAAAAAGTCCTTACCCATGGGTCCCTGAGAGTGTGAATATTCCAAGTGTCTTCATAGCAGCCTTAGGGGTCATTCTAATTGGAAAACAAGAATTCAAATGTTATTTCCTTTACCTATCCTAATTGCAAACAAATGTTCCTTTTGTCAGAAAGGAAAGAAAAAAAAAAACCATTTGGCTCATTGGAAAAGCTTTCTGTACTTGGTTGGTCCTAGCAGCTGGCAGTTTAGCTAACCATGGATCTCATTTCCCCTTTCAGCTCTCCTCATTGAGGATTTCCTACTCATAATTATTTTACTTTGAAATTATCTTAAGCATATCTAATAATAAGAATTTCTTTGGGACGCCAGGATCATAATGCTTTTCATTTTGGAGATCCCCATAGTTCTTGGTTAGTCAGTTCCTGTGCTCGAACCCACAATGTGACAGGCTTCTAGGACAACAATGAGATGCAAAAGTCAAGAGTGAAGAAAACACCATGGCCCAGTGGGATTTTCCACACAGAAAACCACTGCATAAACTGACTTGGCCCTCAAACTGAGCAAGGAAAAACAAGGGGAGGGGGCACTTCTCCAAAGAAAGCCAACAAATTCCAAGAACAAACTGTTTCATTCTTCACTTCATATACACTTTAGTCAGTGCTATTCTGAGCTTGTTTTCTGTTTGAAAAGCCTTGAGGGCTGGAGAACTATTGAACTGCTGTGTTAATTGGTAAAGTAAAATCACTTGCCCACTGCATTTGCTCTGACACCCACATTCCCAGCACAAGCACTGGTCACCTGTACACAGCATGTTCTCACACATGGCCGTCAGTGCTGAAAACTAATGCAAGCCAAACAAAGCCTGAGGACTAAATGGGTTGCCATAAGAAAACAATTAAAAAAAATCACCTGTTGTGAAAAAACATATTTAATCAAACCTGCTCAAATAGACCACCCAAGATTAAACACCAGTTTTTCTGAGTATGGTATTCACAAGGCAGGTGTGATTTTGTGAATGAGGGATTGTCATGGAAATGAATGTACTTGATATGCTTGAGTGCTCTGAATAAAGGTTTTAATACAACTGTGTAGCTTTTCATAAATATTTAGGATATTTTTTCCTTTTGTGAAAAACATGTAAGTTGTGTTTTGTACATTTGACCATTCATAATTTTACCAACAGACATATCAGAGGGCAAATGAGCTGACTCAGCATTTGTCAAGATCCAGGCCTGTACATAATGCTAAAAATTTAAAGATGAATATACTTAAAATGTTTTGATAGAATGGTCTTATTAATAATGCTGGAATGATTTTAATATAACTGAAAATAGTCTTTATGGTTTTCTCATTATGTTGTGTCATAATTAGTTTGTAATGGCCATAATCCTCATGTTTCCTTTTTGTTTTGTTAAAAACATTAGCATGTACATTATTACATTTCACTATAGTAAGTTCAAACAAAACTTCATTTTTTGGATCTCCTCCTCTATCATCTCCTCTACCCAGCTTACTCCCTCTTACACTTCCTGCCTCTCCTTATCCCCCTTTCAACTTTTCATAAATGGAAAGATGAATTCTTTATCTGTTTTAGACAGAGCCATGCATTTCAAAAAATTTCAAAATTACAGTTTCTGTCCTTAAGAAAAATTTTAGTATAGTCCTTTAACTTTTATAGAATAGATATTTGAAGACATTTCAGAACAATTAAAATTATTTAATGATCTTAAAATGCCCATTAAGAAATTTAGAAGTTTTCAATTATTCACCATGGCATAAGGGTGTTTGTGCTACCAGTTATTTACTTTGTCTTACTTCTCTGCCTTTACTCTGGTCTCAGTTCCCTTCCTCTGCTTCTTCCCTCATTCCACATATAGGGCACTTCTGGCGAGTATCAGGAAGTAAGTGAATTTCTGCACTACATGCCCTCTATCAGACATATTCTTCTGTATTGCTTTGAAAAATAATTTTCACTCCCTCAATGAGATCATTGTCATTTTGAAATATTCCCTTTGACACCCTAGATGAGATAATTCCTTCTTTTCCAACCCCAGCACAGTACCCTGAAGGCTCTTGCTTTAGTTTTACAGCAGTTGAACTAGGGGCTGTGTGAGTTCAGCAAATTTCTGTCTGCTTTGTACATTTACTGTTACTTGTAAATTTAACAAATGTTTTTTCCATAAGAATTGTAAAGAGAAGTCTCTCATCTATTATCATTATTGGTTATATATTAAAGGGCTGTTATACTAAGAGCTGGAAGACTATCTATCCAAGAAAAAAATTTATTGATTATTTCACTTTTTAATATATGAGAATTTTACTAAACTCTCTTGTTTGGTTATTTGTATATTTCTTTTACATATTTATTTATTCATTTACTGTTTGTGAATGAGTGAAAACTTCATCACAGATTAGTATGGTTGCATTGCATGGGGAACTACTATTATATCGGATGGATTAAAATTTAATTTAGGTTCAATAATAATTGAATGGAACCTTGCTCATCTTTGCAAGGGTGAACTGACCAGAGCAATGCTGGTGACCTTACTCTGGTAGTGAAGACAGGGGAGAACTGGTGGGCTGACCATCCCTGCAACTACCCAGACCCAGAACCATGGTTATGAGTTGGCCCACCCCAATGTCCATCCCATCTGTGATCTGCTGGAGAAAGCAAAGCTGCTGGATCTCCAAGCCACAGGGCAACAGTGGGGTATCCAAGAGGATTCCTAGTGAGGTCCCAGCATCCATAGTGTAGGATAGTGTAGCAGAAACTGGAGGCCTTAAACCAGACCAATAACTCTTTGGAACCAACACTTGCGCATAAAGATATATGGATAAAAGATTTACTGTGTTACTCACTGTCACACTACAGATCCCATGATGAGATTTTTTTCCTTTTCTTTCTGTTGTCTTTTAAATTTTGAGTGTGCAGGAGGCTGCAAGGGCAGAGGGCAGATGAGAAGGGATAGGGAATGAATGGGATCGAGACGCATTATGTGAAAGACACAAAGAATATTTAAAAAGAAAGTTTAATAAAAAATAATTGAATGGATCCACAGGACCACAAGAGCTTAATTGTGTGATTATCTTTGTAATGATTATGCTTAGTAGAATGAAAGGTTGAACACTTTCATAAATAGTAATTGAATAAATAAACATTTTACATATGGTCCATAGGTATATCATGTAACTTATGGGATAATGTAGTTCTCTACACTAAGTCAGTTATATAAAAGAAAATTGGGTTATAAATAATTATTTTCTACTTTCTGGTTCTGAACTGACTTCATTTTAACTCTGGTTATCATAGTTCACTTCATTCTTCTTATTTCTTCTTTTATTTAATGACCCCTTTCCCAATGCAAATTTCTTCCTAATCACACTTGGCCTCAAAATATTCTATTAAGAGTACAGATATGTTAGAGTATCTATGTTCAGTTTATATCAAATTAGAAAAGATTGTTTAGTTTATACCTATAAGCTATATTATTTTATCTAAGTCATCAAGTTAGTTTTATTCCATCTCAGCTTACATAGTCAAGCCATATCTATTATTTACTGTGAAGGGAAACTGACTTTCAAACGATAGAAGATGAAACATTTGAAAAGCATAAATAGAAGTTGTGATCCCTATTATGTATGCTTTGAGCACCTTGCTATGATATTGGGTATAATACTAAAGAAGATATTGTTAAAAATTTAATCTTATTTAAACAAATGTAGTCATAAATAAGGGGAAATGGATTTTCTTTTACCTTTTTTTTCTCTAGGACAAGTAATACAAAAAAAGGCATGCAAAATGTTTTAATCTTCCCAGAAGACTCAATGAGAACAATGATAGTGAAAATATTATCAGTGACAGCATCTGCTGAAGCCCTGTATCAGGATATTAAGTTTACCTAATCTGTACATGGTTCAAAGAATTATTTGTGTTATTAGTCTATTATCTCGTAATTTGTTGTGAGTATCTCTAAACAATGACATAGTTGAATAAAGGACTTACTCCTAATAAATTGTGAACTTTTTTGTATGATTCTTTTCATTGATGCACACACACACACACACACACGTGTATATGTTTTTAGTGTATTTTTGGAAGACATTTTATCATTAGTTTTTTCTTGTTATGATTTTAATATGATATTCAAATCCCACCAAATATTGAAGTTCCTAGCTCCAAATTTTCAGATGTGAGGATTTATACTGTAGTAACTATAGACAGCTGCTACTAGGAAAGTAAAAAAGAGACAGTGGGGCATGGGAGGAGGGCTGGAGAGAGGAATATAAGTATACAGGGTACATTAAGATAAAAATGGGTAAAGTGGGGGGAGGGCTATTTAATTGGGCAGGAAGATCAATACAGAGGAGAGGAAGGAAGGAACAAATAACACTAAAGATCTTTATTTAGTAAAGCCCCATGGACTCACATTGTTTTTTTCTTACCTAATATTATATATAATACATGTAAGTGTATATGTATGCAGCTCTCTCTTTCTCTACCCCTCCCCTGTCCATTTTGAACAAAGCTATACCACTTGGTTGACAATGCTGCCCACAAGAACCATAGACTGTCTAATGAAAACTCCAGTACCAAGCATAATAAATCTCTATTTAAATTGTTACTTAGGGTAGTCACAGTAACTCCTAAAACAGTATAAATTATTCCCGTTGTCTTTCAGATGTTAAAGGTCAGTTTCTATTGCTGAGGAAATTGCACATTTTGCACACAGGACCCAGAAAATTTGAGCTGAAGCTAACTAACCTGAAAACCTCTTTTCTGCAGTCTAATATTTTACAATACCAGAAAGTACTTTAAATGGAATTTTCTTGTCCCATTTACCTACTCCCAAATAAACAACATAGAGGCTATTATTTATAAATGTTTGATCCATAGCTCAGGCTTGTTACTAGCTAATTCTTACATTTAAATTAACCAATTTTTATTAATCTATATATTGCCACATGGCTTGTGGATTTATCTGTTTTCTAACATGTCTTGCATCCTGGGCAGCTAGCTGGCATCTCCTCCCGACTCTGCCCTTCTTCCCATCATTCTTAGTTTGGCTTTACTACCTAACTTCCTGCCCAACTACTGGCCTTTCAGCTTTTTATTAAACAATGAAAGTAATACATATTCACAGTGTACAGAAAGATTACTCCACAGCAAGGTACTATGCAAACTGCCAAGGGATGGAAGCAATCAGTAGCCTCATCTATCTAGCAGTGAGACCTATGAACCACAATGACCCAGCATGGCAAGATATCCCTAAAGGTGTAACAGTGACTCTCATCTCTTGACAGTAGCTAACAGCTCTCTAATTGGACTAAAGGCCCACTCAACAAGAAGAAAATCATGCTTGGTACTAGAAATCCAGCCAATTACAGGGGCCTAGTGAGGTTACTGATCTTAAAGATCTATATCACCACTTTACCGGAACAGCATAAGTCCTAACTGCATCTGGAAACATACGCTTATACTCACTGGTAAATGTACCTCTTACCCTTACCAAAAACACTTCTTTCTGCAGCAGCAGAAGATTACAGAAAACCACCATTGGTCACAATTCAGAGCCCAACTGATGGTGGGGAGCCCAGTCTCAGTGGATACATCCACACCTTAACTCTTGAAGCTAAAGTTCAGAAAATACCACAAAAGAGGGAGTGGGTAGATTGTGAAAGCCAGAGGACAAGGAGGTCTGCTGTGATATTGTGTCCCCTAAAATGACAGGGAACATTCACCCATGAAACCTCAAAATACTGCTACCTAAATAAGACCTGATTAGTGACAGTATCAATAGACATTCTGCTAACACAAACTGTGTGAATGGAGGGGCGGATATCACAGGGTCCTGACCATATAGCAAGAACTATAAGCAAACAACACAGCTGAGAGAGGGAGAATTCGTCTCTTCCAACCTCTAATTGGTTTTCCAGAACTACAATCATGTACATGCAAGCAACATTAAATGGATTCAGCCGGTTGTATTTATGTGTGTGTGTGTGTGTGTGTGTGTGTGTGTGTGTGTGTGTGTGTGTGTGTGACAATAATAATCAAAATAAATGAGGTTGTTAATTTGATAGGAAAGAAGTGAGAGGGCCCTTGTGTTGTGTAGCATTTTTCCTAGTTTGTAACATTCTCACTTGCAGGGAAGCTCCTTAAACAGAAAGTAAACAACCTTAAATAGCTTCAGGAAGTTCTTGAAACTGACCAGATTCCCTAGGCTCCTCCCCCCCCCCCCCCCCAGAGTAAACAAGTCAAACTACTAAGAAGATTCTGAGAGCAGACCAGCTGCCTGGAAGAAGTGTAGATGACCTGAGCGACTTGGAAGGGATACTTTCCAAACTGTTGAGCTGCCTACAAGCTGTGCAGGGTCCTGGTCCCCAGCTTTTGTGAGCTGTCTTCCATGCTGAGGTGGAATTAACCAAGTTAGATTTTGGTGATGACATACTTCGGTATATCATGGATTTAATGGTGATGTACTTTGGTGTGTCATGGGATCCCTATCTGGGGTGAGTGGGCATATATGTAAGTGTCCCTTGTGGAAAAAACATTTGTCACACAGCAACATGAGAGGGGCTGAGGGAAGGAAAAGAAAACTGGAAAGTGATGAAATTATATTTTAATTTTTAAAAAGTGAAAGAAGGAAGCTCACACTGTATGTAGAGGATCTCAAGTGTAAGAAGAGAAAAGCCAGGGAGAGTGCTTGAAGAAGGACAAGAAGAATCCAAAAATGACAGTGAGTCTTGAAAGGAGGGAGGGCAGAGAGCATCTTAAACTAGTGATTTCCAAGGCACAATGCAATGGAAATGGAAACATTCAAAATACAGTAGAAACCAAAAAAAAAACAAAAAAAACAAAAAAAAACGGCCAAACAAAATGCAATTCAGATTAGGATGTACTTTAAATCAGCTGATCCTAGATAGTCTTGTATAATCTTCTCAATGGATGTTAAAATGTGCCATACACTAGTATACCCTTCAAATAACCTTTTCATAAACATCAGCAGCAAAATTATTGCCATTTTTGATTTCTTGTTTCCCGTGATGAAGGCCAGTCACTTGTATCAACTAGACTAGTGTGGTGACACATTGTGTATCTAATAAAGCTTTCCTGAGGATCAGAGGACAGAGCCAGTCACTAAATCAAACATAGAGGACAGATGGTGGTGGGACACACCTTTAATCCTTGCACTCAGGAGACGGCGATCCATCTGGATCTCTCAAAGTCCATCTCTAGACTACATGAGAATGGTTCAGTCTAGGAGAGAGACAGCCAGGCAATGGTGGCACACACCTTTAATCCCAGCACTTGAGAGCTTATGCCTTTGCTACCAGTATTTGGGACGAACACACGCCTTTAATCCTAGCACTAGGAAGGAAGTGATATGACTGGGCAGAGAAAGACATGTAATGTGTGAGGAGGCAGGAAGTAGAAGGACTTTCTCAGCTAAGGAGGCTTCTAACTGAGGACTTGGAGGCTTTCAATCAGATGATTTGTGAAGATATGTTTTCCTCTTCAATTTGGCCTAAGGTTTCAGTAGTGGAGAGAAGTTTCTCTAATGGCTTGTTCCCTTGTCTCTCTGATCTTTTAGCATTTACTCCAAATTTGACTCTGGATTTTTTATTATAATGCCATTTAGGAATTCATGCAACATCTGGCACCCAACGTGGGACATGGATTCATGAAAAACCTGCTTGCCTGTGGCTTTGCTGCCACTGGCTCAGGCCAGAGCTACACCCAGCCCAAGTATCCACCCCACCTGGGCCAGAGTTCTTCCTTACTGGCTAAATTTTTGTTGCAGCCTCTCTGCAGCAGACTCCATAGGCTTTTGGACTCCAAAAACTGCACGAGTTAGCCACTTTTGCACATTTCCCTGTACAGACAGCTAACTCCTCAGGCCCAGGCCCAGGCTGAGGCCCAGGATTAGTCCCTAAACATGCTAGAATTGGCCACTTTTACTTGTTCCCCCCTGCAGAGAGCTGGCTCTTTAGTTTCTTCCCTTTGGCTTTCCTTGGGCCACCACCTTGGGCTGCTGCCACACCATCCTCTGAATCACCGTTATTAGATTTGGTGAGTCAAATGGGATTTCTTAAAGGCAGTATTAGTTAAAAGAAAGCTTGTTCCCACATTAAAAAATGGGAAACATTTTTACAATGGAGGGAGTTTGATCTCTGTTTCATAATATGATTGATATTCTGAAAATGGAACAATTAAATGAGAGGATAATTAATGTTGATGGGATATATGTATTGTCAATTATAAATATTATTTGTTTGATCATTTCTGTTCTATCATTTAAAAAGTTGGTTAATATGAGTACCAAGATAAAAGTTTTAGAAAAACCTGTTAAAACATATTATATAGATATTCAGACCCAGAAAGAAGAAATTAAAGGAAAACCAATCTCAGCATTGCATTATAAGGTTACAGAGAAACAGCCCAAGGCTTTCAAACAGCCAACCTTAATTTATCCAGTGACCTTGCAGGAACTGCCAAGTGATAAATATCCCCAAGACTGTGTAAGAGCTGAATGGATTCCTGTGAAAATGTTAGATTTGAGGAGACTCAAAGAAGCTGTAGTCTCATGTGGTATGCATTCACCATATTTGAAGTTCAACATCTTGTGGTCAACTTGTAATAGCATTATCCCTCAAGACTGGAGAGGAATCTGTGCCATAGACTAGGGCAGCCGTTCCCCTGCTCACTGCATCCCCTCTTAGCATCTTCCTCCTAATGCTTCTAAGGCTTCATCTACTCTCTAAATAAGAAATATATCACTATTTAACATTAGTATTGAGAGAGCCAAGCAGATGCCACAACAGGCTGCTCAGTCTGCTCTCAGAGATTAGGCCTCCATTTCAGTTGCCTGAGACTGAGCAAGGACTTTCTTGGAGAGCCATGAACAAAAAGATAATCACTGATGTTCCTGTCAGCAGGGACAAGGAGATAGGATCTACCAAGTCTGGATCACTGAGCCAGCCCCAAAAGTTAGGTCAGCCAGCCTCCACAGCAGTTCAAGGATAAAGCCTGGGACTTGTACAGACCTGCCTCAAAATGGAAAACTGTAGCCCTGACAAACCCCCAACTAACCTTAGCCAATTAAAAGTTACTAACATGATTGCCACTCGAATAAACCACCCTTAGTCTGTTCCTGTGCAGTCGGTAGACCTCAGAATCCCCCCTTCCCGCTACTTTACCCTCTATAAAAACCCTTCCCTATTGCTACTCAGGGTCTCTCTTGCTCTGCTGGTATGTCAGACAGATGGAGAGGCCCGAGTTAACTCTCAATAAGAAGATTCTTTGCGTTCAAATGGGATTTGGTCTTTTGATGGTCTTTGGGGGTCCAGACTCTGGGCACAACAGTATGACCTATTTCTTGACATTCTGTATCCCCATGTATCCCTGTTGCAGATGGTTTTGTGTATATTTAGGGTTCTTTTATTTTTATTAGTTCTTGGAGAGTTTTGTGTTTTGCTCATATTCACCATCCTTCTAACTATTCCCAGATCGATCTCCTTCCCTTCATACACACCTTCGCATCTTTGTTTGTTTGTTTGTTTGTTTGTTCCATATTTCTCACTGAATGTCTTTTCCAATGTTTACGTCTTCTTTCTGTGCAGGAATTGAACCCCGTGCCTTCAGCACCTGTGGCAGCTCACTACCTCTGAGCCACTGCAGCATCCCGGCAATAGATTCCAGCTTGAATTTAGATCAGATGTTTTATTGTGACTCTCTCTCTCTCTCTCTCTCTCTCTCTCTCTCTCTCTCTCTCTCTCTCTCTCTCTCTATATATATAAAGAAACACTGCGTCTTTTCTTTGTGCAGTGGTGTGTGGTCCTAAGTGTTGCCGAGGCTTCCGCTACTTCTAAAAATTTAGTCCCACAATCTGAAGAGCTTGTTTTAGGACATTATGGAAACAGCTCTTGATTAAATATTTCCTTTGTTTTGTTCCTTAAAATGTGCACAATGATACATGTGTATGCCTTTTAGACTCATTTTCCATTAATTTTGCTTAATGTTTATGAATTCTTTTATTAGTAATTTCCATTCATTTCTCCCATGTGGGGCCCTTTGGTATCAAACAATGTGGGAAAATTCCCACCACTAAACTGCTCCAGCTTTAAGTTATCAGCTATGGTTTGAAATGATAAGACCTTTTAACTGTGTACCAGGAGAAGCTCAGGTCTGAGAGACCTTCCCAGCCTTGTGTTCCAATTAAAAGATGAAATGTTTACAAAGCTGCTACTATAGAGCATGTTCTCTGAAATTCAGATATTATATGTAGTTAGTTCTTATTATCTTCTCAATTAGGCATTTTCCTCTTTTTAATGTACCTACTGAATTTTTGCTGTTCTGTATAACATTTACGATTTAGCTCAATAATTTGCTGATAATCTGGTTGATGAGAGACAGAAGGGAAGGGAAACCAGAAGTACAAACAGTAGTAGCAACAAAGTGCTACCAAGACAGAACACCTGCAAGATGATCAGAAGCAGAAATTGGACAGGATATTAGGGTTACTGGTAAAGCTCTCCAGAAACATTATTCTAAAAGAAAGCAGAAAATGAATTCTTCTGACAGTTTCTGTTCTAAATCACAATTGTGTGATGTGATAGCATAAACAGGTAGCCCTAAGACTATGAAGTTTTGAGTTTTGTTTCCTTCAGAGTTTTCCATTAATTTATTACTGACCAGAAGATACAGACTACAAAGAAAAAGATTAAGCATTGTTCCTTTTGAAGACATAGAGTTCACTCACAGAAAAACAATATTAATGGAAACTGCAATGCATAGTTACAGTGGAAAAAAATCTGCAAAATAGATTCCAGGAACATTACAATAAAACGTTTGACAAAGTGGGAACCAGGAAGGGAAATGAGTTTTAAGAGAAAGAAAAGAAGTTTACAACTCTGTGGCTCAAGGGAGAAAAGGCTCACCCACATAGCTCCCTTTAAGAGTTTTTCCATGTTTAACTAGCTGCGTGGAGATTCCCATATGGCTATTAAAGAACTATAGTATCAAATAGAAAAATAATAAGTATATTAAAAACAGTATATAATCATGCTATTAGAAGGGAAGGACAAGGCCATGAGCATATTATACTTAAGAGTTTGGAAGAACAGGCACTCAATAAATGCCCTGCATAGTATGAGCTTTGGGAGACTACTTTCTAAATCCAATAGGTAACTAAATAAATAATGCAGCCTTGATAGCCCCCAAAATAGAAAGCAAATGGTCCATTAAGAGAATGCATTAGGAAATCTTATTGACTCACTCTTGGACCCTTCAAGTTCTCCATTATTAGCAAAGTGCACACATCAGTAGTTACCCACACAGAAAGCAGTCTTGTTAAAAACAACTTCCGGCCACAAACTCTCATCTTCGTCAGCGATTGACCAATGTTCCTTAATTAGAAATTTACGATTCTTTATAATGTCATAATTTTTGCTTTACAGTTGCATTTTAAAATGATACCAGTTATTTTTAGAAAGTGATGGGCCTTGATATTTAGAATTATATTGAGTTAGTGTATAGCATCGAAACCCTTCCTAGTCACTGTGCATGTTTGTTCTGTCCCATGAAAGGGGCAGAGGGTAGCCGATTTCTTTTTCTGTAACACTAACCATAGAATGAAATCATTCAAAGTCATTTTCTGCAGCTGAGGTTCCACTGATGTGTACTGTACCAAGATTCTCCTTCTTGAGTGGAGCACTCATTCCACGCTGACCTGGAATACAGACAGATCGCTGCATTTTTGTTTGTTTGTCAACAGAATCATCTACAGACTTTAGGAATGGAAATATCTCAGTTTCTGTTTCATGTGTTAGTACAGGTCTTTCGATCCATGTCATGGGCATACCTCCAGTGTAAGGGCTAACATTGTCTTCCTGTCCGAATAATTAATTGCCAGTGAGCCTTGAGATGCATAGCAGCTCCAGTCACCCCAGCCAGCAGTATTGGGGCATCTCCAAGCTACAGCCTGATTACCATCTTCCTATTCTTCCTCAGCTCTTACTGATGATGGTTGTGTTTGGCCTTATGCTTTGTGTGTCCAGATGTCTTTTGCCACACCCCCTTCCTGTATCATGTCTCCTTATTGTTCTCTAGTTTTCATTTGCATTCTACTTCTTCACAATATTTTCTTTGTAGTCATAGACCCCATGACTCCTGGACCTTATTTTGGGTAGGCTCGGTCATCCTTACAGCTTTAAAACAAAACCTCATGTTGCTTCAACTTTGGTGTTGCCTGCCTCATTTTCTGTGAGCAGATACATTATAGCCCATGTTCTACAGAAAGCAGGTGCACATTACATACATTTTATTTGAGGTGGATTTAGCTGTTGGGCAAATAATTATCCAGATATCTCTGCTTAGCAATTTATACCACTGAGAGTCAATTAAATATGTGTCTCCTGGAATTTTCTGGAAACAAATTTTAATCTCTGAAACTCAATAGTGGGAATGAAGTTGACAGCTACTTGTCCTTTAGTGAAGGAGTAAGGAGATAGGGTGGTAAACAGGAATGGATGGGAGTAAGGGGGAGAGAGAGGAGACAGGGAGTATAGGAGAAGATGTGAGGGGGGCAGATGAACTGAGGACAGAAGACACCAAGAGGTGAGGAGAAAGCTGCACAAAGTGTCTCACCATAGGCACTGGGCTCCAAAAAGCCAGATCATGCACCAGAGATGAGTCTTGATCCCACTGCCTGGGGGCCCCCTAAACACTTCAACCTAAACAACTGTTGCACCAACTAGCAGGCCTAGTCTAGTACCATGGGGGCTCCTCATCTATTGGTCCACTAGTTTGGTTGGTCATCTCTGTACATTTCCCCATTATGATCCCCATGTCCCTTGCTCATAGAATCCCTCCTCTCTCTCATCAGTTGGATTCCTGGAGCGTGGCCTGGCACCCGGCTGTGGATCTTTGCATCTGCTTCCATCAGTCACTGGATGAGGGCTCTATG
Organism: Onychomys torridus; assembly: GCF_903995425.1. Lineage (NCBI taxonomy): Eukaryota > Metazoa > Chordata > Mammalia > Rodentia > Cricetidae > Onychomys > Onychomys torridus. The sequence continues at coordinate 94,121,457 of NC_050451.1, forward strand.
ATGAAAGTTAGGGTATTCAGCCATCTGATCACCAGAGTAGGCCAGTTCAGGCACCCTCTCGACTATTGCCAACAGTCTATGGTAGAGTCATCCTAGTGGATTCTTGAGAACTTTCCTAACACTTTGTTTCTCCCGATTCCTGTGATGTCATCATTTATTATGGTGTCTCTTTCCTTGCACTCCCACTCTGTCCCTGTTCCAGCTCAAACTTCTCATTGCCCTATGATCTCATCCCCCATCCATTGCCCTCAATTACCTCCCCTCGCCCCCAGTTTGCTCATGTAGACCTCATATATTTCTCCTTTGCTGGGTGATCCATGTGTCCTTTCTAGGGTCTGCCCTGCTAGCTAGCTTCTCTGGAGCTATGGGTTGCAGTCTGGTTATCCTTTGCTTTACATCTAGTATCCACTTAAGAGTGAGTACATACCATATTTGTCCTTGTGAGTCTGGGTTACCTCACTCAGGATGATATTTTCTAGTTCCATCAATTTGCCTGCAAATTTCATGTCATTGTTTTTCTCTGCTGAGTAGTACTCCATTGTGTATATGTACCATGGCAATCTTACCAAAAGCAATCTGTAGATTCAATGCAATCCCCATCAAAATCCCAATTCTTCACAGACCTGGAGAGAACAATATTCAACTTCATATGGAAAAACAAAAAACCCAGGATAGCTAAAGCATTCCTGTACAATAAAGCAACTTCTGGAGGTATCATGATCCCTGACTTCAAGCTCTACTATACCCAAGGAATGCTCAATCATACCACAAGGACACATGTTCAATTATGTTCGTAGTAGCATTATTTGTAATAGCCAGAACCTGGAAACAACCTACATGGCCCCCAACTGAAGAATGGATTAAGAAAATATGGTACATAACCCATCCTCTTAAGCCAGAGGAAGGTATGTCTATTTTTGTGCTTAAGAGAAAAGAACAAGGCAAAAGGAGCTCCATTTGATTTATTATAAAACTCAGTATTTATCTAATTTAAATAGTTTAATTGGATTAGGCTACCGTTACTTGTAGGTCTTAAAGTTAAAAAGAAATGGAAATGGAAAGACTTTAGCTTTCACCTGTTTCCATTTTCATTCTATCCATTTGTCTCTAACACCACAATTACGGATCAGAACTAGAAGACAGGCTTAGGAGTCATCTTATCTCTGTTCTCCATTTTCACGCCACTGGCTGTGAAGTTAGGTTGTAGACAGCAAATCTTCAAATAACCTGCAGTGAACTGTACAGCACTAAATGCAGCAAACGGGAAATGTTGTGGTGCACAGGCTTTGGGTTGGAAGAAAGGCAGCACCCTGAACTCAGAAGTTAGACTATCAAAAGAGGTGAATAATTCAGAGAATCAAAGAGCATTGTACCCAATAGTAATCAAAAACCATGAATGAGCAAAGTATTTTCAGGTCTCCTCCCTTTTTCCAGGACCTATTGCCCTATTTCTCAGTAAAACTTTAGAAGTTTGCCCCTCAAAAATATAACCACTCCTATTTTAATAGAGTCACATTTGAATCTATGTCTACATATATATGATAGGTTTAAGGTGCTGTATTCTGAATGTCATTTAATACTTTTGATCTTTAAATTCTATTATTAAAGATATACACTCAGCCTATTTTTACCTCATTTCTCCTTCTGATCTATAACTCAATACAGGTTCCCTTTTTGCCATGTGACAGTCTCAGCTCATTGATATATGCATTCCTTAAGTTAAAATATATAATTATATTATTTAATTAACATTGTATCTTGCAACATATCACATTTTTCTGAATTATGTCTGTGGCTTGTTTTCTATGATGTTAGGGACTTTTTCTTTTTCCCATACTAGATATTTGCCCCTTACTTATAGGTTCACCATATTATAATATTTATGAACAAATTCTTCACTGTTGCTACAAAGCACTAAAAATCAACTGTAGCATGAATTTTAAAGGTACTTATTAATAAAAACAAACTCAGGCCATGGTACTGGGGTGAATGCTGGAGATCAGAGAGACAGAACAAGCCAACAGCTACCTCACCTTGCTAGTTCCTCAGGTGATCCTGTTTCCTCAGGCTGGAAGCTTCTGAGTCCTCATGCAGAATGAATCTCAGCTGAACTGTGCTGCTCCAAAGCCTAAAAGCTTAACCAGCCAAATTCTTCTAGTTTCTGGTGTTCACACCTTATGTATCTTTCTCTTTCTGCCATCACTCCCTGGGATTAAAGGCTCACTTTCTGGGATTAAACGCATGTGTCACCATACACAGCTGTGTTTCCAATGTGGCCTTGAACTCACAGAGATCCAGAAGGATTTCTGTCTCTAGAATGCTAGGATTAAAGGCATGTGTGCCACTATTTTCTAGCCTGTGTATCTAGTGGCTCTCTGTTCTTTGACCCCAGGTAAATTTATTAGGGTGCACAATATTTTGGGGAACACAATACCACCACAATCAACTTTCTATGATGTAGTTTATTCAGTTCTTTTGTGGTGAAAGAATTTTTTGTGTTATCTTAGCTGCTTTTATTATCTGAACCTGTTTCTATCTCAGTTACCCTACAGGCTTTTACCTCAATGCTTTACTATAAATCATTGTCTTCCTCTGTATTGATTTGCCTGTTTCCTGAAAGCAGTGATGGCTTTATTGGTACAGTACTCCTGAGAGTCTATCTTCTTTTAGCTGTCTTTAAAGGCGTCCTGGCGCTGGTGAGCTGGGAGTTTGTTAAGCAGACTTTTCTGAATCTAATGTATTCTTACAGTTGATCAATTGCCTGATGAGACAGGAGACAGCTTCCCCCAGAATGGTGATTGTGTTTCCTTTTCACTCAACTGAGAACTCCAACATCATAGTCACTTTAGCCTCCATGTGTGTAAACAGTTTCTCTCCTCTTTGGAAGCCTTTGGGATCTGTTGTTTCTACTTGGGATATGATTGTTTGCCTAGGCTCCTTCATTACTGTGAGCATTTAATGAACCTTTTAAATTTGAAGTGATGCCCATGGATTTGGAAAATTTCCTTGAATACTTTGGTAATTTTCTCATTTTCCAGTTTTCTATCTCTGGTTTTCCATACAGATAGACTTTGGAATACCCTGTATTGCATTTCTAATTTTCCTACATTTATATTTTTCTACATTCCCTAACTTGGAAAATGATTACACATTCTTTGCTAGTTTTTTTTCTTTAGTCCAAACTATGTGAATCTTCTTTCTTCATAAACAACTCAAAATTTTCATTAGTTCTCCAAGAATGTAAAACAATCATTTTGGTTTTGTAAATTTGTTCACAGCTTGCTTTTGTTCTCAGATTTGCTTCCATTTCTCCCAATTTCTACCTCTTTACCTTGTCGCCACTGGTGTCTGTTGTTCAAGTACATGTATGTTTTTTTGTCCCTTGTGTGTCCATTCACTTACAGAATGAGATGGAAAAATGCTGTCTGGAACATAGGCATTTGTGTTGGGAGTGGAGCAAGGTATTTCAGCATGTGGTCTTCATGTCTGAACAATACAGTGAGCACACCTGGATACTCTATCGTAAAGTCCATACATACTGACATCTATTATGGTATGGTTTGGAATATCCCTCAAACCTCTTTTTGTTTTGGTAGTGGTCCATGAGGAGATCACTGAAACTTTTGGAAGTACAATCTAACTAGAAAAAGGTCACTGAGGTATATTGAGGCCTCAGAGTTCCTCTACTCTATGAATCCAGCTGCTGTTATATGAGTTGTCTCCACCATTACATCTAACACCACATAGTGATGGGTTTCGGCAAGCTCAAAGCATAGGAGCCAGTTAGTCATGATGAAACTTCTGAAGCTGTGAGCCACATGTATCCCTCTTCCTTTTGTTTCTCACAGGTATTTGGCCACAGTGGCCAAAGACCAAGTAACACCACATGTGTAAGACATTTTTCCCTGGGCCAGAGTTCCCAAAAGAGATTCAGAGGAAGGGGAGGTATGAAATGGTTTATAGCATGCAGATTCCCACAATGGAAAAGACGCTTGGATAAATATCATAATACAGAGATTTCTCCATTCCTTATCACCAGTCTTTCCATCATTTTCACTGATAGTTGGTGATTCTGAGTCCTGCTCAGTCTGGGAAAGACTTTGCAGTTGGTGAGAGGTGAACTTCTTTTTTGCGTAGGGCAGGTATTAAAAATAAATAAAGGATGAGACTAGGATGAACCATATGATTTTTTTTTTTTTTTAGCTAAAATTAACCATATGAGATGGGGTTTTAAATTTTTATTATAACTTAATGTTTTATATTATATAGTCCATATATAATTTTATACACAGACTGCTAGAGGTAGACTTAAGTGTCTGTGATTATTTTGAACTAATAGCATGCAAGTAGCAAGAGAAAACCTAGTGAGGGCTAGTCATTGATGAGTGGCATTTTACAAAAGTAGAGGAGGCTCCTAGGTCTGTGGTAGGAAAAGAACACAATGGCCTACAACACCAGTAACATGCTCTCAGCAAATAAGGAAGTGCTCAACAGTGAGGATGCCATAGTCTAGGCACTTATGGCACAGGTCTCCAAAGCTACTGGTGGTCAATTATGGGATATATTTAGCTTTTAAATAGTAGTAGTAGTAGTAAATTTATAGCCTATAAACTAAAGTCAGCATTTATGAGTACACACTGATTAAAAATAATACACACAGAATCAACAGGAAAGGCTTAGTATTTCTAAATAGTAGAATTCCAATGTGTAAATAGGAAAAAAAATAATAGAATGGGAAAACTGTGATTTTTATAATAATGTATCATTGATATATTCTAAATTTAGTTAGAAAATATAATAGTGTACGTTTTAAAGTATTTGCTCATATGATACTTTATTAACTGAAAGTATAAATAATAATGTAACAGGAGAGACATTTGACTGATTCTACTTTAACAAAAGGTATCAAGTTTAATATTATCACTAGTGAGACATGCCACCATTATATAGCTAAATTAAGACACTGAGAAGGAAAACAAAAAAATTTGTTGTGCACCAAAATATGACTCAGCTCCTATACTGTAACTATTGATCTGGATTGGATATTAATCTAGCAACAACAAATCAGTGGGACAATCAACAATTTTGCTTTACAATAAAAATATTTTACATAAATTTACATTAATAAATGTAATTTATATTAATAAATATCATTGTGACATTGTTAACTCTGAAGTTTGTAATGTGATATGATTATACAGTATAACATTTAAAGAAACAGTGTAAATATTTTTACAAAGCACTACATGTTTATAACTCACTAATAATAATTATTTCTGAATAAGTATTTTAAAAGAAAAATGGAACAAAAATTATTGTTTTGAATTCTTTCTCCTGATTACTTATCAACTGTGGTTTCAATTTTTTAATTGTATATGATATTTGTAAATTTGTGTAATTATAAAGGAATATTACAGTGTATATAAAAATGAGTGTTTTTCAGTGTTTGGACTTAAGGATGTATATTGTATTATAATTATTGCATTATTGACTTTGAATTTAGAATTTGCTATTACATCTGTAGCTAATAATTTGAAATTCCTGTATTTTTTGATGTTGAATCTAACAAAATATCAGGGATATTTTAGGAAGTACTGAAAGCAGTAACAGACTCCTATAATCTCATCTAAAATCATTACCATGCCAGGTGGTCTTTGCAATAAAGCTCCTATGACAAACAAAATAAGTCTAAGTGTTCCGAATGTTGCATTTTGCAATGTTGTGATTTTCATGAACGGCCAAGATAAGTACATACCAGACTTCACTATTCCTCCATGGCCCAGTCACTTTCACCCTTAAATAGGCATGTGGTGCATGTGAAAGTGATAATGGAGTCAAGCCAAAATATTTAAACCTGCTGTTTCCTCGGATTATACAGTAAAGTGTGTATTTTATTTGACAGTTGTTAGCAATATGAACAACTACAATGAGTAACATTGCCTGAAAATCTTTATTTACTTAGATGGCCAGAATTTAGATATACCAGATCTTGACTAATTGCAGATTTCAAGTATTTTCATTCTCATTTTCTTCCTGATACTTACCAGGAACAGTATGGATAAGTAGAAACATCTTTGAAACTTTTTTTTAAAGGATTAATTTAAGTCTTTGGAACTTTTTCTTTTAGGATTTAATATAAGTTGATTATATTTAAACTTCATTTTTCCTTGAAGTGTATACTTTATTGTCTAGTTTCAAATGTTTTAAAAATAATCCTTGCAAAGTTTTTCGTATTCAGTATTACTTGGAAGATAAATTCTATTTGGCTGTGTTTCATAGCATCTGCAGCTTTCGGAAATAGCTAAGATTTTCAGTTGACATGTCCTAGATATTAATTTATGTTACAAGTTAAAAATGTTGAATCTGTGTGCACATAAGGCAAGTTGGATATGTTAACAAGAAAATCTAATGATGAAAAGCAAATAAAGTTAAACAGTGTTTAAATTTCCACTCAAAGGAGGAAAATATATAAAAAGTAATGCTTGGAATTTGACATTAGTTGCTAAAGAGAAACTTAATTACTAGAAAATATGGAAGTGTGTTTTGGGAAGTATTTTGGTGTGGATTGTGTTTGAAAAGCTAAATATTCAGTACCTGAAATAAGCACAGTATGCTTAAGTCAGCATTATTACCTTAAAATGCCCGTGGATAAGTAAACCTTTAAATAACTTTGAAGCAGAGAGATCTCCTTGTTGTTTACTTGTACTTCTGAGATTCAGAACAAACCATGAGGGATTGCAAAAGGGATGACAGTTGTTTGGACCCATGTCCCAAACTTTTAGTGGGAGATGAGGTCAGAGGACACCTAGCTGTTTGCTGCACCCATATTAGTTCTGTTGATTCTCCAGAGGTAAGAAAAAGAAAACTGGTCAGTGTAACTTTGGAGTTCAAGACATCAATGGCCAAGACCAGACTATGAAGACTGACAGATTAAAAAAAAATGGAGTGAGGGTCTAGGAGTCATGGTTACCACACAGAGAAGAATGGACAGGGGTTTAATTTTAGGAAAATAGTCTTGCAAAGTGGTACAGGGGATAATATGGCAGGTAGACCAAGAACTTTCCTATGGTACCTACCTGGAACATGTTGAATACTCTTAAAAAAGAGGATAAGTTTATGTATGACATGAAGGACAGGGTATATTGTGTAAAGCACATATAGAACAATCATTTAAGCTCACAGTTGACACATTTGGCAGATTTTCAAGAAGAAAAAGCCAAAAGTTAAAGAGTTTCAAAGTGAGAGAAGAGAATGTAATGTTGAAAGATGCATTTTAAAATATGGCTGATCTTGAAATACAAAAACATGGTGAACTGAATTTGACCTCTGGAAACTTGTACTAAGATGAATACTTTTCCAAAGATAGAATTTTTGTTTATCTAAATTAAATAATAATCATTATTCTTTCTGAAGTCTGCCTTATCCTAGATCATCAGTTTTCTTCAATGAAGTATGTTTTTAGATATTTTTATCCAAAGCTTTTCCCCTCATTTTCCCAAATACACATTTCCTTTTTTGTTCTCTAGGGAAAACTAATGGAATGGAGTTAGTCCACTTTAGGAAATACATCAATCATAGATGGATATATGTATGTGATCCTCTGTACAACATTTATGGCTTGACTATAACTCCTAACTCAAAGCATGTATAGTTTTTATTTGCTACATATATCTTTTTTGTTATAAAATATATGTCTCAAAAGGTAAAATTAAGTCTGTACTTATCTGTGAAAAATATGTTGTGTGAACATTCTCGAAGAATTAAATAAAATATTATTTAAAACAGTTTGTTCAATACTTACTTTTTTTTTAACCAAGCAACAGGTTTTACATCAGTAAAAGAATCTCATGATAAGCCTCATTAGTAAATTTGCTGTGAGTTCCCAGTTTTTAGAAATAATTGAAAATCCATCCACTGTAAATGTGTGTGTGTGTGTGTGTGTGTGTGTGTGTGTAGTGTGTAGTGTCTGTTGTAGTACAATATAAAATTTCTCTCTAAGTACACACATATAAAAGTAGATGTGTGTGTTTCTATACATTGTTTTCACATCGCTTTTTAGAGTAGGATAGGAAATAGTAGAGGACTATGATCTTATTTAAGAATGTTTTGCATTTTGGAGAATCTTCTGGAAGCCTGCATGCATAAGTAACACAACAGTAAGAAAAGGACGCATCCTGGCAGCATATGATAATGCATCATGTACGTGGGACTCCTAGACTCTATTTCTTGTCAGCTTACAGACTAAAGTTTATGAGAAGCATAAAAGTGAATTTCAGGCTAAAATTCACAGGGTAAGTAAATACAAAATGTTGTTTAATTTCCATCAGGTCCTGGACTCTTTACTTTTCTTAGCAGTTACTTGTTGGCAGGTTTTGGTGAAGGATATGTTGGATGCTCTTGACAGCAAGGTACAGAAGGAGGAGGAGAACTGAGAACAAATATATGTATGGAAAGTGACATAGGAATACTTGCTACTAAGTATGCTAACTTTAAAATTAATAAAAATCAAGTCACTATGAATGTAGGCCTTCTGAATCCAATTCCACAGCCAAAGTATATATTAAAGGGCTTAGAAAACTAATCTTTTACAGCAGAGTTAAGTAAATTTGTGTTTGATTCAGTAATTGAGAAAGTAGCCAAGTGTGGTTCTGTCTTAGAAGTACAACTCCTTTTGACGTCAATAGAAATGAGACTCCACAGAACATTCAGGGCAGGGCTCAAGATGCACATTCCTGTTGCCTGATCATATTTCTCAATAATCTCTTCATATTTATAGATAGAATGCCAGAAATCTTAAGTGTGTGCTAATCAGTTCCTAAAAGGATTAGTCCTTAACTTGAAGTATTAAGCCTTTTGCTTATCTTGTCAAAGCTTACTTTTATTGGATTCCTAATTGCTGACTTATTCCCTGTGCAGATGGTCATGGGGAGGAAGTTGTTCTTCACTTGTCTGATATAATTTATTAGTTTGTTGACAGATTACAAAAGGCTGGGTGCTGTGCTTATCAGACTTGATGCCTCAAATATGCCCGGGGAGTATGTGTTTTGTACTTGTACAGTCATCGTGTTACTGCATGCTCTAGCCTGTTTGTTTGAATAAGGCCAAGAACATGTGCTTGGACCATTCAGAGCCTGACTGTTAGAAGGATAGTGGCTGACAAAGACAAATGCTCCTTTTGCATGGCCCCTCAAGAGAAGGACTCAACACATTGTACCTTCACTTTCCAAAGGGGACACAGATTTCACTCAAACTCACTTGCATATTTGGCCTTAGTTTCATATAAATGCAAATATTTTAGTTTACTTCTTTGCTGCTTTTCTGTATCACAACAGAATTCCCGAGGAACTGCTAGGATTTACAAGTGATACAGTATCTAGAATGTCTAACCTACTATTCATTTATGAAGTTACTATAAATAATCTGTAATATCTCACGTCAAGTATAACCTGAGCTTTTAAAATTTGCCACATTCTAGAAAAGACATATCTGTTTTTATACCCTAAATCTATTAACATTTCTGAAATTTTTTGTGCTGGATAGTTTTAAGTCAACTTGACATAAGCTAGAGTCTTCTGAAAGGATGGAACGTCAACTGAGAAAATGCCTCAATAAGATCTGGCCGTAGGTATTTTCTTAATAGTGATTGATGGCGGAGGGCCCAGCCTATTGTTACTGGTCCATAATGGCCCAGCCATCCTGGGCTGATGGTCTTGAGGTCTATAAGAAGGCAGGCTGAGCAAGTCATGAGGAGCAAATCAGTAAGCAGCAGTCCTCCAGGGCCTCTGCATCAGCTCTTGCCTCTATGTTCCTGCCCTGTTTGAGTTACTGTCCTGACTTCCTTTGATAATACATTACTGTCTGGAATTACAAGCCAAATAATCCTTTTCCTACTCAGCTTGCTTTTGCTCATAGTGTTTCATCACAGCATTAGTATCCCTGACTAAGACATCTTTCATAATCACTTTTGCATTTGGGAATGAATATTCAATCTGAGCTCATCTTTTTAGAAGCTGGCCTTGGGGTCACAAGAGCAGGAGAGTTGTTCTGTACCCCCACCAGCTACAATTCTTGGGAGAGCAGGTCCCGCACCGCAACAGAGCAGCACAATACAGCTAACCCTGTTAGTGCAGGCATGGGTGAGCGAGGCCTGAAGATGTGAGCATGGAGAGCTGCTACATTTCTCATTAGTCTTGTGGTGGCATGGGAGGGGGAAAGAAGCCCTCCCCATTGCCCACCAATGCCCAGGGCTGGTGACAGCTGTCCCTGAGGCCATAAGAGTGGGAGAACCCTTTCTGATCCCCACCAGCTGCAACACTTGGAATAGTAGGCCCTGAACCTCGCTAGGGTAGCACAACAGATCCAACCCAGTTAGCTGAAGTGTGGATGAGCCACCCCTAAAATCATAAGCAGGGGACAGCTATCCCCATTTCCCATGTGGCAGGCCAATCCTATGGCTGCCCAGACCCAGAGTTATGAATTGGCCTGCCATAACATCCACTCCATCTATGGTCTTCTGGAGCATGTGAAGGGACCTGACCTTCAGACCCAAAGCTGCAGGATCTCTGCAAACAGGACACCAGCAGGATGTCCAGGAAGAGTCCTAGTAGGGGCGCAGCACTGAACACATAGTACTGACCAGGGGCCTCAAACCAGACCAATGACTCGTTGCAAAGAATACTTGCAAGTAGAGATGTGTGGACCAAGATGTGTATGGCATGGCTTGTTGGGTCACACTGCAGTTTTCATGATCAGATTTTTAATGCTTTCTATTATGGGGATTTATTAAGGCAACCCCACATAGGTAAAAAGGAGGTTTGTTTTGGGGTAACTTATAGCCAGTAAAGGGGTTGGTTACAGACAGGATCCAGTACAGGTAAAGTACAGTCCAGTGGGGTTCTCTGGAGAACTCTGCTCAATCTACCATTCAGCATCCAGGATCACAAGGAACCAAGAGACCCAGCACATCCACATCTCAGGTCTTAAGGGCTCCTGTCTTGGCCCCACCCCAAGGGCAGGTCATAGGTAGGTGTGGTGTTACTGGAAGCCTCACTAGGGGCAGTACTTCCAGGTCAAAGCTAGAACAACTACCCACTACACTTTTCCTTTTCCAATTTTTTTCTGACTTTATTTTCTTCATTTTTTTTTCTCTTTGAATTTTGTTTTATTTATGGGGAGGCATCATGCAGGGACAAAGAGTGGGTGTGAAGAGACAATGGGAATGAATGGAATCAAGATACATGATGTGAAAACACATAGAATAAATTAATTTTATTAATAAAACATAAGACTAATGATGAGACAATTCCTCTGACTGCCAAATGACTATAGATTAAAATTCATCAATCAATGTCTATCAGTTAAGTGTTACCAATTTAGGAATATTGGAATTACAGAGATATAACATAAAAATGAAACAAAGAAAGGATTTACATTGAAGGAACATTTAAAGTTGTAATTATCCCTTGTTTTTCTTTTCATGAAAATCCTTTAATTAATTGTTAGCCAGGGTTAATTCTTCTCTGGTTCTACTTTAGGATGCTTTCTCTCTCTCTCTCTCTCTCTCTCTCTCTCTCTCTCTCTCTCCTTCCCTCCCCCCTCCTCTCTTTTATTTTTCTTTATTTCTCTCCTTCCTTTGCTATGTTAGGATTTAGTCCTTGGATCTTGTGCTGCTTCAATAAAACGCCATCTGCTGTCACAGACCTATTTATCCCGAGACAGCATGTTCTGGGAATCTATGTCTCTTGGTATTTCTTTTATCATTTTCTATAATTTTTTAGGAAGAATTTGCTAATCCAAATTTTACCCTTTTAGAAAACTTTGTGATTTTAAGATGTTATCTTATTATGCTTCCCTTTCTTTTTATGTACTAAATTTTATATACTGGAGATTGATCCCAAGTTTCTTTCTTTTTCAAAAGATTTGTTTATTTTAGTTTTTTGAGACATGATTTCCCTGTGTAGCCTTAGCTGTCCTTGAACTTGCTCTGTAGACCACGCCAGCCTCAAACTCATCGAGATCTGCTTTCTTCTGCCTCCCAAGTGCTGGATGTAAAGGCATGCGCCACCATGGCTGGGCTGAACACAGGTTCTTATGCACACTAGACAAGTGCTATACCACTGAGCTACAGGTGCAGCTTTCATTTTCTATCTCACCCTCTTCCTCACTCCCCTACTTCTCTCTTCTTCCTTTGCTGCTCTCAGGATCAAAAGTACAATAGAGAAGATACTGTCTCGCCATTCAACTTGATCCTGTCAGAGCAAGCCAGCAAGTCTAGATGTAGTTAGAGTTTTCCTGCCTGGCCCACAGTCAGGACAAATCTCTCTCACCCGCCAGGTCCATAGATGCTCAGACCCAACCAAGTAAACACACAGAAACTTATATTGCTTACAAACTGTATGACGTGGCAGGCTTCTTGTTATCTAATTTTTTTTATCTTAAATTAGCCCATTTTTATTAATCTATACTTTGCCATGTGGCTCGTGTTTACCATTACTTTACATCTTCCTTGTCATGGTCAAGGCTAGCAGAATCTCTCTCCAGCCTTTTACCTCCCATAATTCTCTTCTTTCTTGTCCCGCCTATACTTCCTGCCTGGCCACTGGCCAATCAGAATTTTATTTACACAGAGCAATGTCCACTGCATCTAGATCCTGTCAACCTGGGCCCTAAGTCATATGTGAACATGGTACACATCTGCAGCAAGCAAGCAGGGCTTTCATGTGCCCAGATCCAATAGTCAGTGAAGAGTTCAGCCAGGGAAAAAGGCAGGGATATGTAGAAACAGGTGACAGGACTTGAAGGCATCAGGATAGCACACTAAGCAGTGATGCAAATGTCTCCACCAAAATTCATGTTGAAATTTAATCTCCACTGTGAAACATTAACAGGGTTAAAGAAAAACCACCTATGCTGTATGGAGATAAAAGTTTGGGGATATAATTAAATAAGGCTCATTGGATGGAATCGGATCCAATAGGATTATGATTTTACAAGAAGAGAAAAGACTTGAGCCGGGACATTCTGTCCTGTCAAGGTACGTCCTATACTATATCCAGAAGGAACTCTAATGAATTTTCACTTGTATAAAAGATCTCATACAGAAAACCAAATAAAGAAGACAAAAAAATAAATTACCCATGTCACATAATAATCAAGACACTAAACAAATAGAACAAAGAAATAATATTAAAGGCACAAGGAAACAATAACAAATAACATATTAAAGGCAGAGTTATTAGAATAAAATCTGACCTCTCAATTGGAGACTCTAAATGTTATGCCTGGATAAGTGTTCTTCAGACTCTAAGAGACTAGAGATACCAGAGTATATTATTATACTCAGTAAAACTTTCAATCACAATAGATGAAGGAAGCTGTTCCATGATAAAACCAAATTTAATCCATATCTATCTACAAATACGTTCCTCCAGAAAGTGCAAAAAAAGAAAACATCAAACTGAAGATGCTAATTGCACCCAAGAAAACTCAAGGAAAAAAATCACATTATCAAACCAATTGAAGAGGAAAAAGAAAACTATGCCACACACCAAAATGATGGGAAACAGTAAACACTGTTCATTGATAGCACTCAGCGTCAATGGTCTCAGTTCCCCAATAAAAAGACACAGAATAACAGGATGATTGCAAAACAAGATTCATGCTTCTGCTGTATGCAAGAAACACACCTTAAATCAAGAATAGACATCACTACAGGATAAAAGGATGGAGAAATATATTCTGAGCAAACTGAAATAATAAGCAAGCTGATATAGCCATTTTAACACCTTAAAAATAGACTTCAAATGAAAAGCAATCAGAAGAGAGAGGGGAGGTCATTATATACTCACTAAAAGGAAAATCCACCAAGGGGATAATACAATTCTTAACATTTATGCACCAAACAGAAGGTCCCACAGTTCATAAAAGAAACACTACTGCAGCTTCAACCACATGTCAGTCTTCACACAGTGATAGTGGCTGACTTCAGTAATCCATTGTGGCCAATAGACAGGTCATCCAAACAAAAAACTAAATAGAGAAATTCTGGAGCTAACTGACATTATAAACCAAACGGATATAACAGATATTTATAGAACATTTCACCCAAATACAAAAGAATATACCTTCTCTGTGGCTCATGAAACTCTCCAAAAATTAACTGGATACTCAGACACAAAGCAAATCTCAACAGATACAAGAAAGCTGAAATAACCCTCCATGTCCAATCTGACTACCACATAGTAAGCTGGATATCAACAACAACAGAAACAAAAGAGAACTTACAAACTCAGAGGAACTGAGCAACTCACTACTGAATGAAAAATGTGTCAGGACAGGAATTATGAAAGAAATTAAAAACTTTCTACAATTAAATGAAAGCATTAACTTAAACTCATGGGATTCATGGAAGTGGTTCTAAGAAGCAAGTTTGCAGCACTAAGTGCCCACAAAAAAATAGAGAGATTATATATTAGTAACTTAACAGCACACTTGAAAGACCTATAACAAAAAGAAGAAATAACATTCAAAAGGAATATGTGGCAAAAAAATAATCAAACTTAAGTCTGGAATAAATAAATTAGAAATAAACAACAAAAATCAAACAAATGAGAATAATCAAGTGAACAAAAAATTGGTTCTTTGAGAAAACCAATAATATTGACAATTGTCCAAATGAACTAAAAGGTGGAGAAAATATCAAAATTAACAAATTGAGAGATGAAAAGGATGACAAGACAACAAACACCGAGTAAACCATAAGGACATGCTTTAAAAATCTGTTCTCTACCAAATTGGAAAATCTAAAAGAAACAGACAACTTTCTCAATGAATACCACATACCAAAATTACATCAAGATCAGATAAGCAATTTAAACAGATCTAGAACACCCCCCAAATAGAAGCAATAATTTAGAGTCTACCAACCCCTCCCCCAGAAAATCCTAGGGCCAGATAGTTTTATCATAGAATTCTATCAGACTTTCATAGAAGAGTCAATGCTCATACTCCTTAAATTAGTCCACAGAATAGAAACAGAATGAACTTTGCCAATTCATTTTATGAGGCCATAGATACTCTAATACCTAAACTACATAAAGACCCAACAAAATAAGGGAATTACAGACCAATATCCCTTATAAACATAGATGCAAATGTTCTCAGTAAAATACTTGCAAATCCAATACAATAACCCACCAAAATGGTCATCCACCATAATCAAGTAGGCTTCATTCCAGAGAGGTAGGGATGGTTCAACATATGTAAATGGATAAATGTAAATCACCATATAAATAAACAAAAAGAAAAACAACACATGTTCATCTCATTGGATGCAGAAAAGAACTATGACAAATCCAATACTCTTTCACGATAAAAGTCCTGGTGAGATTAGGGATACAGGGAACATGCCTCAACATAAAAAAGGAGTATACATAGCTGGGTGGCAGTGGCACGTGCCTTTAATCCTTGGGAGACAAAGCCAGGAGGATCTTTGTGAGTTCAAGTCCAGCCTGGTCTACAGAGCAAGATCCAAGACAGTCACCAAAACTACACAGAGAAACCATGTCTTGAAAAACAACAACAAAAAAAACCCCCCAAACCAAAAATTTTTAAAATTAAAAAAAGAGTATACAGCAAGCTCATAACCAACATAAAATTAAATGGAGAGAAACTCAAAGGAACTCCACTCTCTCCTTATCTATTCAATATAGTACTTGAAATCTTAGCTAGAGCGATAAGACAATTGAAGGAGATGAAAGCAATACAAATTCAAAAGGAAGAAGTCAAAGTATCTTTATTTGCAGATGATATGATAGCAAACATAAGTGATCCCAAACATTTTCACTGGGAAATTCCTGCAGCTGATAAACACTGTCAGCATGTAGAAGTTGGGAGAAGGGAAAACCCTAGCAGGATATAGTATATGGGGGGAAAAAAACTATTTTCAATAAAAGGGGAAAATAAGATTCAATCCTATTGTAATATTTGTGCAAAATTAAAAAAAAATAGCTAGATGTTATAGCACACACATATTAAAAAAAGAGTTCAATTCTAATAAACTATACAAGTTCTAGCCCAGCCCGGGTCACATGTGTCAAAACAAACAAAAACAGGAACAACTCTGAAGCTTAAAGAAATATTTAGAGTTACTTTGTTTAACTTTGAACTGTAGATGGTGTCTAAGATGTACAAGCAACGTCAGTGTCCATGAATAAAAGAATGGATGGGGCTGGTGAGCTGACTCATTGTTTAAAAGCACTTGCCAAGTAAGTCTGACTACTTGAATCCAATCCCTGAAACAGAGACGTGCCAATGCATTCAAGGCTATTCCCTACTTTCTTTTCTCTTTTTTCCTTTCTTTCTTCCTTCCTTCCTTCCTTCCTTCCTTCCTTCCTTCCTTCCTTCCTTCCTTCTTTCCTTTCTTTCTTTCTTTCTTTCTTTCTTTCTTTCTTTCTTTCTTTCTCTCTTCCTTCTTTCCTTCTTTCCTTCCTTCCTTCCTTCCTTCCTTCCTTCCTTCCTTCCTTCCTTCCTTCCTTCCTTCCTTCCCTCCCTCCCTCCCTCTTTCTTTCTTTCTTTCTTTCTTTCTTTCTTTCTTTCTTTCTTTCTTTCTTTCTTTCTTTCTTTCTTTCTTTTGAGACAGGGTTTCTCTGTGTAGTTGTGGTGCCTGTCCTGGATCTAACTCTGTAGACCCAGGTTGTCCTCAAACTCACAGAGATTCACCTGGCTCTGCCTCCCAAGTGCTGGCATGTGCCACCATCGCCTGGCTCCCACTTTCTTTTCTATGAGGTTTGGTGTATCTGGTTTTATGTTGAGGTCTTTGATCCACTTGAACTTGAGTTTTGTGCAGGGTGATATATATGATCTATTTGCGTTCTTCTATATGCTGACATCAAGTTAGACTAGCACCATTTGCTAAAGATGTTTTCTTTTTTCCATTGTATATTTCTGGCTTCTTTATCCAAAATCAGATGTCCATAGGTATGTGGATTTACATCTGGGTCTTTGATTTGGTTCCATTGAACAACCTGTCTGTTTTAATGCTAATACCATGAGGTTTTTATTACTATTGTTCAGTAGTATAGCTTAAAATCAGGGATGGTGATACCTCCAGAAGCTCTTGTATTGTACAGGATTGTTTTAGCTATCCTAGGTTTTTTGTTTTTCCATATGAAGTTGAGTATTGTTCTTTCAAGTCCTATAAAGAGTTGTGTTGAAATTTTGGTGGGAGTTGCATTGAGTCTGTAGATTGCTTTTGGTAAGATGGCCATTTTAACTGTGTTTAATCCTACTGATCCATGAGTATGGGAGATCTTTACAATTTCTGGTATCTTCTTAGATGTATGTCTTCAAGGAGTAGAAGTTTTTGTCATGCAAGTCTTTCACTTGCTTGGTTAGAATTATCCCAAGATATTTCATGCTTTTTGTGGTGGGTAAAGGATGTTATAAAGGGTGTTGTTTCCCTGATTTCTTTCTCAGCCCCTTTATTATTTGTGCATAGGAAGGGGAATGAATTTTTTTTTAGTTAATATTGTATCCAGCCTCTTCACTAATGGTGTTTACCAGCTGTAGGAGTTTCCTGGTAAAATTTTTGGGGTTGCTTATATATACTATCACATCATCTACAAACAATAATACTTTGACTTCTTCCTTTCCAATTTGTATCTCCTTGATCTCTTTAAGTTGTCTTATTGTTCTTGTTAAGACTTCAAGTTCTATATTGAATAGGTATGAAGCATAGCAGGAATAGTTTCTGACAGATTTTTGTAGAGAGCACTTGCATATTTTCAAAGATTAAAGATACTTTAGTAAAACTTTAATAGAAAAGAAAATGGATGTGGTGGAATGCTACTTGAAGTGTCCATAGAATTTTAAATTTCAATTGTTTTGGTTAATATTTTCTAATCATAGTTTTATTTAATTTTGTTACTTATTCATTTATTTCTAAGCAAAAATGGGTTGGAAATGTATCTTAGTAACCTGATTGTCTAGCATGCAGGAAGCCTTGTTTACATCACCAGAACCTCACAAATCAGGTGTGGTGATGCATACTTATAATTCTAACCCTCAAGAGATGGAGGCAGGAAGATCAGAAATTCAGGTTTATGTCTGACTACATAGTGAGTTTGAGGTGAGGACAACCTGGGATACATGAGATCCTGCATGAATTAAAAAAAATACATCATGGCAAAGCAGAATGTTCTTTTTTGCTGTTCTTTGCTGTAATTCTCCATCTTTAACAACTACTTTCTACGTTTATATTTTAAAATGTTTTTGTAAGCGATAAAGCTGCTATTCATGCTGTTTCTTTAAAGAACATTTAACTGAGTGACAAAACCTGCCTAATAATGATAAAGTTCAATAGAATGAACCATCCATATGCTGTGGTGGTGGCTTTATTGCTTTATCATGTTATTCTTCTGTGTCTGCCATGGGGTTTCCCACACTTCAGACCTTGAATAACTTACTAGAATGCATTCAACATTGGTATTATAAACAGACACATAGAGCTTAATATATATCTTTATGTTATACTGATTAGGGATCTATGCATTTTTTCACTTCTTTGATGGAAAAGGCTGTTGCACCATTAGCTGTAGTTCCTGGGGCAGATGCAGCTCTTGATTCTGAAACTCAGCACATGTTTTATTAGTAACTCTCCATTACATGCCTAACAAACATATGTAAGAAATTTCCTGAAGTAGTCAATCATAGGAAAAATTGGAAAGCTTAAAATATGAAGACATCAAATCAAAAATTAGGAGGTAAATGAATAAAAGGATGGGGATAAAAGGAAGCAGGTAGATGTCCATTAAGAACACTTTGTTTACTCTCCCCTTTAAATATACATTTATAAAGTATCTTACAAAAGTGGATTTTCAAAAGACTTCCTCTTTTATCCTAGTTTTAGCTAACCAGTCACCTGCACTCTTGTCTCCTCAATTCCTCATCTCCACTTCAACCTTAAATGCTAGGCACAGCCCCCAACTCCCCATCTTCTCATGTCATCTATAGTCTACTATTGATTCTAAGGAAATTGTCTTCTTGTCTTGAAAGAATGTAGGTTCCCTCAGAGCTTTTTCATAAGCCTTTAGCCAACACTTTTTCACTTCTTTATTTCCATTTCATGGGTGAACAATGATGCTCCCCAAAGACATGGGTTTGTAAGTGACAATCTCACTGCTCTGCAAAAGCTCCCTTTTGCTGAAGACAATGCTCACTGTGTGTCCACAGCACAGGGAAAGCAACCTTAAACTGACCAGGAAACTTCCTCCCTGTTTGTTCACTTGCAGAGTACCAGAAAGTGCAGTGCAGGTTGCTTGGAGAAAAATAACATCCACAGTCTTATGAAGCACTTGACCATATATGAGACAATGCTGACTTCCTACTTCCTGGTAAGATATACCTACTAGTCACAATAGTGATGTGGAGGCTGTGGGAATAACTAATCATTTTCTGATTGGGTGAAAGACTTGCTGCATAGGAGGGATTTCATGCCTGGTACTTTACACATAGTCAAAATCCCACGAGCAGGAAGATCATAGAGCCTAAGAAGGAACCTACTGTTGTTTTATTAAGTGGTCATGCAGTTAAACTGCATTCTAAATTTGTTTTTTTTATTATATTAATATATCTAGACTT
Source organism: Onychomys torridus (assembly GCF_903995425.1). Classification (NCBI taxonomy): domain Eukaryota; kingdom Metazoa; phylum Chordata; class Mammalia; order Rodentia; family Cricetidae; genus Onychomys; species Onychomys torridus. The sequence goes on from NC_050451.1 coordinate 94,141,095, forward strand.
CTCTCAACTTTTGTCAGAAAGGGTTATTTTTGTGTTGAGTGGTTAACACAGAGACTCATAATGGGTCAAAGCGCTAAGTATTAATAACTCTGGAGTGTCCAGCTATGGATGGGTCACCTATATCAAACTTCCAACATCCAAAACTCAAAACTTCACAAAATAGGGCATAGAAAGAATGCAATAGCCAGAGGACAGGAAGAAAATGGTGATATGTTGGCCTCTGGACAGAACATGGCCATAGTATTCATCAACTCACAGCAACTGGGATTCCTTGTACACTGCCTGCAAAAGATAAAGCCATCCCATATTCCAGAATGGATTGTGGAGGGACCTTCTGAGTTCTCACCCATATTTGAGGTTTCATTGTTTGATGACTGCCTGAGGAGGGATGATCACTTTCCTTTGGGTATGTAGCAACATGTAGGTTGACAGTGTTCTAGTGGATGACCACATACCATTGTGCACATTGACAAGACTAACTGAACTTAGAAGGTATGTGAATTTCTGTTTTATTGCTATGAAGAGACACTGTGACTAAGGCAACTTATATTTAAAAAGCTTTTAATTGGGAGATTGCTTACGGTTTCATAGGGTGAGTCCATGTCTATCATGGTGGGAAGGAGCAGGCAGGTAGGCTGGCAGACAGGCAGGCAGGCAGGTATAACGTTGGAATAATAGTTGAGAGCCTATATCTGATCTGAAGCAGTAGGCAGAGAGAACATGAGACTGGGCCTGGTAGAGGCTTTGGATACTAGCCTCAGTAACACACCAACTACCTCAAGAGCGTGCCCTCTCCCAGAGGACCTAATCCTTCTCAAACAATTCCATCAACCATTAAAATATTCATATTTAATATTTAATGGCCCTTATGGGGGCCACTCTTATTCTGGCCACAATAGAAAGTTATTAATAACACGTAAAATAAGTATGGACATGAGGCTGAGAGACAGGTGAAATAGGGATAATGGGAGAATCAGAGAGAGGTGTTAAAACAAAAAGCATTTTCTCAGCTGATCATTTCTAAAAAGAGTCCAGAAAGAATAACTACATTGCTGAACATGTCGGTATGGATTGCAGATTTCAAAGCCAATTGAGTGGCTGTATTTTGTTCTTACAGCCTAGGATACAGCATTTTACAATCTATAATGTTTTCACATATTTTTCTGTACTCCCAGAAGCATGTATAATAAATGTAATTATAAATTTTTAGAATGGGAGTTTGGGGGAAATAATAAATAGAGCAACTAGAACACTATCAATAAATTGATTAATTGTTTTTCCATTTTCATGTGGTGTGTGTGTGTGTGTGTGTGTGTGTGTGTGTGTGCGCGCGCGTGCGCGCGCGCCTGAGGTTAACGTCTGGAATCATTCTCCATCCCTCTGCCACCTTATTCAACTCTGATCCTTACACTTGTTTGACAAACATGTTAACCACTGGGCCGTCTCCCCAGACTCAAACTATATTCTATCATTCTCATATTGTAATGTGCTTTTCCTATTTGCCATTTTGATTGTTATTGAACTATGGAAGAAAAAAATTTAAATATTTCTAGAAAAATAGGAGAGTATTAGAGTTAAGCTTTAATATGCGTCAGTTTTGACTTCTACTCTTCCATCTGGAGGAAGTTACTCTGAAGACTATTGAGTTTACAAAATCATAGCATATGGAGAACCAGTATGATCCTCGGGGTTCTCTGAATTTTGTACTGGTGTCTTCTCAGTATTTGACCCCAACTTTAATATATTTCATTACAATTAGTTTTATATTAATTAAGAGTAAAAGTTCTTTGTGATACCATTACAAGGTAACTGCTATGTGAACGTGATAATTAAGTGATGTACTGAAGGAGCTGGAACACTGTTTTCAAAAAATTGACTTTGGTTCTAAATCTTAGAAGCACCCTGAATATGAAAGTTTGAAGAGGAAAAATTAGTGTTAGAAAGTATTTATAATGCATTTATTTATTCTCTTTAGAAATATTGGGTGAAAATGGGGAATGGCAGCAGGATTTATTAACACAAACCTTCTTGTTTTATGATTCTTACTGACTGACCCTGTGTGAGCCACATATCATTTTGGGAGAAAGATCAGGAGGGATTTAGATAATGTCTTTGATTTAGTTTTTATTAGGTTTTCAATTTAGTATACAAAATAATAGGTTCATTTATGGCATTTTCATTCGTACTTTATTTTTGTTGCTTATCTTCAACTTCCCCTCCCCCATATCATCTTCCTCCCCCCAGTAACACCCTTTTTCTTTCGTGTCACTTGAATTCTATCACAGTCTTCTCCACAGCTTAAGACCTCTTGTCCCCTCTAATGGCATCCTTTCTAGTTTGCCTTCTAAAGTTCTATACAAATTTTAACAAGAGGTCACAGTTAATCTTTAAAATAATACCAGTCTATTATCTGGATACAGATTAAGGCAGTTGAGGACTCAGCTTTCCCCAGGGTGATCTATTTTTTATTTTGTAAAGGAGTTTTTCTATGGGTTTTGCAGTGGCTAATGTTTACTTGAGAAAAATGTTAAGTCCCCATGTTAGACCTTTGTTGCAAGTGCTCTTTAGTGGCTACACCCCCCACCCCTGTCTCTGTTAAATAGCATGAGCTGTCAGGGACCAGCAGTTCAATTGCTTGATTGACATCTGTCAGAGCCTTAGTCATAGCCCATGGGGAGTGTAACCTAGCAACTCTACCCCCAAGTTGACAGAAATGGAAAGAAGACTGGGAATTGTCTCCAAGGTCCTGGAATTTGGTGAGATTGTGAGTGACATTGTTGCCACTTTTGAAATTCAGTCAGAAAAGGTGGCCTCTACAATGGCAAATCTGACATTTCTATGAAATTATAAGACTGTCAATAAAGCAGTTATCTCCTTCAATGTCTGCAGAACTGCCATCGTGAAAGTGAAGCTCTGGATGGTTAAATGCCTCCTGACTCTTCAGGAGTGATGACTGCCACAGAAGCTGCAGTTTCTGTATCAGAGCTAGTGACTTAAGAGCTGCCAATTCTGCTTTAGACCTGGCTATGCAAGATACTCTGTTGTAGCGTTGTTAGGAAATATCTCTAACAGCCACAGACTCCCACAAAATCCTGCCCACACTACAGATGCCAAAATTTATCCTTCAAATATCCTCAGTCTGATTGGGGAGGAGCATTTCTATAATCTGTAACATTTAGATCAGCCAGAAAAGCATGACTGTGCAAACTGGTATGACTGAGACAAAGGACTATGGCTAGCAAACAGGAAACTATGGATACATGGAATTGGCTTTATAAGCAAACCTCTGGTCACTCTCATCCAGCAGCACAAAAGTCTTCTGTCCTACGCACTGCTCACCTGGGTTGCAACACAGACCCAGGGCCCCAGTCAAAGCTTTATTGAGGTGATTGCAAAGTACTACAGAGGGCTGGGATTTTAAATGGAAAAAAAGGAAAATATGAGACTGTGGAAAGTAAAACAGCATAGAGAACTGGAACTGTAAAATGTCTACAGATGCTGATCAATGAAATACTGTCAGAGATGTAGTGAGAGCTGCTAGCTTTGATTAGTAAGGTACCATTGAGGATGGCTAGGAACTGAGCCATGTCACTATGATGCAGTTACCACCAGCAATCACACAGAAATGTTAACACGAAGAGTCAACAGTGTGCTGGCTAATCTTCATTGTCAACTTGATTGAATTTATAATCAATTAGGAGAATGGTATGGCATACCTCTATGCATGTCCAAGGACGTTTCTACAGAGGACTAATTGGAGGAAGGAGACCAGGCCTGCATGTGAATGGCACCATCCCAAAGGCTGAAGGGCTGTGCAGAATAAAAAAAGGGAAGGAGAAAGCCAGCAGAGAGCTGATATATTCCCTTTCATGATTTTTGGCTATGATGACATGAACTATACTGCTTACTATAGCATCCCCACCATGATGTACATAGCCCTTTTAAGCCATGAGCACAAATAAATCTTTACTTTCTTTTGTTCAATTGTTTTCTGTTTGTGTTTTGTTTTGTTTCTTTTTTTTCCTCTCAGGTCATATGATGACTAGTGCAGTCAAGACTAAAGAGTTGCTAACTTTGCCTTACTGTGATATCTGGAAGGATGGAGCCAAAGAAACATCAGCTTTCTGTAAATACAACCAAGAAGGAAATTATAAAATGTCAACCAGAAAAAGAAATCTAGTCCTCAGGACAGGGAAGCAACAGTAAAACGCCACTAGGAAATCTTGGTGAAAACACAGTTCCTCAGAAAACTGGCAACAAATTCACCTCCAGCACTGGTTACTCCAAAGCCCATGCTGTGAGGACTTGAGCTACTTAGATCCAAGTCTCAAAATGTAGAGTCAACTCATGTTATATCTGGCTACATTGTGACATGTGAATTTTAAAATATAGAATCATTTTATTGGCCTAATATCCTCATAGACTAGATTATAGGGTATTTTTCTGGTCATTTATAAAAGGAACAGGTATGAAAATGGAAGAGGCACTATATAAAAGAAAGTGTTTGTCTCAGGATCATTTAAAAGGTCAATGGTCCTTCCTGGATACATTTATATTAGATCTTCTTTTGTTCTCATTCATAAATGCCAGCCCCCCCTACATCTCACCTAATTATATTCCAGAGCAATACTAAAATGAAGGTTATGTTCCACTCTTTATTTAAATATGGCTGTATCTAACTTATAAGTTAGATACTTGTAATAAAAAGTATTTATAGAGAAAATTTATCGTGAGTGATGTGCAATATTTTGTATTTTATATTTAACAAACGTGAAATACAACACATGTGGAGAAATGTACAGAATGAGATGTGCACATTTTGATTAGAAGTTTACTGTCTGTCTACGTGTGTAGAGATATGCATGCACTTGTGTGAATGTGAATGTGGAGCAGAGGTGAGTCACAGATGTCATTCTTCCAGGGTGATGGACTTTGCTTTGGAGACAGGGTCTCTCACAAGCCTGGTGCTCCCTGAATATAGCTAGCTTGTATTGCCAGTGAGCCTGGGTAACCTGCAGGTCTCTTTTCTGGCAGTATGCCTACACTTAGCTTTTCTTCTTTAGTTACTACTTTTTTATTATTTAAAACTATTTTTAAATTTAAGTATATTTTGATCATATTTTTAAAATTCCCCAAGTCCTTTCAAATCCTCTAAAAAACAAACAAAAGAACAATGCAACAACAAAACCTCCTAAAACCAAGTAAACAAAATATCCCCCTCCCCAAAATACCTGAACTATAACTAAATAAAAGCACCCATGAAAACCATGGTGTTCTCTTCTATCCATGGCATAGTAACTGCACCTGAACCCACCACTGCCTCAATTGCTGGCTCTACCTCCACAGCTGCTGTTAAGGCTGAGGTCCAGGGGAGCATTTGCATCCCATCTCTGCTGTCTCAGCTGCCTCCATGTAGGGAGGCAAATGTTTTTTGGCTAAGTCTCTTTCTTTTTATTTTACTGATAAAGACTCAGGAGTCCAAAAACCTGCTAGCTCAGAGAGGAAGAGAAAGCAGCTGGCTGACCGTCCTTCTCTGCTATCATCTCAGAAAGGGGTCTCTCTTCTCCACCGTCTGAAACAAAATTCCTCTCATCAGATGTTCTTCCCTTCTACTTCCTGTGCCTCCTTCCCTCCAACCTCCTGACTTTCCCTCACTTTCTATGGTTATGTTCAGTCAAATGATTGCTTGCTTTACCTCCTGACCTATGGTTGATTTTATTTAAATAATGCAATCTTGTGGTTCATAGTGTGATCAAATATCCTACAACATGTCCCTCTTTTTGTCTAAATAAAAAGGAAAGATTTTAATCTAACACAGCCCAAGTATTTAAAATAATAAAGCTATTTTTTGCCAAGTTTCCTACAATGTCCAGCTTAGTTGTATTTGACAGTCTTAGGATAATTTCTGAGTTTAATGTTTTATAAAGTGTTCATGTCAACCTCATAGGAACTCAGCAATTTGAGTGTCCTGAGCAGTTCATAGTCTGAAGCTGATTTTTGTGTGGTGTTTGTTAGCTTAGTGGCATTACCACAGTCCAGGTGGTTTTGTCATTGTGGGGGTGGTGTGGGTGGGTGGGGGGAGTGGGGTGGGGGGGTCATCATCTTGGAGACCTCAAAAGTGTCCACTGTTTGCACAGAACCTGGTGGAAGAAGAGGCTGGAGGTGGGCGATGTCACTTGGCCAATTTATTCTTTTTCTGGGGATATTTTCTCCTGATTATTTGTCCTCTTCAGATGTCTCACTTGTCCAGTGATCTCTGGATTCCTTATTTGGATGTTTTTTTCTCCTGGAAAGACAAAAACAAAACCTTGCCCTAACTCTGACTTTGAGGAGTTCCTTTTTTGGCAGGTTATATCTTTGCTAGGGCAAAATGATTTTGGTAACAGAAAAAGTATTATCTTTCAGTAAAAAGATTCTTTGAAGTTTGAAACTAAATATACCTTAGTATGTGTGGATAAATGTACCTATATTCCCCTTTCTTTTTATATATAAATTCAAGGTTAAAGTGTATTGATTTTTAGAGCACAGAGGACATTCACTTTGAATTTCAGACTGTCTTTCTAGTAAACATGTAGAGGGTTTTTATAATAATCAGTAAATATGGAATGTGATTTCTCTAGTATGCAAACATACCAAGTATGCACTTTATCTAAGTTCTGTCCCAGGGTGGTGGGATCAAAGGTGTGTACCACCACTACCACCACCACCACCACCTTGTTCACTGTAACTCTAGAATAAAAAAGAAAAACTAACTTACAGAGACCCATCTGTACCTGCTGGGATTAAAAGCATGAGCCACCACTGCCTTGCTCAAACATTTTATCTTAACTCCAAATCACTCTAATTCTTAGAGATTTAGAAAACAAGTTTTAACTGTAGTAACCCTTAGTGTTTACCTAAAACATTTAAAATCTCTTAACTGTGTCTTTAATACTTCTTATTTAAGAAGAAAACTCAAAAGCTGATGCCCAAGATTGAATGAACCATGTGGCAATCTACAGTCTAACATTCTAACATGGAATTAAGACACATGGTTTAAGAAAACTCATTTTTTTTTTTTATTTCATGCAAGTAAGGCAAGTGTTTCTTTGGTAAATTATTATTTGAAAATATTATTTTTTATTTTTATTTTTCATACCTGATCAAATGAAAGGCATTTGTTAGTTTTTATAAGTTAATTTGGATTGAATGACCAAGATGTCTGATGAACTATAACCTCTCCTATTCAGAAGGTCTCTCCTATTCCAATCTAATCTGTATCAATCTTGATGGCAACCATGGCCTTTTATCTCCTGTGGAAACAATAGCAAAACCTCTTCCTCAATGTTACATGTATCCTGGTTTCCATTCTGATGTCAACACCTCTTTAAAATATGCAGACTGTTCTAATTCAGCAGTTTTTTTCTACTATCCAATGTCTCTCTGCAGCTGTTGTTCCCTTCTAATTAGCATTTAAAAATAAAGTTAATAATGTACTGTGTAATCTATTATTCACCCTTTCTGTTTATTAAGCATAACTTTTCAAGCGCAATTTGATCTTTCTGTAGCTGCTTGTCCTGTAGGATTGTGTAGTGTACCTATAATATGCTTTATGTTGTAATATGAAAAAAAGTTTCATTTTACTAAAGACATATATTGGAGCATTATTAGTCTTAATTTGTACAGGAACCCCCACAATGGCCATTACTTCTAATAAATGTGTAATTATAAGATCAGCCTTTTCAGAACTCAAGCAGTTGTCCATTAATGCCCTGAATAAATAACTACACTACAATACAATACTATAATTTCCAAAACTCTACAAAATGAAACACATCTATTTGCCTAATTTCATATCTTTGAATATCTTTTTGGTTTCTTCATGCAGGATATGGAGTTTGGTTACACAAAGGTCATGTAGGATGTTTCCTTATAATATCCTTAGCTTGTTGTTAAGTGATGGAAAAATCTTTTTTAAGCAAAAGTAGTTGAGTGTTAAGAAAATAATATCCCATGCTCATAGATTGGTAGGATTAACATTGTAAAAATGGCCATCTTAGTAAAAGCAATCTACAGATTTAATGCAATTACCATTAAAGTTCCAACATAATTCTTCACAGAACTTGAAAGAAAACATCATATGTAAAAACAAAAACTCAGGATAGTTAAAACAATCCTGTACAATAAAAGAACCTCTGAAATTATCAACTTCTCTGATTTCAAGCTGTACTACAAAGCTATAGTAATAAAAACTTGCATAATGTTTGTATAAAAAAAGATAGATGGATCAATGGAATTGAATCAAAGACCCAGATGTAAATCTACACACCTATGAACACCTGATTTGTGACAGAGAGGTCAAAATTATACAATGAAAAAAAAGAAAGCATCTTTAACAAATGCTGCTGGTATAACTGGGTGTTGACATGTAGAAGTTAAAATAGAAGCATATCTCTCACCCTGCACAAAACTCAAGTCCAAGTGAATAAATGACCTCAACATAAATCTACATACACTGGATATGATAGAAGGGAAAGTAAGGAATAGCCTTGAATGCATTTGCACAGAAGACAACTTCCTAAATAGAACACCACTAGCATAGACGCTAATATTATCAATTAACAAATGGGACCTCATGAAACTGAAAAGTTTCTGTAATGCAAAAGACACAATCAATAGTACAAAACAGCACCCTATGGAATGGGAAAAAATCTTAACCAACCTCACATCTGACAGAGGACTGATTTCCAAAATATATGAAAAAAACTTCAGAAACTAGACAAAAAAAAATTTAAAAATGGGCTAAATATCTAAATAGAAAATTCTTAACAGAAGAATCTCAAATAGCTGAGAAACAGCTTAAAGACATTTATGACATCCTAAGCTATCAGGGAAATCCAAATCAAAAACAGCTGAGATTCCATATATACCTGTCAAAATGGCTAAGATAAAAATCACAAGTTATAACTCGTGCTGGAGAGGATGTGGAGCAAGGGGAACACCCCTCCATTGCTGGTGGGAGTGCAAACTTGTAACAGTCACTTTGGAAATCAATATGATGGTTCCTCAAAAAACTGGGATTTGATCTACCTCAAGAGCCAGCTATACCATTCTTGGTCACATATTCAAAGGATGTTCAATCATACCATATTTATTGCAGCTTTATTTGTAATAGCAAGAAACTGGAAACAACCTAGATGTCCCTTGATTGAATAATGGATAAAGAAAATCTGGTACATTTACACAATAGAGTATTATTCAGCTGTTAAAAACAATGACATCATGATATTCACATTCAAATAGATTGAACTAGAAAAAAATCATCCTGAGTGAGGTAACCCAGACCCAGAAAGACAAATATGGTATGTACTTATTTATAAGTGAACATTAGCTATAAAGGATAACTATACAAATATCCACAATCTCAGAGAGGCTAGGTAACAAGGAGGGCTCAAAGAGGGATGCTCGACTCTCCCTGGGAAGGGGAAATAATAGAAGAGATTTTGTGGGTAACTGGGGATGAGTGGGCATGGGAACCTGAGGAATCAGTTTGGGAGTGGTGTTGGAGGAGGAAAATACTGAAAAAGTTGACTGGAAAGTTCTGTGGATATCGCTCTGTATAAATAAAATGCTGTTTGGCCAGCGGCCAGGCAGGAAGTATAGGCGGGACAAGAGAGAAGAGAATTCCGGGAGGTGGAAGGCTGGGGCAGAGAGATACTGCCAGCCACCACCATGACAAGGAAGATGTAAGGTAATGGTAAGCCACGAGCCATGTGGAAAAGTATAGATTAATAGAAATGGGTTAATTTAAGATAGAAGAAATAGATAACAAGAAGCCTGCCACGGCCATACAGTTTGTAAACAATGTAAGTTTCTGTGTGTTTACTTGCTTGGGTCTGAGCGTCTATGGGTCTGCCAGGTGAGAGAGATTTGTTCTGACTGTGGGCCAGGTAGGAAAACGCTAGCTACAGGAAAGGGGGGTCATTTCAGGACTAGGTTGAACCCTGATGCAAAAGAAAACTCCCAGGAACCTAAAAACGTGTCCCCAGCTAAGATTCTTAGCAATAGGGGATATATAGCCTGAACAGGCCATTTCCTGTGACCAGGCAAGACTTCTCATGGAAGGATTGGACCATTAACCCAGCCACATAACTTTGACCTACAGTCCTTCCTGCTATTGGAGGTGCTGGGGTGGTGCAGGGATTGAGAGAGTGGCCAACCAACTACTGGTCCAGCATGAGACCCAGGCCAAGAGAGTGAGCCCACCCCTGACACTACCTGGAGCACCAGGACCCAGAAACTGGATGGCCCAGGGTCTTAGGATAGAACCAAACAGGACTAGAGAAAAAAAAAATGTCAATGTATTGTTGCCCAATGATATTCTGCTATACTCATAGATTGGTGCCTATTCCAACTGTCATCAGAGAGGATTCAAATAGCAACTGATGGGAATAGATACAGACTCACAACCAAACTTTAGGTGGACCTCTGAAAATTCTGCTGAAGAAAGGGAGGAAGGATTGTAGGAACCACAAGGTTCAAGGACATTAAAAGGAAACCCACAAAATTAATTAACCTGGGCTCATGGGAACTCACAGAGTCTGACCCAACAACCAGGGAGCCTCCAGGGGACTGACCTAGGCCCTCTGCATATATGTGATATATAGCTTGGTCTTCTAGTGGGACTCCTAACATTGGGAGCAAAGGCTGGCTCTTTGCCTGCCTTCTGGGACCCAATTCCTCATACTAGGTTGCCTTGTCCAGCTTTACTACAAGGGGAGGTGCTTAGTCTTATTGCAATTTGATATGCCATGTTTTGTTGACATCCATGGGAGGCCTATCCTTTTCTCTACTGAAACAGAGAAGAGTGGATGGAGGGAAACAGCAGGGAGGTGGGAGGGAGGGGCTAGAAGGAAGGGAGAGAGGGAAAACTGTGATTAGGATGTAAAATAATTTTTTAAAAAAGAAAATAACATACTACTTGATATTCTTTTTTAATTGCTGCACACAACTTGATTTATCCTAACCATTATAACTCCACAAAGTATTGTTCAAGTATCTGTGGAATTTAACTGTAATGTTGAGTGTGACTATAGACATCTCAAATTCCAGCTAAAGAATGCATTTGTTGCTTGGATGTGTGTGTTGATTAGGCTTTGCCAATGTGACACAACCTAGAGGCACCGGCTCCTAAGATCACTTTTGGGCCTGTCTGTGGACATTTTCTTTTTTTTTCATTCTAGTTTATCTTTTTCTTTCTTTCTTTTTTTTTTTTTTTTTTTTTGTTGTTTTATTGTTGTTGTTGAGACAGGGTTTCTCTGTGTTGTCCTGGCTGTCCTAGAACTCTCTCTGTAGACCAGGCTGGCCTCAAATTCACGGTGCCTGCCCCTGCCTTCCAAGTGCTGGGATTAAAGGCATGTACCCCTACTGCCCAGGCTGGGGCATTTTCATGATTAATTATTGATGTGCAAAGTGACAGCAAACTTTGAGTGTTACCACCTATGGGAGACTGGTCCTGAGCTGTATAAGGAAACAAAATGAGCAATGAGGAGCAAGCAAATAAATGATGTTCTTCTTTCCACTGTCTCTATTTAAGTATCTGCTTCCAACTTCCTGCCTTGAGTTTCTCCTCTGTAGCATGAATCTTAAAATTTCTTATTAATAAAAACAAACCTGAGGCCAGTTATTGGGGCGAATGTTGGAATATCAGAGAAGCAGAACAAGCCACAGCTACCTCACCTTGCTAGTTCCTCAGGTGATTTTGTTTCCTCAGACTGCAAGCTTCTGAGTCCTCATTCCAATGGCTCTCAGCTGAACTGTGCTGCTCCAAAGCCTGAGTACCTTTCCAGTTATGCTTAACTAACTACATGCTTTACTCCTCTAGTTCCTGGTCCTCGCGCTTTATATACCTTTCTCTTCCTGCTCCCACTCCCTGGGATTAAAGGTTGGGTTTCTGGGATTAAAGGCGTGGGACACCATGCTTAGCTGTTTCTAAAGTGGCCTTGAACTCAGAGATCCAGCTAGCTCTGTCTCCCAAGTGCTGGGATTAAAGGTGTGCACCACCACTGCCCAACTTCTGCTATAGCTTGCTCTGACCCATTTTCTAGCCACCATTTCTGGCTCTGTTCTAGTGGCTGTCTGTTCTCTGACCCCAGATATGTTTATTTCGGGGAACACACAATATTTCAGGGAACACAATACCCACCACACTCCTCTGATTTCATTCAATGATGGACTGTAACATGGAAGTGTAAATGAAAAAAAATAAATCTTTTCCTCCCCAGGTTGCTTTTGGTCATAGTCTTTATCACAGCAACAGAAAAATAAACTAATATACTGTATACATGCACTTACGTGTATACAATTTTACATGTACACTCCAAATTTTGGTGCTAGACCTGTTCATTAGTGGCCTAACACAGGTATACAGCATAACACTTTCAATCTTTTGAAGATGCCTGTTAATTCATTGAACAGAAACTTAAGTATGTATAAAAGAATCTTTGTTTTCCTTGTAGCCACAGCAAGCAGCTCACTTCTTGACTCAATCTCAGTTTTATCAACTCCCATTCCGAGGCTTTCTGTTTCAACTTGAATATGTAGACTTTTTTTGAATGAGGACTGTCTCTTAGTAAGGCAGCTCCAGTTTTATCATTGAAGTAGATTTGCTTTTATGAGTTAAAAGGAACAGAACAATGGAAGTACCAAGAATGGAATTTGCCTTAGTTTCGTTATTGATGCTGTGGTGAAATACCCAACCAAAAGTAACTGAAGGGAGAATGTATTTTGTCTTATAATTCAATCTGTCAGGGTAGGAGAGTCAAGGCACTAAGTGTTAAGCTGCTGGTCATCATAGGCATAGTCTGTAAGTGGAATGTGGTAAAGGTAAAGTTCAGCCCACCTTCTCTATGTTACACCTGCTCTGGGAATGGTTCTGCCCAGGATTAAGAGTCTTCCCACTTTGATTAACCTAATCAAGATAATCCCTTGTAGTCATTCTCAGAGGCTAACTCATCTTAGTCTATGTAATCCCTAATATATGCTCTTAGAAGATTATTTGCTAGATAAATTGAGATTCTAGCAAGATGAATATTAAGACAAACTGTCAAAACCCGTACAAATTAAAATTTATGGTTATTTTAATTGTAGATTCCAAGAAAAGTGTTTAAACTGAAAATTTCTGCCAAAATGTACTCACCATTAAAATTTGTCTTGCTGAGAGGTTTAATCCTCATGATCTGGGAAAAAACAAAATAAAACCCTGCCATTTGTTGTGGGATAATCCTTCTGTACACTGTGGATATGTATTACTCTCATTGGTTAATAATAAATCTGATTGGCCTATAGAAAGGCAAGATCAAGTTAGGTGGGACAATCAAACTGAGGTCTGGGATGAAGAAGGGTGGACTAAGGGGAGATGCCAGAGAGCCACCCAAGAAATAAAGGCATGAGCCACACGGCAATACATAGATGAACAGAAATGAGTTAATTTAAATGTAAGAGCTAGTTAGTGATAAGCCTGAGCCATCAGCTGAGCATTTATCAGTAATATATGCTACTGAGTAGCTATTTGGGAACTGGTAGGCAGGATGGGGATACATCTATTTACAGTCGTTAACACCTGTATGTTATGTATGAGTTAGCAAATGGTAGAGTTGTTGCTGAAATACACCCCATGGAGTAGCCAGTGACATACACCCATCATGTTCAGCAACAACGAGCCTTGACATTGGATTTAGTCTTTAAGCTTCTCAATCATATTATTTTTAAATTTTGATTGTAATTTAATTAACTTTTCCCCTACCCTTTCCTCCCTCCAAACCCTCCTATATACTCCTCCCTGCTCTCATTCAAACTCATGGCCTTTTTTCTTAATTACTATTCCATGAATATATGTACTTTTTTCAGGGCTGACTATCTGCTGACACTAGACAATCTGTTGGTGTGCTCGTTCCTGGGGAGGGCCACTTTTCCCACTCCCAGGTTTACTCGGTTGCCTGATGTTCTTTGTGTAGGGTTGAGGCCTCATGGGCTTTTTCCTGTCCAGTTTGGCATATTCATTGAAGTCATCATATTCATCTTGTGTTTGGGCATTTTCAAACAGATTTATTTGTTTTATATGTATGAATTTTTGCCTTCATCTGTGTATATATGCACCATGTGCTTTCATGATGCCTATCCAGACCAGAAGACAATCAGATTTCCTGGAACTAGAGTTATAGACAGTTTGTGAGTCACTGCGGGTGCTGAGAACTGAACTTGGGTCCTCTGGAACAGCCATTTCTTCATATTTTGCTAAAGAACTTTTTAAATAGTATCTGGGTAGGGGATTCAGCTCAGTGGTAGAGCACTTGCCTGGTAAGCACAAGGCCCTGGGTTTGAACCTCAGCTCAAAAAAAAAAAGTATCTAAATTAGAGATAGCCAAGATTGTCCACAAGACATTTTAGTCAAGTGTAATTATATATAACTTTATAGTTACATAGCAAACATTATTTATTAGTATAATAAATGTAATACCATCAGTCACATCTTGGAAGAATTTATAGATTGGGATATTTAAATACATAAAAGCACAGCATTTGAAATGCAGTCTTGCTACTTATTTGAAAATTATGTGTTGAAATGAAATTAGCATCTACCTCTTGCAGAGTTTTTACTGTAAGTAACTTTTGTATGATTCAAATTATTGACTGGTGTTGAGAATTAATTTTTTTCTCTTCTATGTGAATAGAACCCAGATAAATTGCACACATGCATCCCATTTGAAATTTCCCCCAAAGGTATAAGCATAAGCATCATTTTCTTTGATTTAATATATTAGCCATCATTAGAACAAAATTTTCCTTAAGAAAACTGCTTTGAATATAAAGAACATCACTTGGAAAGAACAACTCCTGACTTTGTAAGTGTAGGCCCTCAGTGAACCTGTGATGGTGATCTGTTTTTTTTTTTTTTTTTTTTTTTTTTCATTTGTGTCTTTTCCAGAAACACATTAACTAAAGTTAGAGAGTGTCAGCACTACCCATGAATCAACAATGTTCCTCTGGGACTGGGATTAAGTTACTCAGTTTTATGGAGCAGAGGAAGTTTTAAGCAGAATGTTTTGTTGTTGTTGCTGTTTCTGGTTTTTCTTTTTCAGTTAGCTGTAGCACACTGTAAGTGATAGAACACTTCCTAGCAATTTTCCCAAGAGCAAAAATTACTTATGAAGGGGAAAAAGTATATTAAATCCCACTTAATGTCTGAGCTTGTAGAAACTGTGCCAAGTAGAGGTAAAATCATTTCCAGATAAACTGACCATCTAAAGGACAGTCTCACACGTTTAGTGCAACTGGAGACACTTTGCAAAGACACAGCATAAGCAGAGGTTAATTTTTTAAGCAGACATGCTGTCCTATAAACCTGGATTTACGGAAACTGCCCACTAGCATAGTTAAAGGCTGAGTGTTCTGTTTTAGTGTGTTTGAGTATGACTGTACATCTGGGAAATGAGTTATAAAATGGAAAGTGTTCCCCAGCTTGAGAATACAGATGGAGCTGTTCCTGCATTATTTCAGGTTGGTGCCAACATTTAAAAATCCTTCTTAGTATAGTTAGAGTGAAGAGTTTTAGTTTCTCTGAAACAATAAGACAAAAATCACGTTGGTTTGCACACCTTGTTTGGTCTGTAAATCTGTATGAGAAAACACAGCAACAATTTATGTATTCAATTACCAAATAATTTAAAGTATCCTTTGTTGTTATTTGCTTGCAAATGCTACTTGCTATGTAGCTAAGCAAACAAGAAAGTGTGTGGATTTTGTATCACTGTTCAGAAGACACACATGAGTAGCAGTTAAATAAATGCCTGGTAAGCTACTTGGCTCTAAGTTTGTTGTCTGTGGACAAGAATTAAGTATTGTGATTTTAAAAATAATATGATCTTCATTATTTGGAGGCAATATATCCATCTGCCAACATATTCAATTTAATTTTCTAAAACAATACAAATTGTATCTGTCAGGAACACAAAAGGTGTACATTGTAAAGCCTGGAATTTTTAAAAAATGCTTTATAGTTACAAAGGTAAGGGTTTTCTGATAGGAACAACATCTACTTCATCTATACCAATATCTGAACACAAGGTGAATCTTAGGAGGCTAGACCCTGTCTCTTTCTAGTCTGGCTTTTTAGCTTGGAAAGCAGCATGAAGTTTTCCCCGTGATTCATTTATTTTCAACATTATCACTCCTTCTTCCTTCCTTCCTTCTTCTTATCTTCTTATTTCTCCTTACCCTCATCCTGTCTTCTCCATCCTTCTCCTTGTTTCTCTTTATTGTCTGTGTAGCACAAGCTGGCCTTCTATTCCTGTGCTGGTCCTGTCTCTGCCTCCGAATAGTTGGGACCATAGGCCTAAGTCAACATCTGGACACTTCTTTTTTTTAATTCTTTTTTTCTGAGACAGGGTTTCTCTGGGTAGTTTTGGTGTCTGTCCTGGATCTTGCTCTGTAGACCAGGCTGGCCTCGAACTTACAGAGATCTGCCTGGCTCTGCCTCCCCAGTGCTGGGATTAAAGGCATGTGCCACCGCCACCCAGCCCATCTTGGCACTTCTATGTGAGTATGTAAGTTAATAGTTTGTTTCCTTCCACTAATGCATTTCAATTACATTTTTTCAATTACATTTCTAATAAGAGTATTCTAATATTGTGCAAAATGTAAAATTTCTCTTTCTTTGTACTTCACGAACTTAGAAATTGGTGTTGTATCAGAGGTACAAGGAAGATACTGGCATCATGGTTTATTGTACATCATTGACATCAATATTCATTTTTATTAATTTTGGAGGAAATAATGTTGATAGCAAAACTGATCTAACTTTAAAAATCATGTAATTCAATATTTTCGTAAATAAAGTTAATTTGGAATTGTACTGTTGCCGAAACAGTAATAACTCCTAGCTTCAAAACTATTAATGTGTTACAGCTTGATATATGATGAAGACATTTTAGTGTATAATAGAATGATTTAAACTTATATATACACACTATTCCTGCAAAGATATAAAAAATGTATCACAGAAAGTGAGGAGAATAAAATACTTTTCTAGACTATAAGAAATAGTCTACTATTTGGAAGTGAGGCCCAGTGTAAGGATGCTGGGCATTGAAGGTCTGTTCTAGTGGGGCAGAGAAAGACGCCAGCCCTTTCTCTTCCTCTTTTGCTTCTCAGCCACCATGGGGAGAGGACCTGCCTCAGCTCCATGTTCTCACAGGGATGTTATTGCTTCCCCATGGGCCCCACAGTGAATGGATAACTGATCCTGGAATGACACTTCAAAGCTAGAGCCTGTGTGCAGTTCCATTCCAGTTAATTTTGTTCCGGTGTTGGAAAGCTCACCAATGCAAGTGTAACTCCTTTGATATCAACCCAGATGATTGCACGTATCATTAGATTGTTCCTTTTTATTGTCACATGTGATTTTTTTTTCACTTCCAAAGAATTCAGCCCTCATCTACTAACACCACGGGCTGGGAATCAAACCTTCAACATGTGTGTCCTGGGAGAAGCCATTGTTCAAACCATTCCAGAGATGCCAACCTGAAAAAGGAACATACGGTATGATTCCATTTCTAGAACATTCATGGAATAAACAAGTTACAGTGATGCTGACCAGTTGTGTAACTCAGAGAAGTTAGATATGGGAGGAAAGAATGTTCGCACTCCACAAGGGGCAAGATGAGGAAAATTTTCATCGACAGAACAGGCTGTATCTGGATCATGGTGTGTGTGTGTGTGTGTGTGTGTGTGTGTGTGTGCGTGTGTGTGTGTGTGTGTATGATAAATTATGAGTAACTACACGCAAGCACACAGAGACAGCTGAGTGCATGTATACAGGTAATACCAGTGTCAATTTCCTGGTTTTGATATTGTATTATAATTATTTAAAGCATAAATTGTTACCATTTGAGAAAACTGAGTTAAGGGTGTTCGGGGCTTCCCTGTACATTTGTCAGGGTAAACTTAAAATAATTTCAAAACAAATAATTAAAACAAAATATTAAATTAAAAAAGAGTCTAAAAGTTTTATAAACTTCCAGAACACAATTAAAACATACATAGAACCATATAATGTAGTGCATTTTTAAATTACATCTGTTGACACATTTTTTTTTTTTTAAATTAAACCAGGATTTTTAAATGAAGTTCTGGTTTGTGTCGAGAATTAAGTCTGGTGTATCATTCAATACGAAAATTAGCGAAGACTTAGTGTTTATAGTTTGGTTTGTTTTTAAATTTTAGTTTTACGGTCATGTTTAGATGTTAAAATATCTTTGATTTTTATCCATTTCGTTATCTGTTTTGTCAAAGCGTAGAACGATCTGTATACTTCTTTTGCGTAGCTTTTGGTGAGTGCTTCCTGCCTCCTGCATTGTGTTTACAGTACGTGTACGATCTGTGTCTACAGGGAGTGTAGGATTTGTGTCCAGCGGTAGATAATCGGAATATTCCTGCTTAATGGAGTTTAGTCTATCCTAGCTTCCTATAATCAAAGATGGGGAAGGAACATGTCTACACTGCAGTACCGTTAGAGTGTAATGAGTTAGCTTTATGAATTTAGCAGTTTTTTTCAAGTTAATTCCTGTGTTGTAACACAAGTTTTAAATACCCTTTATGAATGATAGCTCATTGTTACTTAGAGTCAAATTTTAATTTTCAATTCTCTCTCACTACAGTTTTCTTTCTTTCTTTTCCTCTCAATCTCACACACACACACACACACACACACACACACACACACACGCACACACGCACGCATGCACACACGTAGTACTTTGGATAAGTAGAAAAAAGTGTGCTACACTATTGTTGATAAACTGAAAGGTTACCAATAACATTTATCATAAATATCTCTGTAATTAAAAATTAATACAGGCAATCTGATTGGACAATATTTCCAAATGTTGTGGATATAACACCAGGAGTTGCAACATTTCATTCATGTGTACATTTAACTTCAAAAGGACTTTTACTCTCTGCACTAGAATGTTTAGAAAAGCCTCGCCTGCCCCTACAGGTGGCCTCTGAGATGCTGCACAGTTCTGTTCAGAGACAGACGTGATGGAGCTTTAGAATGAATAGCTACTTTTATGGATGTATAACTTCTCAGGCTATTGTGGGCAGTGGAGAATTTAGGAAGAAGGGCCCAGTTTAGAGGCCCCTGGAGACATTCCATTGAACAGTATAATTTTTTCTCAGCACCTTTGTTTTTCTGCTTTCTTTCTGGTGTGACATGAGAAATTTTTCCCCATCACAGTGCTCCCTGCTCCATCTTACTGCAGGTTCCCAAACTATGGAGCACAGTGATCCTGAACTGAGGCTTGGCACATGAGTCCACAGTAACATCTTTTTTTTAGATTAATTTTTAAAGACCCTCTGTCACAGCAATGAGAAACTGGCTGACACACCTGCAGTTAGACACGTCTAATCACTTTGAACTTCTAATTTTCCGCAGGGCCCTACAAATAAACAAACTCATTACACCATCACTATTGAACCTCTTTCCTCTTGAATATGGCAAATATTAGAATGCTCTTATCAAATATGTGAAGCCATGGCACTTTAGATTAGAGCTTACACTATCATATTTTTTCACAGTTGAAGCGAGATGTCTTCCGTTTCTTCACTAGCTGAAACTCTTATTTTTGAAAAATGGATCATTTGGTGTAAAGAAAAAATAGTTTATGATACATTTTTTTCTCTTGGTGCATAGATACAATTTCCTACAAGATGTTTGACCTCTTGCCACTGGGATTCTTCATCTCCTTGCAATTAATGGTTATCCCATGTTCCAGAAGATGAGATGGACACACACACACACACACACACACACACACACACACACACACGTGTGAACACTGTATACAAACTCAGGAAGGTGATGCCATTCAGAGGAAGAAGAGTTGCTTTGATTTCTTTTCTAATAACTAGGGTGTTGCCTTTCTAATGTTAGGTTGAGAAATCCACCTGCATCTGTTTGGAATGTACATCATATAATTACAGGCTACATAATGACAGTGTGAAAGTGTGCTATGAGTTATTATTTTGTATTTAGAAATGGAACATTCACTATATATTTGTAGAATAATATGTATATGTAATATGTATTACATAAATAATAATATGTATTTTATATTAATTTCTCACTTCATTTTTTTCCATTCTTCTGCCAAACCATACAAAGTAAAGACATAGAAGATAGTACTGCTTACATTTTTTTCAGGTTTGAAAAGCAAATTTTAAAACTGTAAAAGCCTGCAGCCAATTGGTAACATTAGTTTTGATGTAGAAATTGGACTAATCCAGTCCAATGATGGTTGTTGAATAGTACAGAGAGAAGAAAAGAATTTAAAAATGCAAATGTTAGCAGAATACATAGCATTATAACTAATTCTGGATGCCTCTACTACTAGCCAAATTAAGGAAAATTTTGAATCTTTGAAGGACAGTTAGGTTTATGATACCTAAACCGAGACTAACTAAATCACATTAACACCATTGGGTTTATTAAATTCAAACCTGAGGAATAAGCGATGATGTTATAAAGCAAAAAAAAAAAAAATTCTTCTTTAACTTCTTTTACAAGACAGAATACAACAGAAAAGTGTGCTTTTTGTGAAATCAAAGTATCTGTACATGCTCATCATTTAATCTTATCTTCTTGTGGAATTTAGGTATTCACAACCTAACAGATTCTGTCGAATTTTCTGCTATTAAGAAGATATTCAGAAGCTCTGGAAAGAAGATGGGGCTGGGATCTGCAGCACCTTCCTATGTGCCCACAGAGCTGAAAGAAAACGTGAGTCAGGGTTCCCAGAAGCTGAGAAACATGGAGAGGCTGTGGTGGGTCAGAAGAATGATCCTGGGCCTGTGGGGGATTTTGTCAAATAGAGAAACAGTGAATGTTATGTTGATGAAGGAGCTGGCAGAGGAACACAGAACACTGAACTCTAGGAAGAAAGAGAATTCCCCAACCTCTGACTCTGACTCTAAATTTGTAAACCAAAGAGAAAAATAAATTCTCAGCAGCCAAGATAGCAAAACTAGGAACAGGAAGCAGCTGCTGAGAGTTCCATGTCATTATCTGTCACCTGGGAAGGAGGGAGCAGAATCTGCTTGAAACCCTTCCTGCAAACAACTCTGACTTAAAGGAGCAGGCAGAGAAAAACTGCCAAACCAGGCCTGGTCTCCAAATCCGTATGCTCCTCTCCACCACTAAGAGCTTGGGAGTCATGGAATCATAGAACTGCAAGAAAATCCCCCGTGAAGAGACCAGAACTTACACTTAGTGACTCAACAGAACCATATGAATGCCTTGTGTGAACTGGCCTTAACTGATACTTAGTAAACTTATTCAGGCTAAGCCTCAGCAGAAACCCACAGACAGACGTCATGAGCGCTGTTAAGTGAGGCAAATCTAACAAAACAAATAACTAAACCGACAAATAAAAATACTGGCAGGTCCACATGAGGGCCTCCAGCACCGAAACTAAAGAGGGAAAGGTGCGCCCAGCCTCCACACATAGAAAGCCGAGCATGTGCACACATTGTGTGTCTGGAGGGGATGACTTCGAGCAGCTCTTCATAATGAGGCCTAAGACACACGAACGGAGGCCCCCACTCTTGCTGACACCTCAGAGACTATACACAAGTTACTTGATTGGTCTCCATGGAGACACTGCTTATCCACTAAGCCAGTCTAACAGGTTTAGTCCCATGACACAGAGCGGAAGTCTATCATCAGCTGTTTGTAAGACATGTTAGTGAGGGGAGGAATCCAGTATCTATGCCAGCAAGGAAGAAATAGTGGCTGATGCTGTATTTTCACTTTTATGTTACTCTGGCTGTTTGTTTTTTATAAATCTTTGTACATAAATATTCCTACTTGTTTTCTTTCAGTTTTTTCTATTGCTTCGTGAGGTTTCGTGATCGCTCCTCCCGTGTTTGCAAGGTTTTCATGTATTTTCTGTCTATTTCTCTTACTCCCAACCCATCAGCTTTCCCTTTTGTTCCGACCTCATTTTATCTGTATCTCATCCCCATACCTTCATGTTTTACCTTTTCACTCTTTGCTTTAATCATCTCGAAACTTCCCCTACCCAAGTGTCCCAGCACTCCATTTCTATTTACCTTCCTTTTCTCTGTTCTTGCATATTTTACTCTCCATTTCTTCCCAATGACTCATATCGTTCTGTACAATATATTGTCTTTATTCCATTCACACTTACAATGTGACTGGATTTCCAGTGATGATTTGTTTGGGGTATAAGAGTGGCCTATGGATCCAACAGTTGTGGTTGCTTCTGCAGTTGAAATTGTTGTCTCAGACTGAACATAAAGATTGGGCCTGTTGTGTCTAAAAGATGCTACTACCCCATAGCAATTCTCCCCTAATCTCTATGCACAAATTACCACACATTTTTAAACCTGAAATTTTTATTTCATTCAGATCATCTCATTTCCATGCATACAAAAACTAAGAGTATTGCTATTGCATTATGTCTCTAGTCCTTTGAAGACTGGATACTATACAGCTCAGACAACTTAGTAAGACTTTACCATTACAAAAAAATATGATCATTAAAAAATCCTAGCAATAATGTAACCACATATGCTTAAGTACAAACAACAAAAAAAGAAAAATGAAAAATCAAGGCAAAAGTTATCCAAAAATGATCAATACCATAACAGGTTTCAATGAAAGTGAATTGGATGACATTATAAATTAAAAATATAAAAAAGGTTTACAGAAGTAAAAGGACATAAAATATTGAACTAACCAAAAGACAATATAAGCAAACAGCGAAATGAATAAGGAGGTGAGTACAGGATCTGAAAGAAGAATTTGACAGAGAAATATTGAAAATATGCAAATTGAAGTTATAGAAATTAAAAAAGTATTAGGTCACATAAAGATGTTAGATAACTTCACCAATGAAATGGATCAAGTAGAGGATGGTTTATCAGATATTGAAGACAAGATAGATGAATCAGGACATTCAGACAACAATAAATATGTAATAAGATAGTACAAACATAGCATACAAGTTGTAAGGGCCAGCATTAAAAAACAAATTCATGAATCATGAGAATAAAGGGAGAATAACTCCAATTTCCAAAATCTATGAAGAAAGTTGATGGCTTGATATTGACACAGAAACAGATGAGTACATCAGCAGGATGCAATAGAAGACCCAGAACTAAACTGCACAAGCTATAGTCACCTCATTTTCGACAGTTATACAGTTATACAATTACAATTAATCAAACAACAGCAACAAAAATGGATGAAAGACTTTGACTTAAGACCTAAAATTCTGAAAGTATTAGGGGAAAACATACAGAAAGCACTTCAAGATCTAGGTATCAACAAGGACATTCTGAAAATTATCACAGTCACTCATGAAGTAAAACCAAATGGAATTGCATGAATTAACAAGATTCTGCGTACCAAAGGAAATAATTCAGTAAAGAGAAGACATGCAGAATGGGAGAAAAATCTTCCCTAATTATACATCACACAGAAGGTTAGTATATAGAATATGTAAAGAAGTGAGTTGGACTAGCCAATCAACAATTAACAGAAGATGAAGTCCAGAGTGGCTCAAATGGAAGAGTGATGGGCCCCTTAAGAAGTTTAGATTGCTATAGAATTAAGAGCTGATGCCTCTGCACACTTCACATTGAATGAGAAAATTGCATTACATCTATAAAAATAAAGTCTTTAAGAATATTCAAACCAAAGTGTATCAAATAAAAACCTGGATAAATTCACTGTACAGGAAAACTTCCAAATACTGCTTCATTTTATCAAATCAAAGTAGATATAATACCATAACAGAATAATGCATGGGGTAGAAATTTCTTATATTCTGACTATAAAGTTGATCTCTATCATACATTTGTAAGCTAGTACTACATTTATCAAATCAAGATAGAGAAGTAAGTCAGGCAGGCAGTCTGGGCAGAGTCTACTGAAAGTTCTTGCCCACATGCTTTGAAATGTTGCATTGTTAATAGAAACATTTACATGACAGATTCTGGAAAGGATATAGAGTGAAATAAATTTTATCCAAGCCTAAATGAAGTAAGTAAATGTAACTTTAATAAAAAATTTAAATCACAGTAATTTATAGATTTTGGCCAACTATGTTCTTTCTTAAAAAATAGTACACTAACTTACAGTTCCATGTGTGCAGTCAGTCCATTTGATTGCTCTCAAGTTAATTGAAAAGTCTCAAGACAACATTGAATGCATTTAAACACATGTGTTGCTGCTAAAGTCTTTTGGAAAATCAACTCTAGTAATTTACCTTGTGGTCATGAGGAGCAAAGGCAGCTTAAATCTCACTCCTGAGGAGATATATCACAAAAGCAAGAAAACTGAAAGTCCTTGGCTTCTGGATCCAGCAAATAGCAGGAAATGACTAGTTCAAGACATGTGGGCAGATGAAATATTCCACTA
The DNA here is from genome assembly GCF_903995425.1 of Onychomys torridus. Lineage (NCBI taxonomy): Eukaryota > Metazoa > Chordata > Mammalia > Rodentia > Cricetidae > Onychomys > Onychomys torridus. Next base: position 94,165,579 of record NC_050451.1, read on the forward strand.
TAATTCTTAGATCAAATCAAGAAATACTGCACAGGATGCAGGGCATGCTGTTCATTTATAACTTCTCTAATCACCAGTATTGCAGTATGTTGTTTCTACAAATAATGTTTGCCCTTTAAGTCATTAAAAACAAGTGTCTTCCATCTTTCTATGCATTTTTGGGACCGTCATTCAAATATCATACTTCCTTTTTTTTTTTTTTTTTTTGAGCTGAGGATCGAACCCAGGGCCTTGTGCTTGCTAGGCAAGTGCTCTACCACTGAGCTAAATCCCCAACCCTATCATACTTCTTTAAGTCACGTAAAAAAAAGCAAATATACATATTTTGGTTTTTCAAACTTAAATGATAGAAATGTAACTTTAAAAATTGCTGCTTTTCTCTACAAGGCTACTTCTTAAATCATAGATGGGTGACGAATAATTTAAAAATTGTTAAGGACCTTGTAGCTTAGTATAACCTATCAAATACAGTGATTTTTGTTTGTTTGTTTTGTTTTTTGAGACATGGTTTCTCTGTGTGTCCCTCACTGTTCTAGAATTCCCTCTGTAGACCATGCTGGCCTCAAACTCAGAGGTTCACCTGCATCTGCTTTTTGAGTGTTGACATTACAGGTGTGTACCACCACCACCTGACCACTTTCAGTGATTTTAAAGGAGGCAATTGTTTAAAAATAGGTAAGGGATTTAAGTAAGGTCATGTATGTGATGTCCTAGTTAGCAATTTCTTTCAGATGCCATCATCTAGAAATATACATATTTTCTTTCTTCCACTCTCTTTGAGTTCCTGAATATAAGTGCATCTGAGGAAATTTTACAGTTATATAAGCAGTATTTTCTTTTATTTTAGACTTGCTTTTCAGGTGATGGCTGGATAAAAAGAGAGGAAAATATACAGAAACATTTTAAAATTGAACTCATCTTCCTGCTGTCCTGTCCAAGAACCAGTGCTGCTATCTTGCAAATTGCTACATAGACAAGTAGAGCAAGTAAGCTTCATTTTTTTTCTTTCTTTTTTTTCTTTTTTCTTTTTTTTGTTCTTAGTGCAAAGACATTTAAAAGAAAGATGAGGGTAGTCTTTTAAATGTCTTCTTAGATGGAAGCCTGCAAATTAAGGAACACAAAGCTGCTATTTTTGCTGGATGATTTTGGTATAGTTAGCCATCTATGGATGGACAGTGGTAACAGGTAGAATAGTCAGGATTTGTGAATCACCACCGTTAGAGTCTAAGAGATGGTCTGCAGACCTGGGCCTGCTTGGGCCAGTTTTTCTTATTCTGTATGGGCCTAGAATGTTTTCAATAGTTCTTTTTCTTTTTCCTTTCTGTTTTGTTCATTTGTTTGTTTGTGAGGTGTTTTTGGTTGTTGTTTTGTTTTTGATTGTTTGCTTGCTTTTTGTTTTGTTTTTTTCAAGACAGGGTTTCTCTGTGCAGTTCTCTTTGACATAGAACTAGCCCTGTCTACCAGGCTGGACACGAACTCAGAGGTTTGACTTCCTTTGTCTCCCAAGTGTTGGACTTAAAAGCTCTATACTGCCATGCCTGGCTATGGTCAACAGTTCTTCAGTATTGCCTGCTCTCTACTCCAGTCCAGTTTTGGCTGCACCTCTTTTGTTTACAGCCTCTAGAATATTTCTAAGGATAGGAATTCTTTTCTAGGTATCTTTCATCCCCACTTCCCAGGGAGCAGGAACAGATTTTTGCTTCTACCATTGTCTTTATGGCCCACCTTTTCCCCAGCTCCTGTTTCTATATTTTCTCTGTAGCTCCTCCTGACTCAACAGACTGTACTTGTGAAATATGAGACCATTTTCTCTTCCTGCACTCAAAAGATTGATTCCTCTCTAGGCCACGTGGAGGATGTTCATTGTCTGTGAGCTGGAAATAAAAATGTGAAGGGAAGTTTATCAATATTTCATATAGAAGTGGAAAACTACTTAATGAATTAAAGTTAAGCGGCCTATAAGCGAGTAGATAGAACCTTTTCTCCCTCAAGCCCAAAGCTTCAGGACATTTTAGAGCCTCTGCTTTTTACCCAGAAGGTATCAACTTTTTCTCACAGGCATTTTGCAGCAAGTAGTGTGTAGACACCAAGGAGTAAGTTTTATCTTGAAATAGATGGCACCTCTTGCTCCTAGATTTATGAGTCAGCTTGCGGAAATGGAAATAGCTCAAGGGCTTGTGGCATGATTTTAGAAGAACAGTGCTGTTAAGTCTCTATGTATTTTTGTAATTTGGATAAAGAGATTAAAACTTCTACTTGCCTATTGTACTCTCATGGACACATCAACACAGAGCTTGTCAAAAGCCTGTGTGAGTAATGGACAGTGCAGAAGGGATTACTATACAGAGGAGACATATGTGAGAATTGAGTAGTTGACATAACAATGGCCTCTCAAACAGTTCCCTTGACGTTTCTAAGAAAAACCAGTCAGGACATGCACAAACTCACATCATCATAGTTTTATGAAAACAAAATAATAAAAAATTATAAAAAGTGGGCAGATATGCAGAGCTAGCATTTATACACAATACATTTTTAAAAGCGTAGGAAAATACTTATAGAGCTGTCTATATAAATTTCAAAATCTGAAAAAAAGTGATTATGGCTATCTCGGCTTACTTTAAAATCTAAATGATGGAAATAGTTGCTAAAATATGAAAAAATATGTTATAATTCAATAAAGTATGGCATGTAAAATTTGGATATTTTCAAATTAATTAAGTTCTAAACTTTACAAGAAGTAGAAATCCTTATCTTTTATATATAGTAGAAAGAATTTAATTCTATTTAGTTTAGTTGTCATTTTAACAATTTAACGTAGCACTTGCCAATTCTTGTGGTGTAAACATCCCACATATGGTGGGTTTCAGTCTACTAAGACTTCAACAACCACTCTCTTTCTCAAAAAACAAACAAGAAGGGAAGTACAGATGATCTGAGAGGAATTAGGAGAGGTAAAGAATATAACCAACACATATATTGCATGAAAAAAATGTAGACAAACAAAACAAAAGGAGTCTAGTAACTATCTTGTAATGTCTTAACTTACTGTTAAGTAAGTTGTTTGTAAACTGTTAATCACATCATCAATGCCTTTTTCTCAAACATTTCATATCATAGTAATGAGAATTATTTTTAATTTATTCAAGCTTTTAACTCCAACCATTTTCATTCTATCAAAATTTATTCCTGACATGGTCTGGTATTGAATGTGATGTAGTGTTTGCTATCAACTAAAAACACTTCACTTGCTCATAAAAAAATGCAGGTTCAAAGCTTCTATTCACTTAGTTGGCTAAATTATTTTCATTAAACAAATATGTATTTGATCTTTTGTAAAATACATAAACACCATCTGTGTGTATTCCACAACATTGTCACGTGAATCAAAGGGGATCACAGCTGACTTCACTAATATTTTTACCTGACACATACATGGGAAGAAATTTTCAGTCTAGAGAAATCCTCAACTTTATTTTTTCGACCCTGTAAATGGAGTTTATCATGAGGACTGCCAGTCAACTCTGTCCCACTGGTCATCTCTGTCCTGCCAGTCAGCTTCCAAATAACCATACAGACACTTATTAATTACAAATACTTGGCCTGTAGCTTACACTTGTTTCTAACTAGCTCTTACACCTTAAATTAACCATATTTCTTTCCTATGCTTTGGCTAGTGACTCTGCCTATTATCCCTTCTTCCTCCCAGCATTCTCTCTGTTTGGCTTTCCCACTTAGTCTAACCTCTTCCTGACTAGCTATTAGCCAGTCAGCACTTTTTATTGAACCAATCAGAAGGCACCTTGGTAAAGACTCATCTTCTCAGTGTACAGAAGGATTATTCCACAGCATTATTCCTTGTGTTAAGGAAAGTGACACATCTGGTCACATCAAAACTATTCTTATTTTCAATTGTATGTAGAAGAAATAAGTCCTTGTTATGTCAGATAATATCATGAAATATAATAGATGATGTCACAGTGATAGGAAACTCAGTAAGTACATTCATTGTTATGCAGTTTTTCTACAAATCCAACAACTTGGTATATTTTTTGTAAAAGTTATATTTTCTTTTCAAAATTTATTCAAATAGTACAGTAAAAATTATTACATAGATCTACCTTAATAGATCTAGAAAAAAATTATGCTTGCTAAGTATGATTTCAAGAGAAAAAACCAACCATTTGTTTTCAGGTGAACAATAATACATTGTGATGATAAATTTAATTTTAGGCAACTTGATGAAACTAGGAGTAAATAAAAATGGTAAAGAGTACTTATTTATTTAAAATTCTGTCTTTACTTGCTTAGTTTTTTAGTGCAAAATTCATTTAGTTATTTGTAGTCTTCAATTTTATTATACATTTAAATATTTTATGTGGTGTTAGAAAAATGGGGGTTTTCTATTCATTGTTTTTTTGTTTTGTTTTGTTTTTTTCGAGACAGGGTTTCTCTGTGTAGCTTTGCGCCTTTCCTGGAACTCACTTGGTAGACCAGGTTGGCCTCGAACTCCCAGAGATCCTCCTGCCTCTGCCTTCCAAGTGCTGGGATTAAAGGCGTGTGCCACCACCACCTGGCCCATTGTTTTCTGTAAGGTTTGGTTTTCTTGTAAAAGATAATATTGTGTGTTTGTCTTTGGTTTGGGGGTATTTATATGATCATCTAAACTTGCAGTCATTTGGTATGGTGAGACTTTGGAGATGATCTGCTGTATTTCTTTTGGAATATAATTGACAATTAATAGTCAGATTTAATGTATATAGTTGTCTAAATAATTATTGGAAGTTAGCTCTCTTTCCATGAAAATATTCCCTACCCTGTGGAAAAAAAGCACTCATCCTTAAAAGATTAGATAAATGATGTGTTTGCGATGTGTAAGTTTATGGTTTTGTTTGCTTTGTACTAGCAATAGTCTAACAGCTTCAATAGTCAATTGTGACAAAATGTTGGACCCCTCTTTTTAATCAAATGGCTTATCACTTCATCATAATCCATCCTTGTTGCTCATCATCATCATCATCATCATTAAATGTTCAGAGATTTGCATCACTTACATGGAATTATTACATGAAATGTATCACTAAACATACATAATGTAAGTTTGTTTTGTATTTCTTTTGTGCTTGTACTCAAGGGAATCAGAACCAGCCATACACTTGGATCACACTTGTGGACAAGATTATCTCTTGTGTGATTTATCACTCATGTAATGTGTGTTTTACCTTTAGAAAGATGCATCTTTAATGACATTTTGAAATTTTGCTTTTTCTAAGTCTTTCTTACTCCTGTCTCTAATAATAAAATCTAGAAATTTAATGGACTAAACCACCATGCATTTAGTATGAAAACTAGTCATATTTATGCACAAGTACTTAACATCAATGACAGCAGTACTGCTTCCAACACTAAAAAGAAGAAAAGATAACCAATATTTTATTTCTTGTTAATAACAATGGAACAACACACAAAGATTTTCTTCAGTACAGTACCTTCAAACATGAGATAATTTTTGACTTTCACAGAGAAGTTCTTTTACTTTTTTGGTAGAGTTGGGTTTTTTGTTTGTTTGTTTGTTTGTTTAAAATACATTTTCACATTTTTCCCCTAAGTACATTGTCTGTGTCATTAACAAGAACCTTTCTCGTACTCTAAAAATAAAATACTGCAGTGCTTTTCTCACAGTCTCCCAGGCTGATTTCTTTTAAAAATTGATTTTCTTATATTCTTCCATTCTAGAACAAATAGTTCTTAGAAAAGAAGCACATGACCCCAAGGAATTTTTTACAGTACAATTAAGTACACAAAAGGGAGGGCACCAAATATTATTTAGATAATAACAAAAATGCCCAGGCTCATTGGTAATTTCAGGTGATCTTAAGAAATGGCTTGGCTAGAGTCTTCTTGGTTCTGATTTTCTACCCTGCATATAATGAACTAATTGCCCAGAAGCAGGAAGAATGTCAGTCCTGGGACCTTTCCCAGGCTCTGAGCCTCTCTCTCTAGATGTGTACTGACAGTCTAATCATCCTTAACAGCATCTTAGACAACAACAGCCAGCAACTGCAAACATCAGGCCTCTGGCGGGGGTGGGGGTGGTGGTGGTGGTGGTGTTGTACAAAGGGTCCATTGATAAGAACATAATTCAGGATGCCTAGAATTGCTAAGATTATAGCAGGGTCATTCTGTGAGTCTATAAAGTTTTAGTAGAGACCGTAGATAAGGGTGGTGGGGAGGGTTCTACACTGCTATCTACTGGTTTCTTTAAAATTGCGATCTTCCTACCAAATATTTTCATGGGTCTTTAAAATAAAGTCTAAGGCAATGTCTAGACTTTGTCTACTCCATTTTTTTAAATCCTACAGGTCTTTATACAACATGATTTCTGATTTTGTATCTTTATAGGATTTCTGTGTGAGAATGTGTGTGTCTCTGCATATGTTTCAGTTTCTTGTGTTTTTTCCTCTGGTTCTTTTTTTCTGTTTATTTATTTTGTCCTAGTAATATTTGCTTGCTTTTATTTTACTTTACACTATTCCTTTTTTTCTTTCTTCACATTTTTAGATGCTGTTTGTTTTCCAATGAGTAAGAACAAAAAAGCATGTGGACTTGGGTGACCGAGGAGGTAGACAGGATGTAGGAGAAGTGAGAGGGGAACCACAATCAGAATATATTGTATACAAATATCTATTCTCAATGAGAGACACATTAAGTTGGGCATAGTGGCACATGTCTTTAATCCCAGCACTCGGGAGGCAGAGGCAGGTGGATCTCTATGAGTTTGAGGCTAGCCTGGTCTACAAAGCAAGTTCTAGGATAGCCAATGCTATTACATAAAGAAACCCTTTCTTGAAAAACAAAAACAAAACAAATAAACTAAAAAAGAGTTTAAACATTAAAATGGAAAATAAGAGATTTAAAGGAAACCATAAATGTGAAGAAATAAACAAAACTTGACTTACTGTTCTATTTCAATTTCATTTTTGCTTTACTTTTTAAAAACTTATACTTGTTATTTTTCATTCCTAAGTCATTGTCGAAGATCTTCAAGACATGCTGTTTAACAAATAATTAAGTGTGTCTTGCCAGAGGACTGAGATTTCAGGTTTTTTTAGTTTCTCTTGGGGCAGAGAGCAGCTGAACAGCAACTTCAAGGACACCAGGTGATTTAGTGGACAGAATAGATCTGTTCTTTGTAACTGTGACTTAAAATGTCCTCTTAGTGGTATTCACTTAGCTGTTCTTCCTATATGTCCAAATGAACTTCAAACTTCCCTCCTCTGGAGTGATTTCATGGCCATCATTGCTACCATTACACTCATGATATCACCTGGTTGGTGCAAATTCCTCCAGAGAGCAAGAACACAGGTTGGTGTGTTATAGGGTTACTGACTAACATAAGTTATGTATTACAGTTACACTCCATAGCTACATTTCAATCAAAAGTAGAAAAATTTCCATTTTTTTGTCATTCCCATAAAAAAAAGCTTCAGAATCAAAATGTACCTACGTTTGTATCATATGACATGTTACAGCAGGGGTATTGAAAATTGGAAAGGTGATTGTCTGCATTAAACTGTGGAATTAAACAATATACTTAAACAATGATTATGTAATAAAATAGGTACAATTTAGTTGTCTTCTCATTACTAACCATGCATGATAATTACAATTTAAAAATAAATACTTTATGTTAAAATTATTTATTCAAAGGGGATAGATGCTTGAATATTATTCTATGGTTGAATAAAAATATTTCTGTTTCAAGTGCACTACAACCTTTAATTCACTATTCTAGAAGGTTTAGCAATATCTCGAACCTCAGAGATCCCTTAGTATATGTAAAGCAAAGAACACATGTTTAAAAAGTTACTCTTCAAAGTCATAATTTCTGAGTATTTACTAAATTATAGGAAGTAAGCTATAGTTCCCTTTTTTATTTATTTTTTTCATTTTTCTTTATTAAGAAATTTTCTATTCACTCCAATGCTATCCACAGATCCCCCTCCTCCCTCCTCCCACCTCACAGCCTTCTTTCCCAAGCCATCCTGCATCCCCACATCCCCCAAATCGAGGTCTCCCATGGGGAGTCAGCAGAGCCCAGCACACTGAGCCTATGCAGGTCCAAGCCCCTTCCCACTGCAACAAGGCTGTTCAGGGTGTCACACCACAGGCACTGGATTCCAGAAGCCTGCTCATAGACCAGGGACAGATCCAGATCCCACTGCTAAATTATAGGAAATAAGCTACAGTTCCCTTTAAATGCAGGCTGTTACTTCAGTCCAGCCAGTTAAGTGCTCTGAAGCAGAGGTTGTGCTATTTGGCATCAACTATTCTGTTCTTTTGATAAGTACCTAAACAGGATGTCCTTGCAAATTAAATGAGAAATAGCTCTGATGGGTTTCCTCCCTGGGGAATAGCATCAGGATTGGCAGATGGCTTAAGTGGAAGTACACAGGAATGCACTTTAGCCAAGACAAGAAAAACATTCCAGTAGATATTGCGGAGGTTAATTCATGAAGGGCCATCTCACTTCCTTCTGCACTGAAATGCTTTAATGGCCTCAGGCTGAAAAGACCTAATTTATTTTATCCAAGCTGTTCCAATCAATCCTCAATGAGGTCTTAAATATTTAAATATAACCAGTGTTATAAAATCTAATTTCTTATCCCAGAAATTTATTTTTAGATATTGAAGAAGGAAGAGACAACCATGTTTTCTAAACCCTGAACACTGTTATTCTGCACATAATTTAAATTCTTATCTTTTTTACTTTATAGTATCTTATTTAGATGCACAAAGTTATACTGATATAATAGAAGATATAGTAGATGTTTCATTATACTCCATGATTAAGTGTTATTAGCCTTATGAAAAAAAGATATGTACTCTGTAGTAATGTCAAAGCAATAATTTGGAATACTCCAGTTAATGTCCCATTTAAAACTGAATGTTAAAACAATTACATAAAACTTAATTGGAAATTAGAATACTTAAATTCTTATATGTCATGAATTTAATATCTAGGAGATTTGTTCACTCATATAATCCAAACTAGGTCACACAGCTTTGTTTCAACATCTTGCACCTTCATGTCTGTCCCAATGACACACAGGGAGATAACACACAAGCTTCTCACTTGTACTCAGGGGGGTGGTGCATGGAGACAGTGCGCACCCTCACCTAGCCTCCCTTCTTCTTCTCTGTTCATCCCTTATTTCATTTCTAATTTCAGTATTTGGGGATCACTTCTGTTCTCTGGGTCTCTGTCTTTCTGTCTCTCAGTCTCTGTCTCTGTCTGTCTGTCTCATTTAGACTTTCCCCCAAAGCACAAGCAGACCTGGGGCTGAGATTCCTGCTGTCTTGGCCTTGTAAGTGTGCGTCTCTTGTCTTAGGTTGTCCGATCGTAACTCTTCACATTTTTTCTTCTATTTCTACCTTCAGGTGAAGATGCTGTATCTCCTCCCTCTGTGGTTTTGGTTCCTTCCTTCTGTTCACTTTTCTTTCCTCTATCTTCACCTGTTGCTTTAACCAAATAACTAGTTTTCTCTGTTTAATTTATTTTCATCCCTGAACTTAGTATCTAATATTTAAGAACACACTGTACTATCATTTGTCAACTTGACAAAGCCACATGGGAGGAGAGTCTCAGTAAGAATATTGATCAAAGTGTCCTTTGGGAATGTCTGTGAGGGATTTTCTTGATTACATTAATCAAGAAGGAAAGATTCAGCCACGGTTGAGTTTCCTAGGCAAAGGACTCTAAACTTCGTGAGTGGATAAAGTAAACTGAGTGCAATCACGCATGCATTCCTTGTGTGCTGCTTCTTGACTCTGGGTTTAATATCACCAAGTGCTTCAAGCTCTTGCTGCTGTGATATCCTCACAATGATGGACTGTGTCCTGGAACTGAACTCAGAGAAAACCTTCTCCTCTGAGTTGCTTTTGTCAGGGTATTTTGTCACTGACTCGGGACAGAACGCTAAAACACCATCCTCGTTTCTTTACTGCCTTAACATGACTGGTGGTTAAAGGCTGATAGGTTTTAGTTTGCTATGACTATGTGTTGCCTGCAGGAAATGTACCTCATAGATAAAGGAAAAAAACAACAACACTATTTTCACAAAATGATGAAAAAGACATCCCAACCAATGGAATGAGAAAAAAAAAAAAAGGCAGTTGTAGTTGTACAAAATATCTGACGAAAGAGATTTCCAACTGAGGCTAGAAGAGATAAGAATATCAGTTCATATTGATTAAGGGAACTACCCATCAGGAGGATATTAAATGCTGAAAATGAATTAACTAAATAGGTATGCCTAATTTCAAAAAATAAAAAAGCTACTAGTTAGAAATACACCGACCAACCTCAACACAGTAACACTGGAGGCTTTCAGTCCCCAGCTGTCACTTATAGCAGTATATTCAAATGAAAACAGAATGTGTCAGATCCTTTGACTAAACTGAAACTGTTTCTAAGAGGGATGTCTATAGCTACAGGTGTCTATACTTAAAACTAAGAGATCTCACATAAATACTTTAGTGTGGCATCACAAAGTTCAATAAAAATAAGAACAATGCTAATGCGCAAATCAGTAGGAGGAATAAAAAAATAAAACTCAGAGTTGAAATTGGTGAAATGGAAAAACAATTAGAAACAAACAGAATGCAAGATATGCAAAGAGTTCATGGAACAAATGCTTCTTTGGAAAGTTAAACATGCTTGGCATAACTTTAGCCAAATGAAGAAAAGGAAAGAGGAAAGAAATATTAGCAAAATTAACATTAAAGGGAAATGCCATAACAGATACTAGGGCATACCTAGAAAATCTACATTCGAAAAACTTTTTAAAAAAAGCTAGAAAAAAGGAAAATTTTCTAAAGATATGATGTAATAAGCTTAATGTAGGAGGTCATAAATGATTAATTTTTAACAATAAGTTATATTGAAACAATAATAAAATGTCTTTTAAATAATAAAAAGTCCAGTATCATAGAGATATACTGTTGATTTCTACCAATTCTTTAAAAAAGAACTATGTTCCAAACACTATTTTGAATAATGGAAAGAGAAGAAATGTTACACAAATCATATTCTACAGTGAGGAATACTTTGATAAATTAACTAGTTAAAGATACAAGACCTGAAAAAATATAGGTCAATCATTTTGCTGAACAGGGATACAAAAGTTTTTAATAAAACACTTGCAATCTAAATTAAACAACATCGTAACAAAGTCATTCACCATGACCAAGTGTCCTTCATCTCAAAGATGTAGGATGTCCCACTATGTACAAATCAATGAATGTAATACTTCACATAGATAGATTCATAGTAGAAAAACCATGATAATGCCAATATATGTAAAAAATGCTTTTCACAAAGTTCAAGACTTTATAATAAAAGTCCTCAGGAAACTAGGATTAGAAGCAGAGTACATCATCAGAATAAAGGTCATGTATGGCAATTATATAATCTACAGTATACTCAATCGTGAAAGCTCCACTAATGTCAGCCAGGGGACAAGGTGTCAACTTTCTCTACTCATATACTCATATTCAATGTCATCCTAAGGTCTTTACTGTGCCAATAAGGGAAAAAATGAAATGAATAGAAATAGAAAAAGGAAAGTCAAATTATCTCCATAAACTGATATAATCCAAAACATAAAACCTCAAATGCTCCATTAGAAAACTGTTCAGAATGAAAAAGTCACTTTCAGTAAAGTAGCAGGAAAGACATCAGCATATAAAATCAACAGTTCTGCCACGTAACAGTAATGAACATGCCAGGAGTGAGACAAAGAAGACACTCTCATTCATCATAACTTTGAATGATATCTAAGGATAAATTTTAGCATGGTAACCAAGGAAATGAGATACCTCTACCATGAAAACATCTAAACACCGAGGGAAAAAAATTAAAAGAGGTAACAGAAAATGAAGAGACAAACCCCCTTCCCTGCTTGCTTAAGGACTGGCAAAATTAATATTGTGAAAATGACTATACTATTCAAACCGAATCACCAAACGAAACAGTTCACATCAAAGCTACAAAAGCAATCTCTAAATAAATAGAAAAAGAATCCAAAAATCACGTTAAAGTAAAAAAGCCTAGGCTAGTCAAAGCAATTTGATCAGCAACAACAACGTTGAAATTTAACGTTATTCTACAGAGCCAAAGTAACAAAACATCAGAGCAGCAACAAAAGCAGACAGATCGATAGAGTAGAGGAAGGGCCAAGAAATAAACCAACACAGATACAGTACCTGCGTTTTTCCTAACATGTTAAAATCACACAGGAGAAAAGACAAGGACTTCAACAAATGGTGCTGGAGAATCAATATCTACATTTAGAAGAATGGAGGCTCAAATATACAAAATATAAAAGTATACACCATACGAAAGTATGGGATGTGATGGTATTGTGTTCCCCGAAATATTGTGTGTTCCCCGAAATAAGCTTATCTGGGGTCAGAGAACAGGACGGCCACAAAATTAAACATGAGGATAGGCAGTGGTAGCATACGCCTTTAATCCCAGCACTTGGGAGGCAGAACCAGGTGGATCTCTGTGAGTTCAAAGCCACATTGGAAACAGCTAGGCATGGTGACACACGCCTTTAATCCCAGGGAATGGGGGCAGAAAGAGAAAGATTATGTAAGGCCTTAAGACCAGAAACTAGAAGCACTTGGATGGTTCATCATTTTGGCTGGTTAAACTTTTAGGCTTTGGCGCAACACAGTTCAGCTGAGATTCATTCTGGATGAGGACTCAGAGGCTTCCAGCCTGAGGAAACAGGATCACCTGAGGAACTAGCAAGGTGAGATAGCTGTGGCTTGTTCTGTCTCTCTGATCTTCCAGCATTCACCCCAATAACTGGCCTCAGGTTTGATTTCATTAATAAGACCATTTAAGATTCCTGCTACAATAGGATGCATTTAATGCATAGTATAAGTCATGAGCTAGAACTTTTACAGGAAAATATGGAGACAATTCTTTAAGATACAGACACAGTCAAGACCTTTCTGAGAAAGACTCCAAGACTCAAGAAATAAAATCTCAATTGACACATGAATTTAAAGAGCTTTTGAACAGCAAAGGAGACAATCACCTCTACGAATTTGCAGTCTTTAGACTGCTACACATCTCTTAGAGAGTCAATGTGTCAAATATATAAAGAACTGAAAACACAATCACAGAAAGCCAAGCAATAAGAAGTGAGTTAATGAGATAATCAGAGTTTTCCAACGAGTTTTTCTAAATGGCCAGCAAGCATCTGGAAAATGTTCAACAACATCCATAGTTATCAGGAAATTAAAATTAAAACTACACTGAAAGTTATTCCATCTCAGCGAGAACAGTTATTATAAATAAATAAAACAAGTAATAACACATGTTGACAAAGATATTGGAGGGGTTTAAATCTACTGATGGTGGGAATGATGGTTGGACATAAATTAGTCCAGGGACTTAAGAAATCTTTATAGAAATTCCTTTAAAAACCTCACATTGAGCAAGTATATGACCATCTATACAATGTTCAAGCATGTACCTGAGGGACTCTGTTCACTTATAGCAAATATACTTGCATATCTGTTTATTGCAGTAAATTCATAACAGATAAGTTTTGAGATCATCCCAGGTATCCATCAATAGACAAATAGATAAAGAAAATGTACTTTACATATACAACCAAGTTTTACTCATCCATAAGGAAGAACAAAATTATGTAATTTTTTAAAAAAATGAATGCAACCTGAGATCATGGCAGTCTTATTGTCTCAACCAATGAAGTGCTTGGGGTTAAAAACCAACCTACTGGATACTGATGACTTCATGCTAGTTCCTAATCTTTCCGGTTGTAGTCTTTTATGAAATGCTTTTTATAGCTCCCAATTTTTACTAATATCCTGTTTCTTGTCATTTAATTTAATGGAGCCATAAACTTATTTGAAGATTTCTTTTTGAATATTAATATGTATGAATTCTCCAGTATCTATTTCTTTGATTATATTTTTATTGTTTCTATATTTGGCCTGCCTGATTAACTGAGTGGAGGACTTAGTGATAAAGAAATTGGGAAGGAAAACTTTTGGGAAGTTTGCTCCTGTCTATAAGGTCCCTAAGAAACTTGTCAGTCTGGCTGTAAAACCTAGAGACTTACACTGTTTTGTCAGTCTATAAAATCAGAAATAGATGTCTTAGAGCTGGCCTTAACCTCTGTAGTAGCAACAATACTCACTTTCAAGAGATTTAGAAAGATAAAGTAACTTAGAAAGTCACTGATTCTTCTCAGAATGAGTCAGATATAAGGAAATATCCAGTGCTTTTTCTTTTATTGAATATATATATATATATTTATCTATATATATATTTATCTACATATATATATTTCTCTACATATATTATACATATATGTAGAGATTATAGATATAATATATATATAATACACACATATAATATATATGTATATTACATACATATACACAATACATTATATACATATAATATATATATTTCTCTACATATATATTTCTCTGTATATATATATGTACATACATTTCTCTACATAATATATTCTCAATTATGGTTTCTCCTTCCACTCATCCTCTCAGCTCCTCCCCAATTACTTTTCCATCTGGATCCACTCACTTTATCTCTTTTGGAAACAAATTAAAATATTTCTATGGGATAAAAATAAAATGAAATATAGTAAGATAAAAAAAAAGCTAACACATAGGAATTAAACCAACAGAAGGAAAAGAGTCCAAGAGAGGGTATAAAAGTAAAAACCTACTCATTTGCACACTCACGAATCCCATAAAAACACTGAATTGTGAACCATAATATATACACAAAGGACCTGTAACATAGAAAGAGAGAATAAATACCTATCTATTATATTAAAAATAAAAATAATAAAATTAAATTAAACATCAACAAGAAAAGCCATGACATGACATTATAAGACGAAACCTCCAAAGATTCCCCTTTGTTTATTTTCTGCTGGGCGTGAAGCCTACCCTTGAGAGTAGTTTGTTTCTCCCATGAGACTCCCTTGTAGGAAACTGAAATTTCATTTGCAAGTAGTTGTCAATGGGAGACAGCTTCTGGTTCAGGGATGGGGCATGTGTACACTTCTCCTTTCAGCTCTAGGACTCCATCTTATGCAGACTTGTGCAGATCCTGTGCATGCTCCTCAGTCTTTGAGTTTTTATTTGTATTGATCATGTTGATTTGAAGGGCTTTGTTTTCTCAGTATCTTCTAGGACCTCAGGCTCTTATACTCCATCTCCTCATCTGTAGGGTTTTCTGAACCCTGAGGGAATAAATTTGATGGAGACATTCCATTTAGGACTGAGTGTTGCAATCTCTCTCTCTCTCTCTCTCTCTCTCTCTCTCTCTCTCTCTCTCTCTCTCTCTCTGCATAATGTCTGACTGTGCGTCTCTGTATTTGTTCCCAGGTGTTGGACTCATTTTACTTCCTCCTCCTCCTCTTCCTCCTCCTCCTTCCCTTCTTCTTCTTCTTCTTCTTCTTCTTCTTCTTCTTCTTCTTCTTCTTCTTCTTCTTCTTCTTCTTCTTCCCCTTCCCCTTCTCCTCCTTTTCCTCCTCCTCCTTCATCTTCTCTAACAGTAGTATTTGCTTCTACCCTAGATCCCTGGGCTATCTAATCTTTGTTTCTTGGTCACTCAAGAAATGTCAGGTATGGGTTCCATCTCATAGACTGGGCCTTAAGGCAAATAAGATATTGGTTGGTTACTCCCACAAGCTCGGTGCCACCATTGCACTGGTATATCTTGTAGGTAGGGCAGTGTTGCAGATAAAAAGGTTTGAGGCTGGATTGGTGTGTACATTTCTCCTTCGGTAGTGTGCAGAGTACCATCCTGTGCCAAATACTCTGGAATATAAGGGTGAATGCTTTCTGCAGTTACAAGATCCACTTCTCCATGTTCTGTGAGTTTTGCAGGTGTTGTCTTCAAAAATGGTGCCTTGCTGGCAGATGGTGGAGAGCAACCTGTAGTTGTGACAATAGCCTGGGTTGTTTGGAGATTCCTGTTGTTTGGGGCTCCTTTGGCCAATAACTCAATTAGATGTAATCTGGTCCCAGGACTGGGCACTTCATTTGGTGAAAAGAAATGGCCATTTTTGGGCTCTGCCTCCCCATTATTTGAATATTTTATTTAGATCTCCTTCATATATGCATATGTTTTAAGAATTTTCTATTAAGTTTCCATACTACCCTCAAATGGCACTTAAATTTAGCTGTATTCTCCCCCATACTCCTTCCCCTGTCTCCCTCTTTCCTTCCTCTCTCTACCTGATCCTCCCATTCTACCCCCACATATATCAATCCTATTTCCCTTTTCTAGGAAACCTATCTGCTCCCACCTCAGTCCCTTACTCTATACCTAACCTCTGTTCTTCTTGGATTGTAGTAGCTTGGTTATCATTGATTTACTGTCTAATATCCACATAAAAGCAAATACATACTATAGTTCTTTCTCGCTTTTTTTGAATTCTATAATTTGCAACACTTTCCCAGTATTTGTTCAAACAAAAAATTTAACACTTTATTCCATTTTGAAAACTTAAAAAATTTTCATGTTCAAAGTGAATATTTCCAGATGACACTATGCAACCAGTTTGTGCTTACATATTTTGCTTCATGGTTTAGCCATAAGAGTAAATTTCACATACATACATGGAGGTATTTTGGAAAGTGCAGGTACCTGTGTAAGAATGACATTTGTATTTTCCATTTTAAAAGCCTCTGGAGCAAGGCAAATCCAGAGTTTGAAGACTACTGTTAGATTACTTTCTTGTATATTGAAAGGTCTTTTTTTTTAAAATCCCAATTGCTAAACACACCGGCTGACATAAAAAGAGCCTTGATAAATATATTTTGACTAAATTTTGATGTAACAAATTACTGTAAGGGGGTGTAGACTCCCTTAAACATTGCTGTCCTACAGAATGAACAGCAGAGGAGGAAAAAAAAAAAAGGAACCCAAAACAGTAAACACTTCTTAATAGACAGAGCAGCCAACTCTGTTCTAACATCTCATTCTCTCCAAGGGATACAGATGTTTTTCTCCCATGGGGAGGAAAGAAGTGAAAGGTGAAATTGAAGAGATAATAGTGTGTCTTTTCAGCAGCTCCTAAACAACAACAGGAGAAGGAGTCACTGTTAGCAAAAAGGTTTTAGAGATAATGCAGCTTTATACTTGTATCCTCACACAGGAAGCAGAAGGCTGGCCTAAAAATAATCAATAGTCTGCTCTTTGTCACATAGTTGGAGAGAAGCAGTGGGGAGATTGGGTATTACACTATTCCCAAGAGAACTATACTTTTTAAAAATAGTAATTATGTAGATTTGTCTCCCTAAGTAAAATCCTGCAAATTATTTCTTATAAAAGACTAGAAAATAAGCAGATTCTTCAATTCTTGTGACAAAATAGTACATACATATGAAATGTGACACCCCCTTGTCATTTCCTTCTTTTCACCCCGTTCCTTAGACTTTTCGTACATCCATCCATCCATCTATCCATCCATCTTTCTCTCTTTCTCTCTCTTTCTTTTTTTCTTCCTTCCTTCCTTCCTTCCTTCCTTCCTTCCTTCCTTCCTTCCTTCCTTCCTTCCTTCCTTCCTCCTCCTCCTCCTCCTCCTCCTCCTCCTCCTCCTCCTCCTTCTCTCTCTCTCCCTCTCTCTCTCTCTCTCTCTCTCTCTTTCTTTCTCTTCCTTCCTTCCTTTCTTGTTTTTGTCTTTTGTGCTCTGTCCTTTTGTGTGCCCCCCTTTCATTTGGTCATATTTCTGTTTTTTGGTTTTTTTTTTTAAACTCTTGTTCTAACCCTCAGCGGAGTTCTTTCCAAGGTCATGGCTTACAGCATCTGGTACTCTTGATGAAAGTAGGATCAGCAAGAATTATATCTAGGGGAGGAAGACTCGGAATTCCCTGAGCCCTGTGAGGGAGCAGACGCTCCTTCCATCTGGTTGTGAACAACCTCCCCAGGGTCCAGTCCACAGGAAAGAGCTGCTGGGTGGATTCCTGGCAGTCCACTGTCCGTCTCTTTGGACCAAGCTCCCTCCCACCTGGGTAATGAAGAGATTTTCCATTTACAATTGGATAAGACGCAAACTTGGATACATATTATTTTCAAAAGCAGAAGTCAAGTGAGGGCGGTGACAGCTGGCCAAGAGGAAACATGAGCACGGGGACCAGGGCTGTGCTCTTCAGCGTCCCAAAAGAAAATGGCCATGTTGAAATGAAATTGGATTCAGATTTCCAACAGATAGCAGTCTGGGAATGTCTAACATTTTCAGCATTTAATTCAGGCAATATATTACCGATTTTCAAATATATTATATCACAATAGGAAGTAAAACTTCAAAATCACCCGTGTGCTCAGAAGCTTTAGAGGCAAAGGCTTTATGTTGCCTTTTATTATACATTTGGCTGCTGGCATTCCCAAGCTTTCTCCCGTCTCCTGGTCTATTTCCTTTTGTGCAATGCTCATCAATATGTTCCTAGTGGTCAAACTTCCCTTTAAATCACCAGACTTTTAACTTCGTCGATGGACTTGACTATTTTGACGGTAAGTCTGCTTAAGTTGTAACAGTGCATATTTATGGGAATTAAGGTAATATAGAAAAAGTCAGATTGTCAAAAATGTCTGCCCTTGGAAAGCTAATTGGCAAAATTAGAGCACCGAAAAATCTTTAATGTTGAGATTTTTAAATCAGTGGTGGGATTTTTCTGAAATGGAGAATATTTTCACACAAGAAAGACTAATGTACTGGCAATGTTGAAGCTTGCCTAAACCTTTGGGACTGGAAAATGCAAAAGATTTATATCACCTTACGCTTCTTTCTTTCCACCAGGTGTGCCATCCTCTGATATTGTGGCACAATGTTGTCATCTACATAGCTCCAATCCCTCAAGAACTGTATAGTAGAGTTAGAAAAAAAAAAATCAGGAAAGAATAGAGGGATAGGCGATGAGCTTGATCAGAACACACCGTGCACATGTATGAAATTCTCAAACAATTGAAAACGCTCTTATTTTAAATAAGTTACGGTTTTATGTTGGGCCACATCCCCAGTTCACGGCTTCCTGGGTACACACAGGCCATGAGTGTGAGGCTGAACAGCCCTGAAGATCACCCTGTCTGACACTCTTAGGCAGGACCCACTCACCCTTCCTGTGAGTGCCAGGATGTCTCCATTCTTGCTCACAAGGCTTTAATTTATGAAGCTCCAGGCTTTCACTGTCCTGCTCAGGAAGTTTCTCCCTAACGAACAATCGCCCTTCCAGAGTGACCTGAGTGAAATCCTCTCAACCGCCTGGAATGTTTTGTTTTTCCCAGTTTTGAATTTACATCGCCTCTTGAGGCAACTGTTAGTTATCAAGGGAAGATGAATGCCATGCAGAGTTCTGACTTTCTAAACCTGAGTTTTGGGCATAAAGCGAGTACAATTTCTAGAACTGGTGGTTATTTCTAATATATATGCATATAGGCATATACATTCATATATATATACACATCATACGCATAATAGAAACTGTATGTAATTATATGCTACAAAAGGATATTCTAGCCATTGAGGTAAACTTTACACAGTATTAAGATTCCCTGATCGCCTTTGTCGTAGTGATTTTCCCAGACTGCTCATTTCAAATTCACCAGGTGTTAATTACTGAGCGACCACTAGAGGGCACTCAAAACACACGCTCCTGAGAAAGCTTTCTGGCTTATTGCTTGTCTGTTAAGTTATAACTACAAATAAGAAAAAAAGGAAAACCACTTTTCACCAGTAAAAATTCGTCAGAAGTTTAATTTTCTAGCTAATAGGTAACTTTACTTGAAATAAGTAATATGAGAAAACATTTTTTACTATATTAATACAAACAAAAGTAAATCCATTTAAAAATTTCAAATCGGAGAATTTACATTGTGATCTCTATGTAAATCTTCAGTTTGATAGCCATAGTGACAGAATAGGATAGGAATTTAGATTTAGAATAATGATTACAGATTAAACTTATACCTACTTTTGCCACATTTTATCTCACGTTTTGTGTTAGTTCCTTTAATTCATTCAAATACAAAGAAGAAAAATAAACTTACACAGATAAATATTTTTAACTTTTTTTTATTTATTTTTTTTATCTTTCACATCATGCATCTCGAGCTCACTCATTTCCTGTCCCTGCGTATCTGCTCTCTGCCCTTGCAGCCAACCCCAGAAAAAATTTAAGAGAAAAAAATTAAAAAGCAGGGTGGGGGGGAACTTATCATGGATGCTGCAGTGTCACACAGTGAGTCACACAGTAAACCTTTTTATCCATATATCTTCTATTTACAAACGTTCATTGCAAAGAGACATTGATCTGGTTTGCGGCTCTGGTTACTACTATATTATCAATGCTGGGCCCTCACTGGAACTCCTCTTGAATATCTTGCTGTTGCTCTGTTTGGTGGAAATCCTGCAGCTCTGAGTCTGTAAGACCGGTCCATTTATCTGCTCCAGAAGATCACAGATGGGGTGGATATTGGGGTGGGTTATGGGCCTGGGTGGTTGCAGGGTTGGCCAGCCCGCAAACTGTCCCTTATCCTCCCTACCAGGGTGAGCTCTCCTGAATTGCCTTGGGGAGTTCAGCCGTTGTAGCAAAGAGCAAGGGTCTGGGGCCAGTTCTCTTGCTTTTATGCCCTCATCGTCAGACCTCTGGGCAAGCCTGTTTTGGGGTTCCTTGTGGCTTTACCCAGCAGGTCCACATAGAGGATGATTAGGGCCATAGGCCTGAGTGCAGGTGTCTGAAATGGTCTGCACTTGGCCCTGCTGGGGGAGGAGGTCTTTTTCTTCACCCCTTTGGCATCTCTATAAATACCCTGGGGCAGAAACAGTAGGGCGGTTGGAAAAGGTTCCAGGCCCTCTCAAGGCTATCCTTTATTTTCTATCTGTTTATCTCCGCACTATAAATCCTTCTATCTAATATTTCCTGCTGCTCACACTCAAGAAAACTCTGGGGAACTGTGGGGTTGGTGGGTAAACGCCCCACAGAATAGTGCCATGAACAGGGACTAAAGAAAAAAAGGGGGACTAAAGAAAAAAAGGGGGACTAAAGAAAAAAAGGGGGACTAAAGAAAAAAAGGGGGACTAAAGAAAAAGGAAAAAATAATAGTTTTATTACAGAGTTTTTGGCGAAAGTGTGAGTCAGCCCTGCCAGTGGAAAGTGGCATGCCAGTGTTATGTAATATATATATATATATAATATAAATAGGGGTTTTATCATTGAGAGAAAAGGAGAAAAGGAAAAAAGGAAAACGGACTGGAAGGATGTCCGATGCTGCAGCGCAAAATTCTCTCCTGTCAAAATTTTCTATCTTCTATCCCTTTCTCAATTTCTTTCTGTGAAAAATATAAGGCATAGGGTAGTAATATAGTGTAGGAAAAACTTAGAAATGTAAGGTCGTATAGAAAAATTTAAGATAACTAAAAGAAATTAGAAAAACTCTTCAATTTTCTAACTTTGGGTGTAAAAAGCAAACTGGGGGAAAAACTTTCTTTGAGCTTATGAGGAAAAAAAAGTTTCCTATGGAAGCTTTTGACCTGGGGATAGCTGAAATGCTAAGTCCAGTGATTTCTCCCTGAGGCAAAAGTGCGGATGTAAAAAGCCAAAATTTAAAGTTGGGAAGTTTTGGGAAAAGTTGGTCTTTCTCTTATGGGGAGAAAAAAATCTTTCTCTTAAACTAAAAAGCTTTTCTTGAAAAATTTGGGGGGGGGAATCTCTCTAAAAAGACTTAATCTTTCTCTCTTAAAATTTAATCTTTCTCAAAAGCTGTTAAAAATAAAAAACTTAAAAACTAGAGCCTTTAACTTTCTCAAAAGGACAAATTAGAATCACCTGAAGATATTAGTATGGGGACCACCTGTGATTAGTTCTAAGGGAAAACAACAAACCTCTTAAGACAGAAAAACCTCTCTAAGTTCTCTTTCAAGCTTTAAAAATCATCCCTGCAATGCAGGAGGCAGGGACAAGTTCCTAAAAACCTCTACTAAGCTCTGTCTCTTCAAGCTAGTAAAAGACAGTGGGTCAAAGTCCCCGAGGGAAATGCTCGGAAAGTGTGAATGAAAAGCTACGGAGCCCAAAGGGCAGAAAACCTTACCTGAAAAAAAGCAAAAAGCCAAGCTTTTCAGTTATAGCTGTGCTGAGGCATCAAGTGTTTTGTTTCTGAGTGAGCATTTCAGAAGAAAAGGTGCTCCTAATTGCCCTAACGCAAAGATCCCCTTAAGTGATTCCAACTCTGTTAGCATTGTATCCTCGCTTCTGACCAAAATCCCAGAGGCGACTGGCCAGCATCTCTGAGCTGGAATGCATTTCGGGGATACTAAGGTTCCTGCAAATGTAAACTTCCTGGAGTGCACAAGTTGAGGTAGGAAGGTGCAAGACCCAAGGGAAGATTGCTAATGAACACACAAAGCTAAAGCCTGTGGGAACCGCACAATTGTCCGCTTTCCTACAAGTCCTGGGTTGATAGGTATTGGTGAAATTATTAAGGCCACTCCACGTAGTTAAAAGGGAGGTTTATTTTGTGGGGTAACTTACAAATGAAGGGGTAGGTTGCAGGCAAAGGTATAGGGTAGTCCGGCGGTGTTCTCTGGAGAACTCTGCTCGGTCCACCTCTAGTGTCCCGCGTCCTGGAACCAAGAGACCACCTCCTCCTGCTCCTCGGTCTTCCGCTCCTTCCTCTGCCCTGCCTTGTGGGCATGATCATTACTGAAGCCTCAATGGGGGTTAGAACTTCCAGGCCAATGCTGAGATGGCTACCCACTACATCTCCCCCTTTTGTCTAAATAAGAAAGTTCTAACCTAATACAAGACTATACACAAAGAGATGGTTATCAAATATTGTCCAGGAGTAATGAGGGATAATGACTTAGATAAGTTGGAATTACAATAAGTGCAAACAATATCAAGCAAAAAACACATAGTAAAATCCAGGGAAGTCTAGAGCGTGGGTAGGTGGCATGTTACAAAGATCATTCCAAAAGGTATCCTATCCTAAAGAACCTGAGTCTAATACATAATATATTTTATCTAAGATATTATATATGTATATATACTAAGTTGTAACTATAACTGTTAATCTCCAACCTCATCAAAGACCTGAGAAGGAATATAATAATATCTGAGAAATGGGAGAAGGACGCAAGCAACTTTTGGGAGTCTTGCAAGAGTAGACAGAGACAGCTAGCAGCCTGGACAGTCACCTAACGGTTCTCAGTATCGTTGGTGCATTCAAATTGGCTACAGGCCTAGAGTATCTGACAGACCATTTTCAGAAGCAGGAATTCTGAAAGACCATCTTACCCTGTCTTGGCAAAGTACAGTGGTCGCTTTCCTTGTGTCCCACTTGTCCAGAAAGGACAGCATTTGTACTGTCAGCAGTTGAGGCAAGGGCAGTTCTTTGCCCAGTAGGCCATTTTGTGCCAAGAAGACAAACTTGCAAATGGAAATGTCTTAGAAGCCCAACATTCTCTCGGGATCAAATTGGTGCTGCCAGGAGCAATTGTGTCTCACGTCAACAGAATTCTAAATTATTTAAATGCCATATTCTCTAGGTCCATGAAGTGGTTGAAGATTACCTGTCCATCTGACCTATGTATTTATAAATCTGGATAACCTAACTCACATAATTATAGAGGTGACAAGCATAGGTGACAATAACTCTGTAAGTCTCATCTACCTAAACAACCTAAGGACTAAGGCTTCCTATAAATAAGGCAAACAGTCTGTAAGTACTTGTACAGTAAAAGGACAATGACTTCAAATTGTGACAATACATAAAATATCTTTAACAGAGGTAGGAATGTATAGTGCAATATGCAATATGATAATAATCCTAAATATATATCAATATACAGAATATCTTAAACAGAAGTAGAACATACATACAGTATGACAGGCATAAATTTACATTTGTATCAATATACAAATATTTCAAATAAGAGTAAAAATATGTGTACAATATAACAAACATAGTTCTATATTTGTATCAATATACAAATTATCTTAAATAGGAATATAAAGTTTATATTTGTATCAACATATAAGAATTCATAACAGTGCAAAGGCTGCTATATTGCTAAATTTGTTTACTAATGTATGTGATAGTCTACCATAATATCTTATACATATCCATTCCATTTCTTCTTTTCCCTTTTTTTTTTTTTTTGAGACATATTTTCTTTCCTTAAGGAGAGTACTGAGTTTGACCATTTCTTCTACTCCCAACCCTAGAACCATTATCCATAACCCTGAGAAATATGAAACCTAAGGGATAAGGGGTGTCGTTTCCTTAGAATTGCTTCCTGCTGTTTAGGGGGCAATGGTATCTCTGTTGGGTATTGTGAGAAAGCTCAGATAGTTAAATCTCAGTCAGACTAACTGTAGATTCTGCAGCAACTCTTAGAGTAATGGGTAAGATTGTCTGAAATTCTGGCAAGAAGTGTAGTATGGTGATGATTACCATGGTATCATTCTGGATTGAGTAGAGTTGTTGTTGTTGTTGGGGCCCCATCTTCCTTCTGGAGACTTCAGGGATTGCCTGTGTAGATTGGTACCAATAGATTCTTTCTTCCTGCTGTAAACATCCGGATATCCAAGGCCTTATGATTTCTGGAAGATGGGTATTTCCATTATCCTGGAAAGACAAAAACAGAAGCCTACCCCAACCTTTGATTGTTAAATTTTTCTTACAACCTGAGGAGATGTCACATTGGTGGGTGATCTTTTATTTCTCCTCATCAAGGGGTTTCTCCTGTTCAAATCGATTTTTTATTAATTTTGTTGGTATCCATAGCTTTTCTTCTCCTGTGGAAACAAAAGCAAAACCCCTTCCCCAACGTAGGACATATCCAGGTTTCCATTCTGAGGTCAACACATCTTTGAAATAAACTGGTTGGTTTAGCTCAGGAGTTTTGTTTGTCGTCCAATGTCTCTCCGCAGCTGTTGTTCCTTTCTCATCAGCATTGAGAAAATTCAAGGTTAATAAAGCACTATGCACTCTATTTCTAAGAGTCAGTGTTACCTGTTGCTGTTTATTTAGCATATCCTTTAAAGTTCGATTGGATCTTTCTATGACTGCTTGGCCTGTGGGATTGTGTGGTATACCTGTAACATGCTTTATATTGTAATAAGCAAAGAACTGTCTCATTTTATTGGAGACATATGCTGGGGCATTATCTGTCTTGATTTGTACAGGTATTCCCATGATGGCCATAACTTCTAATAGGTGTGTAATCACAGAATCAGCCTTTTCAGAACTCATAGGAGTTGCCCACTGAAATCCTGAATAAGTGTCAATGGTATGGTGTACATACTTTAATCTTCCAAATTCTGCAAAATGAAACACATCCATCTGCCAAATTTTATTTCTTTGTATACCTTTTGGATTGCTCCCTGCAGGTAATGGAGTTTGGTTATAGAATGAACAAGTAGGACATTTTTTCACAATATCCTTAGCTTGTTGCCAAGTAATGGAGAAATCCTTCTTCAAACCTTTGCTATTTACATGGTGTTTCTTATGAAATTCTGAGGCTTCTAGCACATTACCTATTAGTAACTGATCAATCTCATCATTACCTTGTGCTAGAGGTCCTGGCAGACCTGTATGGGATCTGATATGTGTTATATATATAGGATGTTCCCTTTTTCTGATGATTTCCTGCAGTTGTATGAATAATGAAGTTAATTCTGTATTATCAGGAATAATTTCAGCAGTTTCAATGTGTAAAACAACTCTCTCTGCATATTGAGAGTCAGTGACTATATTGAGGGGTTCTGTGAAGTCCATCAGTACCATAAGAATGGCATACAGTTCTGCCTTTTGTACAGAGCTGTATGGACTTTGTACCACTTTACTTAAGTCTCCTGATTTGTATCCTGCTTTCCCTGATTTATTTGCATCAGTATAGAATGTGAGGACTCCAGAAATTGGCTTATGTCGTACAATGTGAGGAAGGACCCATTCAGTCTTCTTTATGAATTCTATCCTCTTGCTTTTGGGATAATGGTTGTTAATCTCTCCCAAAAAGTTACTGCAGGCTCTCTGCCAGTATTCATTATCTTTCCATAGTGATGAAATTTCCTCATTAGTTAAAGGTACTACAATTTCTGCTGGGTCCATTCCTGTCAACTGACGAAGTCTTAATTTACCTTTTTGAATCAAATCAGAGATCTTTTCTATATAAGTCTTTAATTTCTTATTTGGTTTACGTGGTAGGAATATCCATTCCAATATAATATCTTCCCTCTGCATCAAAATACCTGTGGGGGAATGTCTGGAAGGGAATATGACAAGAATGCATTTAAGTTCTGGATCCACACGATCCACATGTGCTTCTCGAATTGTCTTTTCTACTAGAGCCAATTCCTTCTCAGCTTCGGCTGATAATTCTCTAGGACTATTTAATTCTTTGTCCCCTTCTAGAGTATTAGCCAAATTTTGTAGTCCATCTTTGGGTATTCCCATGATACCCAATAAGTTGGAAATGCTTCCTAACAACTTTTGAAAATCATTAAGAGTCTTTAATCGATCTCTCCTCAGTTGTACCTTTTGGGGTCTAATTTTTTGTAACTCTATCTTATATCCTAAGTAATTAATAGAATCTCCTCTTTGTATTTTTTCAGGAGCAATTTGCAGTCCCCAGCGAGGCAAAACTTTTTTTACTTCTTCAAACATGCTTTCTAATGTGTCTAACTTTGGATCAGCTAATAGGATATCATCCATATAGTGGTAAATTATGGATTGTGGAAACTTTACACGAATTATCTCCAATGGTTTTTGCACAAAGTATTGGCATAAGGTAGGGCTGTTTAACATTCCCTGTGGGAGGACCTTCCATTGATATCTCTTGACTGGCTGAGAATTGTTATAATTAGGAACTGTGAAGGCAAATTTTTCTCTATCATTTTCTTGTAATGGTATGGTAAAGAAACATTCTTTTAAGTCAATAACTATTATAGGCCATTCTTTGGGTAGCAGAGAGGGCAAGGGCATCCCAGTCTGTAGGGAGCCCATTGGCTGAATTACTTTATTAATAGCTCTCAGATCTGTCAGCATTCTCCAATTACCAGACTTTTTTTTAATAACAAATACAGGAGAATTCCAAGGGCTGGTAGATTCTTCAATGTGTTGAGCATTTAACTGCTCTTGAACCAGCTGTTCTAAAGCTTGTAGCTTCTCTTTTGTCAAAGGCCACTGTCCAACCCAGACAGGTTTATTAGTTAGCCATTTTAAAGGTAAGGCAGTTGGTACTTCTGAGAGTTCAATAGCAGTTGTGCTCTGTTTGTGTACAGCCTGAATGGTTGGTGACTGGTTTTTATAGCATGTTATGATATTATTCCTAGAAACATGCATTGGCCTGTATTCCTTTTCTGAGAGTGTAGGAATTTTAATCTGGGTATTCCACTGTTGTAACAGATCTCGGCCCCATAGATTTACTGCTACATTCGCTACATATGGCTTCAGCCTTCCTCTCTGTCCTTCTGGCCCTATGCATTCAACCCATCTCGAACTCTGTTTTATCTGAGATAGGGTGCCAATTCCTAAAAGTTGGACATCTACCTCTTGAAGAGGCCAATTTGGATGCCATGATTTTGGTGTAATTACAGTCACATCTGCACCTGTGTCTACCAGGCCCTCCAGAACCAAGCCATTAATTCAAATTCTAAGCTTTGGTCTTTGCTCATTTATGGAAGTCTGCCAAAATATTTGTTTTATTGGGTTCTTTGTAAACTGTGATTCATCTATCAGAGCTGTTTTATCATCCATTGCAGTATTGGTTTTTACAATAGGCATTGAAACCTAAGGGATAAGGGGTGTCGTTTCCTTAGAATTGCTTCCTGCTGTTTAGGGGGCAATGGTATCTCTGTTGGGTATTGTGAGAAAGCTCAGATAGTTAAATCTCAGTCAGATTAACTGTAGATTCTGCAGCAACTCTTAGAGTAATGGGTAAGATTGTCTGAAAGGAGCTGATCTGATCTTTAATGGTGTAAGTATTCTTTTGCATTCTGCATTAGCATTGTCAAATGCCAAGGACTCAGTTAATACTTTTCTTAATTCTTTATCTGATACAGCTTTTGTTATAGCTGTGTTCAGCCTTTGTAAAAAATCAGTGAAGGGTTCATGTGGTCCCTGAAATATCTTTGTGTATACCTCAGTTGCTTTTCCAGGTTCTGGAATTTTTTCCCAAGCATTTAGAGCTGCTGTATGGCATAGGGATATTGTATGCTCATCATAAATGGCTTGTACATTCCTGTCAGCAAAACATCCCTCACCAAGTATTTTATCTTGGGAGATCTCAAAACCTCTGAGTTTACCTTGTTGTTCTAAATTTCTTGCCTCTTCTCTCAACCAGCTTTTCCACTGTAACTGCTGGCTATATTCTAGAACAGCTGAAATTAACTGATGCCAGTCATCTGGAATGATTCTATGTGAGGTAGACCACGAATTTAACATCTGTTTTACATATGTGGATTGTATCCCATATGTAACTACTGCTTCCTTTATATTTTTAAAGTCCCTTGTTGAAATTGGTTGTAATGTATATGTCGTATATGGCTCGGGGTGTGTGTCATCTGCTGGCTTCTCATGGATGATAACAGGATAAGCCATTGTATGAGAGCCATTTGGAGATGTTACAACCTGTATGGTCTTGCCCTTCTGTTTATTAGGTCCCTTGTCATGTTTATTGAGAGTTTCCTCCAGGGCTTGTAAACGAGCTCCTAGGGTCTGTTCCAGGGAGTAAACCTCCTCTCTTGTAAGGGATTCCAGATTTTTCATGGAATCATGGAAGTTTTTATGTTCTTCTGAAACACATGATTCCATGGACCTTATCTTATCAAGTAATGATAATTTTTCTTCCTTATATAGTGTCTGAGTAGCTACAACTTCGCTCTGGAGAGTTAGTGTTCTATCCATTAAATACTCATATTTATTATCAATAAAAGCAATTTTGGGTACAAGCTTGTTTTGTAAATTCTGGTTAGCAGATTCCAGAGAGAGAATCTTTTTATGTAAGTCCTCATTGCTATCTTTTAAAACCTGTAATTCCTGGTTAGCAGATTCCAGAAAGAGAATCTTTTTATGTAAGTCTTCATTGCTATCTTTTAAAACTTGTAAATCTTGGTTAGCAGATTCCAGAGAGAGAATCTTTTTATGTAAGTCTTCATTGCTATCTTTTAAAACTTGTAAATCTTGGTTAGCAGATTCCAGAGAGAGAATCTTTTTATGTAAGTCTTCATTGCTATCTTTTAAAACTTGTAAATCTTGGTTAGCAGATTCCAGAGAGAGAATCTTTTTATGTAAGTCCTGGTCAGCAGATTCCATAGACAGAATCTTTTTCTGTAAGCCTTCATTGCTAATTTTTAAAGCCTGTATCAGTCCCAATAATGACTCATCTTTGTTCTTACTATTAAACCAGTGTTTGAACACTGTGTGAATTATTACAATGAATGTCAAAATTGTACAGGCCAGATATGTCTTAGGGAGGTCATATATTTCCAGGAAAATGTCATTCATCATACAGGTAAAAAGGTTTTTAAATTCTTGTGAGGTAATGTTGTCAGCCATATTACAAGAATTACTCAAGATTTGTTAGTCAGTTTTAAGGTGTAAAATTATCAAGTACTTTTACTTGAAAGAAGCTTACCTTTCCGTGGTTTTGGGGGATGCAGTAGCACTTTTCAGCCAGCAGGAGGCGTTGGTATAGCTCCAAAGCAAGGCCTGCTAGTGACCTTGGCTGGTGGCAGCTGAAGGCAGGAGCCACCGGAGCCAAGGTGGCGGGGAGCCGGCACTCAGGGAGGAGTGGGAATGCCTCACTCACAGCGGTTTTCGCTGGTCTGGGGGCTAAGCCAGGAAACTGAGACCGGACTTGCTGTTTCCTTTTTCAGGAATGGGACCGTGTAGGCGTCCCCTGGTTAAATGGAACTTTGCAGGTTTAGGTGCCTGCCAGCCGCCAGCCAGGAGGAGGCTGAGGGAGGGAGCCGAGCCGCCTGGGCCTTTGGAATTTGCCCCACGTGAGCACCAGATATTGGTGAAATTATTAAGGCCACTCCACGTAGTTAAAAGGGAGGTTTATTTTGTGGGGTAACTTACAAATGAAGGGGTAGGTTGCAGGCAAAGGTATAGGGTAGTCCGGCGGTGTTCTCTGGAGAACTCTGCTCGGTCCACCTCTAGTGTCCCGCGTCCCGGAACCAAGAGACCACCTCCTCCTGCTCCTCGGTCTTCCGCTCCTTCCTCTGCCCCGCCTTGTGGGCCTGATCATTACTGAAGCCTCAATGGGGGTTAGAACTTCCAGGCCAATGCTGGGATGGCTACCCACTACAGATAGGTCCATAGCTGCAAAAAGAAATCTGAGAAAAGCTTTCCTACCAGAGAAAAGACCTTTCTGGGAAAGCAGTGAAGCTGAACTGTCTGAAGCATTTGTGCTGCTGAGTCAGAAGGCTGTCTGGGGAAAGAGCCCAGCCAGGGCAGAACAGAACTATCCAGGAGTAAAGCGTTCTTTTCTGTCAGAGAAAGCATCTCTTTGAGAAAAGCTTTGTTTCAACTGACTCCTGAGATGGAGTATAACCCTAAGGGATGATTGCCTCTGGCATAAGCTCTGCCCTTGAGCACCCAGACAAGCAAATGCTACCAACTGGGGTACTGGGCCAGGTGAAGGCCTGAGGGAAAAACACCTGTCCTAATGTGAGCTTAGATATGGCAAAAACCTCCCTTGCTAAGCTTTATTTATGAACACAAACCTCAGACCCCGAAAACAGAAACAGACTAAAGCCCCTACCTTCAGAAGCAAAAAAGCTGTCACCGTGGCATTGGGAAATGTTTCTGGGGTAGAAGGGATAAATTGAGACCAAACTGGGAACTGTCTGGGAGAAAGACTCTGAAGAAACAGGGACATAATCCTCCCCAGAAAATGCATGACCTGAAAAAGCTGCTAGAATTTGAGGCAGATTCTGGGGAGAGAAAAAAAAAAGCCCCAACCCCCAAAGGCAGCTAGTAGAGGAACAGAGCCACAGATAACCTGAAGCTCTGCATCTGGGGCAGGAGGTGGGGGGGAGTGGGGGAGGAACAAGCAAAATGATGAGAATAAACTCAGTGGGAGAAAATGTCTCTGAAGGAGCCATGGAAAAGCTCTGTTGTAAAAGTTTATTTTTCTCTGACTGGCTAAGGCAAACACAAGCCCCGAGGAAAGTTGCTATCAGGAATTGCCCACCTCAATGCGCACTAAGGAGGCAGGTGCAGTTCTGATTTGGGGCCAGTGTCAAATGAACGAGAGACACCTGTTGAAAGCAGCGCAGAACAGAAATCTTCTGATGTCCCGTAATTGAAAACTTAAAATCTTGGTTCAAATCTCTTGTTGCAAAAGCAAAAACTTCTAAAGCAAGTCCAGTAAAAGAGAACTGGAGGTTGACTCCTAGACTCAAAAAGAACTATGGGAAATGGAGTCCTTAAGCTAGCTCTTAACGCTGAGCTGTTGAAGAGAAATGCATTCTGGGAAATGTAGTTTTTCAGCTAAAGTTGGCGATAATGTCCAAAAACTTTTCAGCTCAGAATGAAGTTTCTTAAAGCAATGCTAGAAAGTTTAATCTTACCTCTTGAGAGCTCAGATCAGACAAAAAGCTACCAATAAGAGAGCAAAGGAGCCATTTTAAAATCCTTAACAAGGCAAAGTAGTCCATATACTGAACATCGTGTTAGAAAAAAGATATGGGAAATTTAAAAAGTTCTCTGCCTTGAATGAACAGCCTGCAATGAGTGATTCCTTTGCAAATCTAATAAGGAGACAAGGAAACAGGCATTAAAAAATGACTGCTTTATAGACTCTGAAAAAAACTTCAGAAAATCTAGCTGTCATACAAAATAGTTGCTTCACCTGAAAGTTCCTTCTAAGAAATCAATGCTAAATATCACAGCTGCTAATAATATCAGGAGTTAAAGTTAATGAAGTGAAAATACTAAATCCTGTAATGCTTTTTCTCAGAGTAAGGTAATGAAAGATATGTTTCATGAAAGAACATCTATGTTCTGACTCCTTTGAATAGTAACAGTTTTGGTGAAAATATTGGAATTAACAACAATCAAGTCAAAATGTGTCAACAAATTCAAGACGCTATTCACAAAAGAAAGCTGGCATACTTTGTGGGCCATATTAGAGCTCACTCCAGTCTTCCTGGTCCTTTAGCTGAGGATAATGCAATGGCTGATAAGTTAACCAAGATAGTAGCATTATCCCAGGTGGAAATGGCTCAACAGTCACATGCTTTTCATCATCAAAATAGCAAAAGTTTAAGAAGGCAATTCAATATTACCAAAGAAGCAGCTCATCAAATAGTTAAATGATGTGGGGTATGTCCAAAATATTTTCCTGTCCCTCACTTAGGGGTAAACCCTCAGGGTCGTCTTCCTAATCATCTATGACAAATGGATGTTACTCATATTGCAGAATTTGGCAAATCAAAATATGTAGTGTGACCATTGACACTTATTCAGGATTTTTAATGGCTAGTGCACAACCTGGGGAAGCTACAAAACTTGTAATTATGCACTGCTTGAAGTGTTTTTCATATATGGGTATACTAAAAATTAAAACTGATAATGGTTCTGGATATACTAGTAAGGCATTTCAACAATTTTGTACCCAATGGGAAATCATACATAAAACAGGTATTCCTTATAATCCTCAAGGGACAAGGTATTGTGGAAAGGGCTCATAGCAATCTTAAAATACAACTTCAAAGAATAAAAATAGAAAAGGAAGAAATTTACCCTCAATCGCCACATCATGCATTAAATCCTGCTCTTTTTGTTCTGAACTTTTTGAATGTGGATGTCCATGAGCAGTCTGCTGCAGATAGATTTTGGCACAGTGGCATCCAAGTGACTTTTGCTCAAGTGAAAGATCCCTTTTCAGGATTATGGAAGGGTCATGATCCAGTTTTAATATGGGGTCGAGGACATGTTTGTGTTTTTTTCACAAGAAGAGAATGAAGCTTGGTGGTTACCGGAGTGTCTGGTAAGGAGCGTGGAACTAAGGAGGGTCAGCTCCAATGACGGTCCTATAAAGGACCAGAACGAAAGTGGCTCCATCAGTGTTCCTGAGGTTTTGTCACTGGTTAATGCAAACAGTGAGGAAATAGAGTTCGGAGCTGTGCCTCTTTTGGCTTTACTAGCTCCTTTAGAAAAATACTTTATATCACCTAATAGCTGTGCAGTATTTTGCAAAGAGCTTTACAGCAGCTAAATACAGTAATTTCACCCTCAAGGTGAAGTGAAGTTTTTTCGGTAGAACAAACCAAAAGTACTGCTGCAGTAGAAACGTTTGTCTGAATTGAAGCAGTTAGGGGAGCTATTATGAATTTGGGTGAAGGGACAGCCTCTAGTTAAAAACTGTTTACCACTGA
Organism: Onychomys torridus; assembly: GCF_903995425.1. Lineage (NCBI taxonomy): Eukaryota > Metazoa > Chordata > Mammalia > Rodentia > Cricetidae > Onychomys > Onychomys torridus. The sequence goes on from NC_050451.1 coordinate 94,199,050, forward strand.
CAGTGCATCTCTGTCAGTTCAGGAACGCAACTTTGGGGTGTGGCTTCGTCCTGAGAATGTTACATTTCCCTAGCAACTGGTATCACAACTCTATAACAACAACAGTCATTAAATCCCAGTATTGTATAGCAAAGCTGACTATAAACTCTAAACTTTAGAAATTATGTATGCACTTCCTGTCTAGTTAAGAGAATCTTTCTAATAGAGATAATGAGGATAATTAGAGTAAGGAGTAGAAAAAGATGAAAATAAGAGATGTGAGCTTGTAGAAATTATTTTGTCTTGTTAGATATGGGTTGAGAAATGTTTAGGTGTTTGCTAAGTTAAATATGTGCTAATGGTAGCCCTATATAAGTTTGTAAAATAGATCCATAGAGTTCCTTTAAGAATATAAGCTTGCAAGAAGTATTTAAGGTAGTCTTAAGACATGTAGTAATAAGCTTATAAGAAGTAAAGATGCTAGTTGTAAATGTAAGCTTAAGTAAGAAATAAGATGGAATGAATATAAGAAGTATATAAGAAGTAATAAGAAATATATTTGCTAAAGTAGCTCTATAGTTTTCTTAAAGAGTATAAATAAGTAGATGTTAATATGTTATATGTGAGTTTGTGAAAAAGTGTAAATATTGAGTGTGAATCTATGCTTAATGTACATGGTGAAAGAACCTGAGACACAGAAGATAGTGTCCTAGTATACTGCAAAGCAGGTGGTCTGAATGGTTTCAAAAGCTCCAGAAGCTGCTAAGAAGCTAAGAATGGCGGATGCCAGAACCAGCACAACAAGGCATCCACAGCTGAGATCCATGGAAAATCAACGTAACACAGAAAAACCTGAGCGAACATAAAAAATGGTGTGGTTTAGAATACTACGGTAACTGGAAAGATCTCTGTGAGAACAAAAGTTGCAGAGATGCTTGTTTAAACTAAAATTGTTAACTGCAAAAAGTTTTGGTTGTAAAATGTCTCTTCATATTTGGAAGTGAAAGCCTGATACCAGAATTACTTTTGTTAACTTTTTGAACTTAAAATATGAGATAAAACTACAAGAAGATTTTGGTTATGGATTTCTTCATATTTGGAAGGCTAGTACCAGAATTTATCATTTGAATTTTGGGACTTAAGAAATGAAATGAACAATAGTGATTTCATTGCAATGGGATAAATCTGAATTTACTTATAGTAACCTGGGAACTGTTTTCTGGAATTTGTGTTGAAAATGGAACTGTTTAAATGAAGAAATTTATTGTTTCTACTAGACTAAAGATGCAATTTTGTGTATGCATATATGCTTTATTAACTGGTGATTCATGAATTGTTTTATGGAACTGTTTGTGTAAAAATGGACTTACTTTTGGAACTGGATTTGTTTTGCAAACAAAATTGTTTGAATGGAAAAGTTTGGGTTTTCTAACTAGGCTTGAGACTTTGCTTAAATTATAAAGAAAAGGGAGAATTAATATTCCTTGATCTATTTAATTAAAAATATTTTATTTGAGTGAATTAATGTTATGTTTTGTTAGTAAGAATGCAAATGAGTATACTGATTACTTTAAAGTATAAAAAGTTTTATTAAACTGCTTTTGGATGTTTTGCTAAAAGTTTTCAAAGTGTTAATGGATAGATTGAGAATATTGCTTTTCAATATGGGTTTGTAGGAATTGTTTAAGCTTGGGTTTCTTCTAACTAGGTTTGAGATTTTGTTTAAAAAATTATAAAGAAAAGGAGGAGTTATGAGTGAATTAAGGTTGAATGCATGTTTGCAGAAATTATGATTAACCTATTGGTATTAATGCACCCTGGTTCTGTGGAGTTAAGGAAATATTTAAGTTTGTGAATACATCGTAGTTTTTCCTATGTTCTGTTAGCAAGAAAATTCAAATGGTTCTATTAAGAGTTAAAGTTGTAAGACTGAGAAAATTGTTAACTATATATAGCACCATATATGTTAATTCAAATGGTTCTGTAAAGTGTTTGCTTTGAGTTGTAAGATTGGGAAAATTGTGACTATGTATAGCAATATTTATGTTAACTTGTTAGTTAATGGTAATGATGAAGTTAAGGGATTCTTTAAGTTTGCAATTGCATTAAGTTTTTGGTTTAGAAAGGGCTTGATGCAGCTAAAGACTGCTGTAGTCACCTTGGACCCAATTCAAAAAAGAAATGCCATCTATATCATCCTCTACTCCCATACTGGGAGGTGTAACAGCTATGGAGATTGCTGTAAGCTATTAATGAGTTATTTTTTATATATTAAGAAAGGGGGACCTGTGGGAGCCTGTTTTTGGGTTCCTTGTGGCTTTATCCAGCAGGTCCACATACAGGATGATTAGGGCCACAGGCCTGAGTGCAGGTGTCTGAAATGGTCTGCACTTGGCCCTGCTGGGGGAGGAGGTCTTTTGCTCCACCCTCTTGGCGTCTTTATAAATACCCTGGGCAGAGACAGTCAGAGCATGTTGGAATAGGTTCCAGGCCCTCTCAAGGCTATCCTTTATTTTCTATCTGTTTATCTTCACACTATAAATCCTTCTATCTAAAATTTCCTGCTGCTCACACTCAAGAAAACTCTGGGGAGCTGTGGGGTTGGTGGGTAAATGCCCCACAGACCTCCCACACATACCTTCATGGCCAGCTCTACTCTGTTGCCCAGGCAATGTGCAGGGACCACTCCAGAGTGCTGCAGCTGATGAGGGGCAGGGCCAGCTCTTCTGCTCTTAGGACATCAGGGACAACTCTCCCACCTGCCTCAGGTAGTGATGGGAGTGGGGGCAAGGGAGAGGTGAGGACAGGATGTGTGGGACAGACAGGACCAGAAATGGGACACAGACATTTCTCTCCTGCACGTGCCTCTAAATGATAGGTGGGTAACAGAAACAGTTCTCCCATGCTCACAACTTCAGGGCTGGCTCACCCACACCTCCACCAATGGGGTTGGCTCTATTGCAGACAAAATATTTTACACTGATTTGCTGATATTGTTACATTGTCTGGATGGATTATTTGAGGTCCAAAATACAGAAGGCTTTTGAAGTGGCCATTAGTCAGATGTAGTGTTCTTCTGTGTTTAAGGGAAGTTGGCTACTGCAGATTTACATGAGCTAAGGCAGAATGGTTTTAATAGAAAACTGGTTTCTATATGAAATGCAGTTTTATTTTAAATAATCTCTTGTAGGATACTAATACGTGTATGACAGTCACATATGTCATTTGAGTTTCATCACATTTATTATTAGCAGCTAGTCGGTAACACTTTGAATGGTAAAGCAGAATATCAGATGGGGGAAAATCGAAGTAATGCTCTGCACATTTAGAAACAAGACAAGCTGGCCATTTTACCATTCTTCAATAGACCACTGGAAATCTTAGCTGCTGAAGTGAGGAAAGTGGGAGAAATAAAAGTGACAGTAGTGAAAAGAGAAACCCAAAGTCCCTGTTTCCAGATTCCATGACTATAGACAGCAAATGCCTTAACACACCCAGCAAAGGACTCTAAGTGGTGACAAAAGACTTCAACAAAGCAACACGGTACTAAATCAACATGCGGGACCTTACTGTACACTCAGTGAGAAAGAAATCAAGTCATTAAAAATGCTCTCGATATGATAACAGCCAAAGAACACCGAGGAACAAATACAACCAATAAGAAGATAGACCCTCCCTCCCCCTGCAATGAAAATCTTAAAGCATCAATGAAAAAACTGAAGAAGGTATTAGAGGATGGAAGAAACAACCGTGTTGAAATCACCATGGTAACGGTAATGACCTACAGATTCAATGAAATCTTTGTCCAAATCCAACAAGATTCTTCTAGAACTAGTAAAGCCAAGCCTAAAACTCATGAGGGTGCACAAAAGGCCACAAATAGCCCAAACAATTTTGGATCACAAAGAACGATGGTGGAAGCATCAGCATGCCTGCCTTCAAAACATGCTAGGCACAGGGAGGGAGATAGTAACAAAAATAGTCTGGTATTGGCATGAAAACAGAAATGAAACAGAGCAGTGGAATAGAAGACAGAACCCAGAAATAACACCACACATAGACCTCTATTTGACTCCGGACACAGCTGTCAAAAGCATTTGTTGGAAGTAGAACCGTCTTTGTCCATCCACGAGGAACTGGGGGAGCACCTGCAGACCACTGAAAACAGATCTGTATCATTCAGCCTGTGCAGTTCATCATGCAGTGGACCAAAGACCTTAACTCCAGGCTAGAAACTTCCAACTACTCCAGGAAAGCACAGACGGAAGTCTTCAAAATATTGTCATTGGCAATGACTTCCTGAATAGCTATCTGAAGGCTCAGGGGGGAAAGTTAAGATTAGTGAATGGGATTATGTCCCTGGAACAAAACCCTGCAGAACAAAGAACAAGAGGGAATGAAACAACCTACACAATGGCCAACTGTGCCAACTGTTCATACAACAGACACAACACATGGGAATTAAAACAAATCACACTCAAAGAACAAGCAATCCAATCAACAAATGAGCCAACACGTAGCATAGACACCCTTCAACAGAGAAAGCGCATGTAGCTCATTGGCAGAGTGCTGACCCTGCCTGTGGCATGTCCAGGCTCTGATTTTTATGTGAAAAATAAAACAAAGCAAAGCCCCAAAATGCTCAATGTCTTTAGCCTTCAGCGAAATGCACATTGAGCTTCTCTGAGATTTCATCTCACCCCGGCCTATAATGGCTATTATAAAAAAAGAAGACAAAAACAATACATGCTATTGAGGATGCATGCAGAAAGGAGTCCTGTGTACTGTTGCTGGAAATATAAACAAGTCCAGCCATAGTAAAAATAAGTATGCAGTTTCTAAAAAGCAAGAAAGCAAACAATAACAACAACACAAACAAAAAAACCAAGGAGCTAAAATATAAAAACTCAGCTTACTATAGAGAACCTAATATACCCATGTTTATATCAGCTTTTCCCACAGTCAAGGAGAGCTGTCAGCCTAGGTATTTGCCAGCAGTTATAAATAAAATAAAAATTAAGGTATACACAGAGTGGAGCTATAGAAAGAATGAAAGCATGTCATGGTCAGGAAAATGAGGAGTTGGAGCTTATCTTATAAAATGAAATTAGCGAGACACAGAAAAATAAATGTCACATGTTTTATCTCATATGTAGACACACACAATCCACAATTCACCTAAAAATAGAAGATGTTCTTTAGAGGAAAGAATGAGAAAGAAGGGATAGGAAAGAGAAAGAATAGTAGGGAAGGTAGTTCTATTCAAAGCATGATGCCTTCATCATGTATGGAAATGTTATACACGTTAACCCATACACTTAATATGACTGAATAATGACATTGAAGATTCCACCAAGACAAAAACCAAGCAAATGAGGAGACAACTAAAGATTCTATACTACTAAGGCTGGATGAAGTGGGAAAATTTCCAAGTCATATCCTTTACCTCTAATAAGTTTTACGCTAATTAAAGATGTTTACTCATAAAAGCATTTGATTAACATGATTCTGTTGTATCATCCAAGAGAAATGTAAGATCACCAGTTCTCTCTGTGACTGTGAGGACTCTGAAAAAAAAACTGTGTGACATAAAGTATTATTTTTTCCACTATATTCATGAGAAAACCACAACTCAGATTTCAAGTTTCTTTAAAGTAGTGAGCATAAGGTTTTCAAATACTTATTGTATGTCATCTTATTCTGATGGTTAGTCATATTCCTCAACCTTTAGCTTGGGGCTACAGAACCCTATGATGATTCACTGAAGGCCTCCTTGCTGCTTTGCTAGTCAATCTGAGAACTGCTGCACCTGTGTCATATTCCATGACCAGCTTTGTTTACTTCAGAGCAGTAGTTCTCAACCTTCCTCTTGCTGAGACCCATTAATACAGTTCCTCATGTTGTGATCCCAACAATAAAATTATTTTCATTGCTACTTCATAACTGTACCTGTAATTTTGCTACAGTTATAAATTATAATGTAAATATCTGTGTTTGCCGATGATCTTAGGCAACCCCTGTGAAAGGACCTTTGATCCCCAAAGGGGTCGAAACCCACAGGCTGAGAACCATTACTTTAGAAAGTTAATGAGTTTCTGTTGAATGAAAGCAACAATTGTTTGGAAGATAAACCCATTGGCTAGCTGACAGGACTTTTGGTCTGATTTCTTTGAGGCCTGGTTTAGGGGGGACCTCTTCCATGAAACAGGTCTGATGGTTCCCAGTGGGAGAGTTGAGTCCACTTAATAAAAATTTTAGATGCTTTGACATTTTGTTAATATATTCTCCCTACTTTGAGTAAAACTTTTTTAATTTCAGATTCAAAGAACAGTCTAATGGTTTTATTAGAATGCTTTTATTTTTGAGACTATCTGCAAATTCAATGAAAAGTTGTGGTTAAAAATGTAAAAATCTAACCTGAGACAACTCTTTGAGCAAAGCTTTGTATTTTATAGGTTCCCTAATGTGTGACACGGTAGACAATTCCTATAGAAAAGTGACCACAGCAGAGACCTTCATTTGCAGAAAAGTCACCAGGTCTGACCCGAGTCATTGGGGCAGGTTTCCTCAGAGAAATGTCTTTTAAACCAAGTCCTAAGTGGAGAGCTGAGAACCATGGACTGGTCAAGTCAGTGGAAGGCTTCTAACAGAGGAGTAAGCAAACGGTACTTCAGGTTTGGAAAGGAAGTCTATGGGTGGAGAAAAAAAAAGAGGAGGAGGGACTAAAGGAACCAAGAATATAGAAGTTAATAAGTCCAGATTCTGTAGAAAATGACAAGCCATGTTGAGAAATTGTTTTAATTTAATAGGTATAAACAGTATTGGAGAGAAATAACATGATTCAATGTCAGTTTGAAGACATTATTCTGACTGCTAATAGATTCTACTGAGGATCTGAGTGAGAGACTGCTGGATTCTGTGTGTTCTGCAATTAATAATTCAGACCTTTATGAGAGATAGTAAGAGAAATAAAAAATAAATGCTGAGATCCATCCAGAGCTCCTTAGTTGACAGTAATACCATTTGCTTAACAGGATAGGTGACAAGAGAAGACACTGAGTGTGTAAACTGATGACCAGCTGTCCTGATACACTGGAATAACACCATCTTCCATTCAATTGGTACTTCATAATTTCTTAAATTGCTTATATGGTGTCAGTTTTATAAAATAAAAATATATGCACATGTGCCCATTATAGAGAATATTCATAACAGGATTAGTAGCAAATTTGTATACTGACAATTCTAATAATCTTTAGAAGCCATGTTAGAATTAAAAACTAACTAATAATGGAAATATAACATTTAGACACTCCTGTATTTTGAATAAAAATAATCTTTCATAGGTACATATATTTAGACACTTGGTCCCCAGGTTTTGGCACTGTTTGGAAATACTATGGAATTTTAGGACACAAAATTTTTCTGGAGGAAGCATAGCATGAAAGCATCCTTTGAGAATTTGTTGTCTCATTCCACTTCCTGTTCACTCTTTCTGCTTCCTGTGTGCCACTGAGATGTGATCTCTTAGTTTCCAGTGCTTGCTACCATGCTCTTCCTGCCATTATGGACATCTAGTTGTTTGGATCCATAAGCCAAAACAAACTCTGAAGATGCTTTGTCAAGATTTTCTGTCACAGCAACAGAAAAGTAACTGAAACAAACCCCACAGGGACATCAGTGGTTATCCAAACTAAAGATAGTTTACTGATGTTGAAAAGAGTTACCTTTTTTTTTTTTTTACAACAAAAAGAGTTGGCCTAGTTGATTTAATGAAAATGGTGATGATGTTGAATGGAGTGTCTCAGTTTACAGGTGAAAAAAATGAAAATAAAAAAGGAAAAAGCAAGCAAGCAACAGACAAAAAGTTAAGAGTGTTAAGATAAAACAACCAAAGGTATTTACACAGATGAGGGGAGTACAAGGGCAGGAACATATCATAAAATCCAGAATTTTACAAATTCTAAGAAATATGTAACAGAATTTTTTATTCCATAGATATTTCTTCTTTTTTTAAAATATTTTTTCATTTTACATACCAATCACTGTTGCCCCTTCCTCCTCTTCTCCTGCTTCCCCTACCTCCCCCCATCCACTCCTCATAGGAGTAAGGCTTCCCTAGGGCATTCAACACAGGCAGGCAAAAAAAAAAAAAAACCAACATGAAACGCTTCACGAATTTGCGCATCATCCTTGCTCAGGGGCCACGCTAGTCTTCTCTGTGTCGTTCCAATTTTAGTCTAGGTGCTGCCAAAGCGAGCACCATAGCAGATTTTTTGGTCATAACATGAAATAAAAGCTGAGAAACAGAAAGAACATTGTAATAACTTTTGTTGCAAAGACAAATTGTGTCATTGTATGTTTCTATTTTTGTAATAAGAGATATGATGATCAGAAATCAACATGGAAAGATCACTGAATAGATCATAGAAAGTGCAATTTCTGGAAATAATACATTAATTTTAAAATCTTGAAGAAAAGAGTACCAATTCAATAAACATGTGTAAAAGAAACTGCAAATTGTCAAGAGTGGCACCCAGCTGTAACATCCACCTTCCAGGAAAGGACTTCTGAGGGATTGATCAAAATACCAGACCTATTTTTCAGGTGTCCTTTGATCATCTAAAATAAATAAATAAATAAGCAAAAGGGAAGAAAAGAAAAACAGGACAGAATTAGAATTGGCATTAACATGCAGTAGAATGGGTTGAACTGAGTTGAAATGAGCTACCATGAACTGAGCTGCATTGAATAAAATTGAATTGGAGGATTTGTCCTGATTGTGAATAGCTAGCTGTGTGGGAGAGTGGCTGAATAACTAGCCAGGAGCTTTCTACTAAAGCCAACTATGTGAGATTGCTCCAGAGGGAGTGGAAAAAGAAAATGAGCATTTGCTTCTAATAGGAATTTTGTATTTGATTATTGGAAGAAAAAGCTATTCAGAGAGGAGAAAATATGGACACAAAGAATTCAAATAATAAAACCAAAGGAAATAGTACAAAAGTTTTAGAGAAATGAGAAAATACCATGCCTGTTGAAAAATTTACTAATTTGACTTATTGCTTGTATTTTATATTATTACCAAATCTAATTCCAAAGGTATATTATTCTTTTTTTTACAATATTTGAGTATAATGCACAAATTCTTATCCAGTTCAGATGAGTCACTAATGGCATATTGGTTCATTGATGGCATTGAGCATTTATCTTTGATAATGATGATGTTGAAGTTGCCCACGTTGCCTGTCAGTTCCTCAGAGCTGTGTATTCATTATCTTGCCAAACATAAAAGAATGAGAACCAGGAAATACTGCCCTTTAGCTGTTCCATAGGTATCACCCATCTTAGACACCCATCACAAATAAAACCATCAAAGAATGAAAAACTGTATTTGTCAAATAGTCTTCATTCCAATGATTCCTCAAATGGGATGATTACCTGCTTTTCTGGTTTTAAAGGTATGGTATTTTATGGAAATCAACTCTATCTGTTTCTTGAGGTTGTGAAATTTGAAAACTGAATCACCTAATGAGACTGTCTTGGACAACTTTATGATGGCACAGACTATGTCATCTTGAGGTTCTTGACTGTATGCTTCTTGTCCCAACTTTGCTTTGGTTGCTTAAAATCAACACGATGGAACTATTGAAACTTCCAACCCATAAATGTTACCAACCCCATCACCACCATGTATCCTTGAGGACAATAAAATTCTGCAAACAAAAACCAGTATTTTCATGCTTCCATTTTCTTTCCAGATTGCAGGAAAATACACATGTAAAAATGCCTCCTTCACAGTTGGGATAGAGTAAATCACAGCAGGTTCTGGTAGCACAATGTATTTATTGCTTTTTTTGTTTGTTTATTACCTTGATGCTGTCTCCTCCTCTCTGTAGACTCTAGCACAGTGTCTGCACGAGTTTTGTTCTGTTCTTGCTTCTGTGTGCTTTATTTCTCAGTTTGTTTTACTTTTTGACAAGGTCATGGTAAATTATCCTTTGTCCAGTTGATGGTGTCTGATTAATTTAAAGATAAGGTTCCATTGTGTAATCAAATCTGTCATCAAACTTGTGATCCTCTTGCAGCAGTGTCCAGAGTGTTTTAGATACATGTGTGTGATATGTGCAGTTTACCCATTTGCTATATTTGCCAATTCTATTCATTTCTTGTAGATACTGTCTCTTAAGGTATTAAAATTAGTAATATGATATATATGTGAAATTAATTTCATTCATAAATCACAGTTTAAATTGAAATATGTAGTACTCACAAAACTTGGAAACAGGATGCTTTTGATATAATTTTTCAGACATGGCTTTATATAAATGGAAGAATATTGAGCATAGAGTGTTTATCCTTGACTCTGTTTTCATTGGAACTGTAGCGTTACAGTACTCACAGACAGAAAATGAGTGGCCGCATTACTACTCTTTTAACTGTACTTGTACACTTGTGCAGCATATTCGTCACTTCAATAACAAGACAAATGAGAGCAAAACAAGCTTTTCTAACTAGTAGTCATGATACTTGATGCCGTGTTATTTCTGTGTGCTGTCCATCTGCTTTTAATGAATAAAGTATAGAGACGATACAGAAATTACAGGGACATTATCACAATGATTCAAGGGAAACTTACATTAAATGCTCCATACTGAATGTGTTCAATTTTTTCAGTGTGGTGCTAAGAGAAAGGGGAACAAGAGACTATCTAGGAAACAAAGTAGATTGCATTCTCATGTCTAGACATGGGAAACACCTGGGTACATCAAACAGGACCATGTGGAAAAGGGCACCAGGGTGGTCAGGAGAGAAGAGGAATGGACTGGAAGAGGAGGAGTTGGGGATGTCTAAGTGAGAGACTTTACAGGGGTTTCTGAAGGACAATCAAAGCAGGGAACACAAGTAGTTTAAGATTCCCTAGCCTAAAATCTGATGGGCTCTTAGCCATAGGCATGACCTTTAGTTGTCTGACACTTGGCCTTGGGAGGGTTAAAGCATGGAAGTACTGCCTCTTGTTGCATTACAGTTCAGGCAGAGGAGGCAAGGGTCTAGAACTCTTCTTTATATATTAAAGGCATGCTCCTAGATGAGATTCTTGCTGTCCCTGGGGTGCAACTAATTCTTCTTAGCCATAAAGACTATATATATTTGCTGTGCATTGTGTTATTAAAATACAGAAGATAAACATATAATACACAAATTATGTAGAGCTAATCAAGCAAGAAAAGGCAAAATGACAAATCAGGAAATTCACCTTGATAGTGTAGAAAGCACCTGCCTTCTCTAAAATATTTTCATAATGAAAAATGAAGTGAATTTTAAATATTAGAAAGAGCTGAATTGGCTTACATTAATGATGAAAAGTACATCATATTTTATTCACCATTTACCAAAAATTAAAAGATAAAATTTCTACTACAAATTTACAAAGTATTATATATTTTTGAAAACTAACTGTATTTATATGCTTCAAGTAAGTTTTTAAAAAGCAGGGTGATATAAGGATGTGAAATGTTTGGAAATTATCTGGGTAATAATACCTCTCTTACCACCATTGAAAAAACAATCCCATTCAATGTTAGAATCATATCACACAAAGAGCATGCCAAAAGTTGATCATAAACATAATACAAAGTAAGAATTCTAAGGCCATTTCACTTATGAATATAAACACTCCATTGGAGAAAATAGTGAAAAGCATATTCTGACAGCCGTTACTTGACATTTTCTCCTGATCAAGACTGGTTTGTCACAAATATGATGATATTATGGACTGATAGTCCCTATCTTCCTCAAGTTTATATGTTGAAATATTAGGCACCAGGGTGATGGCATTAGAAGAAAGGTCACACTATTGTCAGCAAAGCTGAGATCCTCTCAAGTTGGTCAGCATCATAGTGAAACAGGCCCCAGAGAACTGTTTTCTCCTTTCTACTATCTGCAAACCAGGGACCTGAAGACATCAAATTGAGCAGCATTGCAATCTTCAGAATCCAGAGCTGTGACAGAGAGAGAAAAGTTTGCTGATCAATCAGTTCATTTCATAGCACCATTTTTATGGCATCCTAAACCACAGGATGATGACAGGCTTTTCCATAATTGATGGCTTCTTAGTGGAGTTTATTGAAAGATAAAGTTCTTTATTATAGAGTAAAGAACATCATTTTATAAAACTCGACACTTTAGTCAACTCATTTATAATAAAGTAGTGTTCTTTTAAAATTAAAGGTGGTATTTACTTACATCAGCTTATATGGATGCTGGTTCTTCCCAAACCCCTCCAAAGGCCCTGTGCTCAGACTTTTCTTGCATTATCTGCTACCTTGTTAATTGAGAGGCATCAGTGCCTCTCATGACTCCAGAACCCCTCTGCTTCCCTTCCCTCTTTTAAGGAAGCTCCTTTCCCTTGTTTGTGGAACTGTGCATTTCACAGGGCTGCAAATTTCCTATCAGTCTATATCATATCCCTTCAAGAGATCTGACTTACTTGGGCTCATATTGAAAGGCTACACTTGTACTTCTGCACTGTAGGATTCTACTATTTGTCACTTATGATCTGTGAAAGGTATCTGCATGTCACCAGCACTGCCAGCTGGACAATGCCCAGTAGATCTGTCTTTAGATGAGTGCACCAAGGATAGTTATCAAGCGAACTCATGCAATGCACAAGACTTAAGCTCTGAACCTGGGGCTGAAGGCTATGCACTTGTTTTGTTTTTGTTTTTGTTTTTGTTTTTGTTTTTGTTTTTGTTTGCCTCTACATTGAATACAGATATAACGTGAGTTAGAGATCTCTGTGACTTACTATGATCAGAGGAGAGTAAATTTTCTGTTCATAAATGTTCAGTGGACTCTAGAAAAGCAAGAAGGGACAGGGTTAATGAAGCTGCAAGACAAATCCTAGCCCATCCTATACTTCTCAGGAGCTTCTGAACAGTGGATGAAGTCAGAGAATTGTTGCAGGATATTTGATAGTGCTGTGAAACTCTGAGACTGTGTTAATAAAATTAATCGTGGATCAGAGAGTGGAGCCAGTGACTAGTTGACCAGAATTAGCCATAGAGAGGACAGATAACCTAGGAGTATGGATAGAGAGACGCACAGGAAGGAGTAGGAGGGACTTAGTTATAGTCTTTGTAGTTTGGGATGGGTGGAGAGATGCTTCTCTTGCTGGGGTTCTGGCCAAAAGGGAAGGTCAGCTGATTGCCCCTTAGCTTCTCTGATCTAGCAAGTTTTCTTCCCAATATCTGACTCTCTAGATTTTTTGGGAGATTTTTTTCTAAATTACTATATTTAGTAATTTAGATAAAAGCAACATTTGGCATCCAATGCATGACACAAGATCATGCTACAGCTTCTGAAAGTAGCACGTCTACCTGCAGCCTTAGCTGCCGCTCAGATGCTTTCTTCCACCAAAGTCCCTCTGCATCCACCCATCAGCCCTGAGTGCCTCACAGCCATGCCAACACAGATGTTGCAGCAGCTTTGGTAAGACACCTGGGAAGTCCAAAGAAAAATCCCACATTAAGACTGGGAAATATCATAATGCAGGGAGTTTGGAATCTGTACAGTACTACACTAGACAGGTGTAAAATGGAAAAAATAAATGAAGGGTAACCGATTTAGCTGTGACTGACATAATGCTGATCACAATTATGATCAGTTTGGTAGTATTTAGTGCCTTTAGCCCTATTTCATTGTTCTGTGGCTCTAGCTTCATCTTCCCATAATGTTCACCATTGTAACTGAGGACCAGCTTCCAATGTTGCTGTTGTCAATTCTTTCCAGTCTTGGGGGAAAATTCTGTTCTGGGTTGGCCATGAATTTAACATCTGCCTCACATAGGGTGAATGCATACATTATGAAACGACCACTTCCTTAGATCTCCTCAATCTAACATTTCTATAGGATTCTGTCTAACTTCTTCATAACCTCTGGGGTTCCTATCATCTGCTGGCAGTTTTTGTACAGTAACTGTATAAACGAAGGTTGTTTTTCTAACATCCTTGGGCCACCCCTCTTTAGTTTCATCATGCAGTGGTACTGTAGGTTGTTGTCTAAATTCCTCTCTGTGACAGTATTTTTTAAAATTTTCATTTATAAATTTTTCTATGGCTTGTATCTTATCAATCCACTTTTCGTATTTGGCACAACAAACTATTAAGGATAAAATAAGCACTACCAGCATGATAATAATTATTATCGATATTATCTCAAACTCAGTTAAGCCATTTAGCTTTTCATTTTCTGCTTCTATTTTTCAAGCCATTTGAAATTTGCAGAGTCCTAATTGTTAGCAATTAGGCATCTGTACTAGCCTGCCCGTAGGATCCTGATAGGACGTACCTCAGCTGCAGCCACTAAGAGCACTCCCTGTGTGCATTCACTAAGTTTCCTGATAAAAGGTGGACCTTGTACACCTCCTGTCTCTTTGTCTTTCTCTTCCTTTACTTTCATCCCCAGGGACCATTCTCGGCCTCTTCTCTCCCTTCCCCTCAATAAACCTCCCATGTGGGCCTGTTGGATGATTTGACTCCTTCACACCACTTTTAAAATATAGCACTAATGCCCTTTATTATGATATTTCCCATCCTTAACATGGGAAGGATTTTTTTTCTTTTAATATTACTTAATTGTCTCCTTGAGGACTTCTAGGATGTCTTATCAAATCTGACAGCTTCTTAATTTGTCTGCAGCTGGTGTGATTTCTTCGTCCATGTAGTTGTGCCACATATTAGAGTGCTAAATGTTGTTGTTAAAAATTCTCAATCATTCGATTTTATTAATAAAACTCAGGATCCAGATGCTGCTGTAAAAGCCTGCTAGCTCAGAGAGACAGAGAAAGCTCCCAGCCTAACTTCCTCCTTTGCCAACATCCCAGAAGCCTTCCTGTTCTCCTCTGCTGTCTCCAACAACACTACTCAAACTGAATGTCCTGTTCTTCTACTTCCTGTTTATCTCTCCTCCTGACTCCCCCTTACATGTTGCTTTTTTTAAAAAAATAATATAATGTCCACTTCTTGTCAACTGGTTGCTTGCTCTGCCTCTTGACCTATGGTTGACTTTATTTAATTCTGTTTATTATATTTAAGCAGAATGATCTTGGATTAAAGGTATGTGCCAGGGCTGAGCCACACCACAAGTAGAAACAGACTTTTCCAGTTAAATAACACCATCTTGGGGTTCACAGTGTGATCAAATAACCTGCAACAAATAAGTCAAGCTATTTTATTAAAAATAAACCTAAACAGGTAAAGATAATGTTAGTTCAAAAGTCAAATATACAGGGACACGTATCTTTGAACTCAGTGTCTCATGGTAAAGTATAAGCAATGTGCTCATGTTTCTGATACCCTTTATCCCCACAAGTTCTGGGCTGTAATTGCAGAAGAAATAGTTTCGTAGGATATAAGAAACAGAAACATTGTCCACTGTCTGTGAAACTCTGGGAATGAAAGGCATCCCCCCCCCCCCCCCCCCGCCCAGAGGAACTAGTTTGTTGTTCATCCTAATGGCGTAGTGTGCTAAAATATTGTCCTTATTTTGCTGGTATATTTGCATAGGGAAAATTTGAATAAGCCATTACCGAAAGAGAGTTTACTCAAAATAATTTAAAGAGTGAGTCTTTATTACTATGTCATTTATGTGCTATTTCAGTATTTATTTGAATGTTTTCTTAACCTTCCTTGTTTTTTTCCCTCTAAGTGTAGTATTTATCCACAAGATGCTGTTTTAGTTAGGTTTGTTGAGACAAAATACCTGACAGGAACTGATTTAAGGAACAAAAGAGTTTATTCTAGCATACAGTTTGAGAGGATACAGTCCCTCCTGTTGGAGAAGGTGTGGTGGCACATGCTGAATGCCCACTGTTCACATCACATCAGTGTCTGGAAAGAAAGAATGATCAGGAAGTGGTGCTGGGCTAGGAAACCTTGAAGACCACCTCCTGTGACTTCCTTCTATTAGGCTCCCTGTCCTGGAGTTCTCAAAACCTTCTAAAATAGGCCACAGCTAGGGATCAAATGTGTAAACATGTAACTCAATAAGGTACATTTACAAACCACAACAGAGGTCACAAAATGTAGATTTAAATTCAAGTTTTAAGGTGACTTATACAATTTTAAAATGCTACTATCTAGAAAAATGTAAAGCTCAATTATTTCTGTATATGCATTTTTAAAAAAGTAATTTTCTTAAAAACTCATTAGCTAATATGCCGTTACCATATCCCTGGTCACGTTTAGACCAGTCTAAAGATGTAGTTGGACGTTTTCCCTGGGCCATCAGCTCACAACAACGTGGAGATGTATTAATTATGAGAGCTTGGCCTTAGCTTAGGCTTGTTTTTATGCCCACTCTCTTTCCCCTGTGTCTCCTTGCATTTCTCTTGTATACCTAGGTTCCTCTTCCTACTTCCTCTCTGCCTACAAGTCCCACCTATATCCGCCTCGTTATTGGCTATTGGAGTTTTGGTTAGATGGCCTTTGGTTCTTGGATGGGGCATTGTCAGCCCTGGTGGGAAAATTTCATTTAAAAATATATGCATATTTATACACTAACTTCCATGGATTTTTAGATAGATGGTTAATACTATGATTCCTTATGACTTCTTCAGAAACATACATACAAGTCACATAGAGATTGAGTAGATTGTAATAAACCTAAACTATCAGCTGAGCATTTATAAGTAACATAAGCCTCTGAGTGGTTATTCAAGAATTGGTGGGTGGGAGAGAACCATCCATTTACAGAAAATACTGAGGGATGGAAAGCCTACAGTAGAGGGAAGCACAGAGAATATTGTTCCACAAACAAACAATACTCAATAGTTTGATTTCCTGTGATTCAAAGTTATATTCATACACCCATTACTTTTCATTTTCAGTACAGTGATAAGTAAATTGTATATACTATTCATCACCTTATTATGCAATAGGCTTTGCATTAGATGACTCTACCCAGCTGTGGGCCAATATAAAAGTTTTGAACACATTTAAGGTAGGCTATGTTAAGCTATGATCTGTTCTAGGCTGGATATATTAAATGCATTTTTAGTTTATGCTGTTTTCTGATTATCAGAACATAACTCCATCACAACATGAGAATCATTTGTATTTCCTCTAAGAGATCATTTATTATCTAAGAAACAAAACATGTTTGTCTACTGCATTTTGTCTTATGATTTATTGTGTTCTACTGTATTAAACTTTCAGAGCGTCCCTGAAGTGAACAATTATGGCAACCCTTGTTTCATATACCATTCATTTAAAGAGAAACACTTTGTTGATAAGGATTTTTGAATGAAACAACGAATTTCTCTGTCTTATTTAAAGGTGTTATTCCTGGGAAAGTGATTGAACAATGTAAGTGGGGCATAATGAGGCTTAATGGGCCATAGTAGTAGGACATGGAAAACAGTGCTGAGAGCAATGTGGACTATGGAGGCCCTAGCTCCAGAGCTTTCAGAGAGGAATGATATTAAGAGCTGGTCTAGAATTCATTCTTGTGGTATTCTGTCAAAGAATGTGGCTGCTCTTTGTCCTTTTGGGTGGTTTGAGCAGGAATGGCTCTCATAAGCTCATGTTTGAACACATTATTTCATTTGTGTATAATTGACTTCATTGTGCACTCATTTCACTGTGAGACTAAACACACAAGTTACCTTTCATTACACACTCAGCACGAAATGGGATATGTGCTTTGGTTAACAGTTAGGCATCTTCCTTCCAAAATGGGGGGCTTAGAGAAATGAAAGAAAATACTGGACTTGGTAATTTTGAATTCTAATTAGGCAGAAACTGAGAGTTCTTCATTTAGGTTTGAAGGTGTAGGCATATCTTAGAAGAATGGAGGTTCTTCTCTGTTCTCTCCATGACTGCTTTATGGATGACGTAGTATGACTGCAACTTTGTACCAGACCCTGTTTTCAGAGCTCTTGGCTCCACCCACTTTCTTTTTCCAAGAACAGCAGCACACATTTGCAGCTGAGCAGTTGTGTCTATCAGCTTCTTGTCAGGAACTTGGGGGAACTTACAGCCTCCTTTTCGTTTGTCCCACCCCCCACCCCCCCACTCTGTTTCTTTCCATTTAAACAGGAAGTGGTTCTGGTAATGCCCTTGTTAAGCTCTCCATAGGATATGATGAGATGCACTCCACCAATAACATTTATACCCACTAGTCTCTTGTCCCTGTTGGCTGGTAACCCCACTCCTCAACGTCCTGTTGAGTTTCTCCCCACGTTATGATTACCAGCCTCCCGACATCCCTGTGGTGTGTAGTCAGGTTCTTTGAGGTGTTCTCAGAGTGAACTAAGTGCTGATGTTTGATAGCTGACATTTCCCCAAATGACACAACACCTCTAAAGAATCTCCTGACTTCTGTCTTTGACCATTTGGAAACGCTAAGAATTTAAAAATTATCCGACCATGGGTCCCTTATAAGTCACCTCAATTACTGTACATTTCACTCGAGGTAAAACCTAAACAATAGAAACAGAAAATTTAATATTTTTCTTGGAAATCAACTTAGATCTATGACTAGAATGATTATGCCATTTGATATTTTAAGTACTTAGTCATAGTCTCTTACTGACCAATATTTAAGACTAATCATTTACCGTCGTCATAGATTATAAAATTTTTCAACTATGTTCTCCCTCTCTAAAAAATTATGCTGAATATGTCTCCTTGTGCCAAAGAAAGTATAAATAATATCTCTCTTAACAGATACAATTCAGATCTTAACTAAAAAACACAAAAACAACAACAAAAACCTCTGCTGAATGTACCAGGCTCTGCTGACTCCCCATGGGAGGCCTTACCTTCTTGGAGGAAGAATTGGGAGGTGGATTGTGTGTGTGTGTGTGTGGGGGGGAGACTGGAGGGGCAGGTGGAGGGAAGAGGGGGATCTGTGATTGGTATGTAAAATGAATGAAAATCTTCTTAATAAAAAATAAAAAACTATGAAGATTGACTCATTGCCATAAGTTTTCATTTTGCTGCCTATAGAAAAAATTTTATTCCATTCACAAGCAGCTGAATCTTTTTCTTCCTAAAAAGTCTTTAAAAAAAAAAAAAGCAATGTCTTTTTAAAATAAATTTCCAGTGTCTTCCATCTATTGTGGTGTGTGTGAGAGAGAGAGAGAGAGAGAGAGAGTGTGTGTGTGTGTGTGTGTGTGTGTGTGTGTGTGTGTGGATGTGGATGGGGAAGTGGATGGGGAAGTGGATGTGGATGTGGATGGATGTGGATGTGGATGGATGTGGATGTACGTGGGTGTTGTGTATACTCACAGGAAGAGATGTGGAGATGTGAGTAAGTGGATGGTCAGTCTGTACCAGATGAAGACTGAGGGTTCCTAGAGCATTTCTTTTTAGTATGACTCCAAGAAAGGTCAAGGGTCTTCAGAATTTTCCACATAAAATTCTGGGAGCTTCCTCCCTTCATGGTAAGGCAAAGCTGCTCTCCTATAGACCTGGTCTTGTACACAGCATTTACCCCTGCTTAGGGTATGTAGCAGCTTGTTTCCTTTGTGACTGGCAATATCTCTCCAGCTCTTCTGAACTTTGCACAGCAGTTTTGGGAACTCAAGTTTGGGGTAACCCCCCCACCACACACACACATATACTTCTATCTAGAAGTGCTTGAAGGATGCTTAGGTCAGGGTCTGCATTGATGGTGTCATTCGCCTATGGCAATAATCTGCTCTTCAGATTTCTAACTGAGATGGATAATAATGAACAGCATAGCAGCATGGTTTCAGAATGTGTGAATATCCTCATTTATCACACATTCTCGATAAAGATATTCCACTGCTCCTACCTACTGCAGTGTCACACCCTGCATTGCCACCACCACCACCACTAACAGGTCACAAACCTATCCTCATTTGTTCTTCCCTGAGGTAAATATGAACAAAGCTCCTTCAGAATTTCTTAAAATCTGCAAATGGCGTTTGCTATGCTATAAATGTGCATCATGAAATCCGTACTTTAAACACTGACTAAGGAGTAGGTCTTTTAGGGAATGCCAAGGGCAGTTCCACCGTCAATGGGATCAACACTTTTACCCAAGCGCTGCCTTTAAGGGCTGAATAGAGCAGGCTGGGTCTTTCCATCCCTCTATCTTTCAGATAGATAGGTAATCTTCAAATACTTCAAAGACCTACTGAACATAGGATTTAAAAAGTTTTAATAACTTAGACTTTTCATGACAGCGAGACACGTCTGCCCTTGGTAGTACCAATGTACTCCAGAGAAGATGATGGGAATCAAAGAAATTGCATATGGAGTTTGTTTTCTTTATGGCAAAAGCTAGCCTGTTTGCCGTTTTGGAGGCAGAGACCAGGTTCTAAGATGCTGCCTCTATGGCACAATGCAGTCAAATTTCCCAGCTTTCAAAACTGTGGAGAGCAACCTTGAGAGTCCAACTCCCGAGTCACGGAGGGGGAGAGGCTGAACTCCATTGTTTATAAATTCCTCGGTTTATGGAATTTTTATGCAATGATATCAATAGATAAAGCCCCTTTCATGCTGGGCTATCTGCTTTTCTCATAATGCTGTGACCCATTCCGTATTAAAAATGAGAACAAATACAACAGTTCGCAACAGTGTCACTAAATAGTTTAATAAAATGTTTATTGTTTGCCATCAGTTGGTGCTTTAAAAAAAAAAAAAAAAGTATTGGCTGCTATGAGCTGGGCCTCCGTATTTCCACTTCTTCGTCCCTGCTAGTCTCCGTGGCACTCGCGGCTCTAACTCAGCAGCTATTCACTTGAGAACATGAAATACAGAAAACCATCAGGACGCGTCCTTTGGCATCCTAGTCACAGACACTAGGCTGATTATCCTTAGCCAACATCTCAAGCAGTGCCAGACACAGCACTGGTGTGCTCTCTTCTGTGCTCAGCAGCACCTCAGGCTTAGATCTCCTCCAGGGTTGTATTTCTTTCGGTCATAATTCCGCTAAATATTATGTAAAATGCTGTCACATTTGGGATCCGCAAAACTAGAATGGAATGTGTATGCAAGCAAGCCCACAATTATAAAAAAAAAAAACCAAAAGCATTCTGATTTTTACGTAGCAATCCTTTCTGATATTGCCACGCTATAATTTCGAAGTAGTGTTTTAACAGAAGAGAAGGGCGCCCTCTAGTGTTTTAATTGAAGCCGAGCAATTACATATGCAATTCACATCTCAGTTGAACTTGATTATCTTAGATTCTCACCTGAAGTATATTTTATGGATGTAGGCTGTAAATTGGTATATAATAAATCAGCGAAATATAATTACATGAAATTTTCAGAAAATGTGCTATTTTGTTAGACTTTTTGATGATGTTAAGCAAATGGAAAGAGTGGATAAGAGATTGAACCAAACTGATTTCTTGACTGTAATACAATTTATAACTTTTGACCCTTTATATTGGAGGTCAGCCTCCAGCTCGAGGAGACCACACACGCTTCAACAGCGTTAAAACTATCGGGACATAAACATTTTCATTCACAGAGAAAACTGCAGGAAGAATCAGAGGAATTTAAAGAGGACAGTCTCTTTTCTATGCCCCCCCACAGCATTGGGCAACATAATTGGTACCATGAAGATGACTTTTCAGGTGACTCTTTAACCTTCTAGGATGCCCTGTTGTGGAATTAACAGTGTCTCTACTCCCTACTCGCTACCCCTTAACTGTATCAATTACTTTGTTTTCCAGGTTCCTTTCTGCAACCCTCATAGTCCACCAAGTTAAAAGGCTGTTATGTAGATACTCAGCACCTCCACAATGTGGTTGTGCTGTGTTTGGAGATGGTTCTCTGTAAAGTTAGGTAAGAGGTGTGGGATGCCTGTCGGTACTGCTGAGTCCTTATGAGGAGAGGATATAGAGAAAGGTGGGTGCCGACAGGGACAAGATGGCCACACACAAGCAAGCAGAGAGCCCTGGAAAGAGATCAGCTCTGCCCTGCTGACAACTTGGTCCTGCACTCCCAGTTTCCAGAATTGTGAGGAAACATTTCTGTGCTTTAACACATCTATCATGTTTTAACTTGTTATGACAGTCTTACAAAACTCAGATATTCCCAAGTTCTCGTTTTATCTTTTGTGTAGAAAATTGAAATTCATTTTTCATAGTATCATTTCCAAATTAGTTTTGAGAAATAATAAAGGGAATTTATACATTGGATGGTAATAAATAGTACAAAATGCATTAGGTTAGCTGTGCTATGATCACTTTCTATTATAATTGTTAGCTACATCACCTTCCTCTTTTCATTCTCTTTTCCAATTACCTGGTCTGCTACCTCCTAAATAGTGGGTCCACTGGCAACCAAAGACACGGATGATAGAAGATACCACATGCCACACCGCATCAGTTCTCAAAATATAGCTCAGCACACAGGCATTATAGGGGTATTGAAGTTGTAGATCTCAATCCTCATGTCAGGAGAGGTAGTTGCAATAAACTGGGCTAGCTATGGAGTACAATTTGTACTGACCTAACAGGAAGTCTGTTCTGGAGTGTGCTTGACATACTCAGTGTCTCTTCACAAAGAAAACCAGATTTCTTCTCAGCCAAGGATTTAGCCACACCATCTTCTCTTTTTTCATGGGTTCTTGGGATCTGAACTTAGGCCTTCATGTTAATGCCACAATTATCTTACCCATTGAACCATCTCTTCAGCCTATTATGTTTTTTAATATTCATGTATTACCATCACCGAGTGTGATGCCTAGTCTCTGTTACCAATATGACTGGATTTTGAGACACTTAAGAGACACCCCTCTGGTGCGTATGTGATAGCGGCACTCTCAGGGCCTCAAACTCGAAGGAAGAACCCTTGCTCTGAATGTGGGCAGGGAAACCTCCTTGGCTGGGGTCCTGGACTGTAAAAAGGGAGAAGCAAGCTGAGTACTGGAGTTCTTTGACACAGCGATAGTGGGCATGCTCCTGCTGCTGTGCCTTCACCACTTATTTGCCACACCTTTAAACTGTGAGATAAAGACAATCCTTATTTCTTTATGCTATTTATGTTGGGTATTGTGTCACAGAAATAAGACTAAGTCCGTAATCAAAGGAAATTACATTATATACTATACTTTATAAAATAGCTTCCTGGAAGATGAATTTATAGTTATTTCCTTATAGCATTTTTGATATAAACTCCATTTCCTACTCTAGATATAATTGACCGCTCAAGTTCATTGCTGCTCTATTTACAATAGCCAAGAAATGGAAACAGTGTAGATGTCTGGTAACTGATAAATGGATGATGAAAATGTACATTTACAGGATGAAATGTTACTCAGCTATTAATAAAAGTAAAATTATGGATTAAAACCAAGCGGGTGAAGGATGTACACACACCTGCCTGTGGCTGCTTTCCTGGGTGGGGAGAAGAAACCACAGCCAGCCCTGCAGTAGCCACTGTGGTGAGCAAATATATGGTGGGTATGTGAGAGAGCGAGAGAGTGGCAGAGTGGTCCACGTCCTGTGGAGGGAAGCAGATCTGAAGAGGCAAAGGAGATAAGGAATGGGCTGACCTGGGTGCCCTGTTTGCCACCTGGGGCCAAGTTGACATCCAGGCCAGAGCTGTAGCCTAGGAGTGTATTAGGGTCTGTGACCCTGCTGCAACTAGTGTCTGCACGGATGTCCGTGGCACCTGCTACCACCAAAGGCTGGGCAGATGCCTCAAGTCTGGGCTGACACCTGGGGCCATGTTGGTGCCTAAGGGTCATGCTGCATCCAGGACCATACACTGCCTGCCACCCAAGTCCATGGTGATGTCCAGGCCTGAGCATGGCTGGGGGCCATGTCTGGGTCTGTGGCCCTGCCTCAGCGAGGGTCTGTGTTGATGTCCATGGCTCTTGTTACCATCATAGGCTGTTGAGATGCCCTGGGTGTAGGCTGCCACCTGGAACCATGTTAGAGCCCAGGCACTAATAAGCTTCTGGGCCCATGTCGGTCTGAAAGACCTGTGCTACCATGGCCAGGGGCACAGTGAGATCTGGGCCCAACCTGTTGCTGGCTGTGTCTGAGTTCGTGGTCCTGGTGCAGGTCTGAGATCTATGTTGATGTCTGTTGTCCATGTCAGCCATATGTTGAACCACGTGTTGAAGTACAAGGGCCATCCTGATCTAGTCCCACTTCTCACTGGCCCTGGGATAGCCACCTCCCCTCCCCCAGTCACCTGAGAGCTAACTCCACCTCTTGCAGACCCTGATGACCCAGTAAGGAGAGGTGCCTCTACCCCTCATAGGAGAGCTGCCCTCCTGTTAGGGAAAATTGTCGCCAAACACACAGAAGAGAGTGAACTGGAAGAGGGGCAAAGCTATATGGTTTAAATGAAGCCTGCCCCAAGTTATGTATTTCCCCTGGCAAGACTCCATCTCCTCTCCATAAACTGTCCAAACAGGGGCACCTGTTAGGGTCATAAGTGGTCACATACATTGACTTGCTGGGGACATGTATCATGCAAACTAACATTACAGGTTCATTATATTTTAAAATTTTATGAAAAATGATCCTGAAAATAAAAACTGAATGAAGGAGGTAAAAATTAATATAAGAATTAGGAAAAATATAAAGCTTTGTGTCTAATTTGGACTAAACATTACATAATTATTAGACTGACAAGTCTTATAAAATAGAGCATTAACAAAACCTAGAAACCTAAAGTTTTGCTTTGAATACATGGAGTTTAAAATACAGATTTGCTACTTAAGGAGTTCAGTCAGGATAGTCTCAGACATATCTGCTACTTTATTAGGAGTCAGAGTGGGCTTTAGAAATTCACAGGTTGTCAGTGGGCAGATGTTAAGCCCAGTCAAGTTTTCATATATGGAAGGAAAGTAAATTAAGGAGCAATTTTGGATGAAGCCTGAACGTCCTAGTTCCCCTACCATCTAGAATTCCGAAAGAGGAGGAAACAACATCAAAGCAGAACCCGATGTGTGCAGCAGCTCAGAAAGAAAGAGAGAATAGAATGTCAGAAACAGTGAGTAAATTATTAAAAAGTGGCCCCCTGTGTTAAATAATGACTCAGACCTGAGCAGACTAATTGTTAATTGTGTGCAAATCCTCAAGGGAAGCTTTCAGATCAACACTGAAAACGCACTCAGATATCGCCATTTCTTAATTAGTTTTACTTACCTTTCCTGTGTCTTGCAATCAGTTCTACCATCTATATGATCCTGATACAGCATGCTAACCTCTATGATAAGTGAATTTTAAGTATCAACTTGTCTAGTGTGTGGTACCCAATTTTTCAAAGACCAATCTAGATGTTCCTCTTAAAGTATTTTTAGAAAGCATTTTTAAACCATTTGTAATCAATATATTTTGAAGAAATTATATTATCTACCACAATTTGTATGGGCTTTATCCATCAGGTGAATGTCCACAGAGCAAAGAGTGGTTTATAGAAAAAGAATTACTTCTTTCATTTATTTAATTTCCATTGTTTATATCCCTTGTGATATGTTAGTAGATGCTGAAAGGATAGGAACTCAACCCACTCTAGCTGTTAAGAACAAAAATTAAGATGTGTAATGATAGTCTTTGTTTTCTAATATAGACAGATATACATTTTTGAGGGATACATACATACATACATACACACACATACACACACACACATATATATAACTGAAATTAATTAAAATAAATTTAGCAAGATATATTGCTGAATATAGTAAGCTGAATAATTGCGCCTTCCTTTCAAGTTGTTCACATCCTAATCTCCAGAACCCTTGAGTATGTTATTCTAAATGTTAAGAGGTACTTTACAGATATGAGGGAGTTAATTATCTTGTGATCTGGGTGGGTTAAGTCTAATTACAAAATTTCGAAGTAGAGAACTACTGGCTTCATAAAGGAGATGCAATCATTGATGATATGTCAGAGAAACTAAAGAAGGGAAAATTCGAAAACGAAGGAAAGAAATGTGGATGACCTTTAAAAATTTGAATTCTGACCTACAAGGAGGTAAGCTATTACATTTCTGTTGGCTTTTATAGATTTATTGAGTTAAAACTGTTTTTGTAAAACTGTATACATTATATATTTATTCTTGTATGATGTTTATATATATATATATATTTGGACATTTATACATATCCATGATACTGTCTTTGTGATTAAGGTTGTAAATGCTTCATCAATTTCAAATATTTACTTTTTAGGGGTGTGTGTGTGTGTGTGTGTGTGTGTGTGTGCGTGCGCGCGCACGCGCATGTATTTTTTGATATAAACAAAGACATGAGCTCTAGCATCTCAACAAATGTTTAAGTAGTCATTATCATACTGCTAACTATTGGCATTATACAGCAGTCCAGCAGATCTTCAGAACTCATTCATTTTGCATAACAGAAATTTTATATACCCTTAGAATCTTCCATACACTGCTACAACATCAGGCCTAGAATATTTTTCTATTTTTAGCTGCCTTACTTTTGGCAACTTGTTAGAACAACATAGAAAACTTGTTGTGCATGGCAGATATAGAGGGCAATTAGTTCCTGAATCACTGCAGATGCTCTAGTAATGTTTTCAAAGGGTGTAGTACTTGCCTATAATATATGAATGGCTCATGTAAACATTAAATTATAATTTGGTTGAATGTATGGCCAAAGACTCTGGATATGTAAGGATGACTACAAAAATTAATTTTTAAAGTTCCTGATGGAAGAATCAGCAATTTGCACTCATGGAACAAATCTTTAACCAGAAATATAAATGGAGGTGAGAATTTATATTGTACGTGAGCCATTTTATATTTTAAGGACATTGGCTTTGTCAACCACTTTTGCAATGCCAACATGACAATAAATCAGCTTCACAACACTACAGGTAATTTTTAAAAGAAATATTTATTTTTCTTATTTTTCAAAATTATATGTGTATCTGTACCACAGAGTCTAGAATAGAACAAAGAATCCTTTAGAGCTGGAGTTACAGGAGATTGTAAACCTTCCCAGTTAAGGTGCTGGAGACCAAACTCTGGTCTTGTACAAGAGCAGTAAGTATTCTTAAACCCCTGAACAATGTCTCTACTCTAGACTGTTGTACAAGTTTAAAAGTTTTCTTTTCCCCTGATGCTCCACATACAAAAAAAAATGTGTGAACAAAGAATATGTGAAAAAGATTAAATCAGTTGCAAAAGAGTCAGTCATGAGAGGAAGATCAGGGCCATGGTAAGGTCAGAGAATGGGCATTATTTGGAAAACGTGGATATAGCAGTGAGTTAACACCACGACAACTTATTATTCCTGGAAATTTGGAGCCCTGTGGCAAGTCTCAAATTGAGAAAAAATGGTTCTGGCACAGACAGTATTCTGAGTCCTCCTCTTTCTTATTTTTCTATTTTTTTCTTTTATATACTGTTATGTATGCAGATGTGTATATGGAAAGGGGGAAATAATGCTCTCATTATTTCTCTCTCAATGAGAAGCTTCAACTAATTCAGTGCTGTTAAAACAGAAAACAGTTTACCATTAACGCATCTGCCACTTAACATTTTTATCATTTTTTATGTGTATGGTGTTGTGCCTCTATGTACGTCTGTATACCATGTGCATGCTTTTGCTCATAAAGGCCAGAAGAGAGCATTGAATGACCTGCAACTGGAGTCATAGACAGTTTTAAGATGTCATGTTGGTGCTGGGACTCAACTCCAGGTCTATTGGACAAGCAGCCAGTACTCTTAACCTACCTCCCCATCTCTTACATACTCAAGAATTATTCACATTAGAAAATTACCATTACATGGCATTTATGAACCCTTGGAAAATTCTTGCTGTTCTACCCTCACTGTAGTTGGACTTCATGATTATCTTGAGAGAAATATTGTAGCTTATGCCACAACTTTCATGTGCAAAATTAAGGAATCAAGAATATGTTAATTCTTATATTATGCCAACTGAACAAGCATTTCAGAATAAATGGCATTGCATATTAGGACTTTGAGATTCCTCAAGAATTAAAGTCCCTTCTGTGGCCAGGAAAATATTTTGATCTGAGACAGTGACTTTAGTTAAGACTGTTTTACAGTTAAGGTTTTGTTGCCAGAGATAAGGTTGCTGAATTTCATCTATTTGTGGTAAAGGGTATAGTTTATAGACAGGTTCCTGAATGTTCACATTTCACTGATTCCTGATGATTATGAAAATTATTGAACACAAATTCATACGAGCTCCACATGGATGTCAGTGATTGTAAAATTCTGTTGATTATGGAGTAGATGTCATTGTTGGAGTCCACCTTTGTGCACTCAGAATTCAAAGCCTGTGATTATGTCTTAGAACTTTCTGAAATAATGGAAATCATTTGCTTTACTCAGCGACTGATTTTCTTTCAGTTAGACTATTTGAACAATTTGCTAAATTTATAGCAAATTGTAAAGAAGAGAATTATATAATACCAAAAATGATGTTAGGAAAAGTTAGAAAGTGATTGAAAATGTACCAGGTGTTTTATTTGCTTGGCTTCTTGCCCTGATGTCATATCATGTGGTCTTTTTTTTGTAGATTATCTTCAACATTATATCTATAACATTTTATCTACAAGATTTTCAGGCGATAGTTATTCAACTAACAAATCTGAACTGGAGTCAACAAATTAGAGGTAAATTTTCATTCTGAGGTAATTTTTCTAATGACAGGCAGTATATGGTTTTTGGTCATAATGATTCTCAATATAAATATGAGGAACACTAAAATGAGAAAATAATTAGGAAATTTTCATTAACATGAAAAACCTTGGGTTCAGGACTGGGAAAGAAGAAGATGTCTGTATCAGTCTGCTCTAGAGAATCATGTGTGTGGTGAATTAATTCTTGATAAGAGTGATACAGTTCATCACAAGCTGTTTACAGTAATGGGGATTTATATCCACTTCAGTGGAAATGTCTGTCAGGTTCAAAATGTTTCTTTTTTATCCTTTCAGAATGACATTTTAAAATCATGAAAATTATATAGGAAGATGAAAATAACTGGATTGCTAAAGATGAGATCCCCAAAGACACATAAAAAACATTGACATATTTTTCAGAAACAATGCAAAATGATATAGGGAAACTATGTCCCTGAAATATCTTCTATATTTTAACCATAAAGTGTGAAGAAGATATCTAAGAAGCCAGGTATGCCAAAATATTACTTTTATGCATTTCTGAACATTGTAAGGCAATATTTCTGATCTGACTCACACCAAGAGAAAAATTAACTCATTTTTAGAACATGAAATACTCATCAGAGATGGATACTACTGTAAAAGATTCCTAAAATATATACACATATGAAGGAAATATAACTGGAATCATTAAATAATAGGAGACAACACCTACTAGATATCTTTTACCACCAAGCAAAACATCCAGTTCCAGAAATGGGTTACATCCAGTTGAGTTCATTGAAACCTCTAAACAACTCAGGCTATTGTTAAAGCTATTGGTCACTCTCTACAAACTGATGGTAAGGACCTATTGCCTAAGACAACATTTACAAATCTCATTGAACATAGAGAACTTGAGCTAGGGACTAATTTGATACTTCACTCCTACTGACTAGTGTTCATGGTGTTGTAAGCTACTCTGTGCACTACCAGATGAGAAAGATAACAACCAACCCAACTGCAATCCTCACAATCTACAATAGAGACCTTCTTGAAAGATATACTAATACAACATAGGCATAAATGTTATGGGAGTATCTAACCACTCTCTTATTGGGTTTTAGGCCCCAACCATAAGATGGAAGCCATGACTGACAATGTTCAGGTGATCATAAGCCTTAGACTGGATAGGCCATAAGCCCAGGGAAAACCAAATACTATTGTTCTGCTAAAGGATCGCAGTAATAAATGACTCCTAATGACATTTTGCTATACCCTTAGATCAGTGTGCTTCACTCAGCAATAGAGAAGCTTTCTCCTGCAGAAGACAGGAACTAACACAGAGACCCACAGCTGGATAGTTTGCAGAGACTAAGAAATTTTGAAATACTTAGTCCCAAATGGGATGTCTTGATCAAATACTCCCTTCATTGATCAAGGAGTGATGAAGAGGAGATAAAAACATGGTAGAGTTATAGGGTACGTGTTACGCCAAGGCCTCAACAGGACTGATGTGCATCTGAGTTCACTGACATAGTGGCAGCATGCACAGGGTCTACCCTAATTCCAGCCATTCAGGGTCTGATGCTAAGTTGGGGAAGTGAACATGGGCTCCCACCTTTAACCAAGAAGCTATCCTCAACTGACAGAAACTTGCAAAGGAAAAATTAGTTTTCTCTAAGGGAGTCTTATTGGGTATATTAACCACATTTCATGGCAAGTCCATTCCTGATATTGTAAATGGCCAGCACAAAACAAACTCAATGGTATTTTTGCTGACATTTTGTCTCATATTCCTCTGTTTGGGCATTTTTTCTTACATGTCTTCTGTATGTGTATTATCATTTCTGATTTTGCGTTTTTATGATGTGTGTGTGTGTGTGTGTGTGTGTGTGTGTGTGTGTGTGTGCATTTCTTATTTTTAATTCTGATTTTTTTGTGGGTTTTTTTGTTTGTTTGATTCCTAAAGATAGAGAAAAATAGAGGATGTGGGATTGGGTGGGTGGGGAATGAGGGAGGATCTGGTAAGAGCCCAGAGAGGGGGAACCATGATCAAAATATAGTGCATGAAAAAGTACTTAAAAAAGATGAGAAAGTGTTTCTTGATATTGAATGTCATGATGGTTACCTGTAATCCCATCACTTGAAAGGCAGATAACCAGTTCAAGCCTGTCTAAGCCCCAAAAGGAAGACTTTCTCAACAAAACAAAACAAAAAAACAAAACAACCCCCAAAAGTCTGTATAATATTTTAAAGAAGTGTTGTGATGGTTTGAAAGAAATTGGCCCCCAAAGTAGTGACACTTATTGTCACTACTAAGTCACACTAAGAGCTGTGACCTTATTGGAGTAAGTGTGGTCTCATTGGAAGAAGTGTGTCATTGTGGAGGCAGGCTTTGAGATCTCATATGCTTAAGATATTTCTCAGTTTCTCATATCACTTCATGTTGCCTGCATTTCAAGATGTAGAACTCTCAGCTCTGTTCCAGAACCATCTGATTCCACACCACCATTGTCCTACCATGATGATAATGGACTAAACCTCTGAAAATGTAAGTCACCCCAATTAAATGTTTTTCCTTTATAAGAGTTGCTGTGGTTATAGTATCTTTTCACAGCAATAGAAACCCTAACTATGACAAGATTCTTGAAGGGTCCATGAAATTTGAAAGGAATAAAATGAAAAATATCAACAGCAAGGATTTCCTAGCAAAAACATTTCTGCAGTTGTTTTCTGTAACAGGATTTGCATGGTCCTGTTTGTTGTAAAATAATGTTTTTTTTTTTTTGTATACTGTGAAGATGTGTTGTGCTCATTGGTTTAATAAAGAGCTAAGTGGCTAACAGCTATTTAGGAAGAGGTTAGGTGGGACTTGCAGAAAGGGAGAGAACTTGGATGAAGAAAGGTAGAGTTGCCAGGAGATTCAGGGAGAAGCAGATGAATATGCAATATTGAAGTAAGGTACTGAGACAGGTATTAGAATGTAGATAAGAAATATGGGTTAATTTAAGTTGTAAGATCTAGTTATTTAGTAACAAGCCTAAGCTACCAGTGATGAATTTATAATTGATAGTAAATCTCTGTGTGGTTATTTTGTAGCTGGCTGGTGGGACAGAAAATTATGCCTGTGTCACTTCAGTCAGAATGATAAACAGTCCCAGCATCATGGCTGTGAACAGCTCTTGTCTCATGTGAGTATAGGCACTGCCCTGTAAAAGATGCAATGACACTGAGGCCAAATGCAGAAAAAGTGCCTCCTGCAACAACTGAGGCCAAATGCAGAAAAGTGCCTCCTGCAACAACTGAGGCCAAATGCAGAAAAGTGCCTCCTGCAACAACTGAGGCCAAATGCAGAAAAGTGCCTCCTGCAACAACTGAGGCCAAATGCAGAAAAGTGCCTCCTGCAACAACTGAGGCCAAATGCAGAAAAGTGCCTCCTGCAACAACTGAGGCCAAATGCAGAAAAGTGCCTCTTCAAACACTTTTGTATGTTTGATTTCAAAACTGAATTCTAGCCTGGACAAATTATTACAGATAGAAATTTCTTATTCCATTTTAGAAATCCTTATCTAAATATTAGCAATATAAATGTAAAAAGCAATAGTTTCACCTAGAGCATAGCTTATTTTTGTAAAAGCACTCATAACTTTTTTAGATATGCCAGGTCAGTAATATCTAAGTATTATATACTCATATTTTTTATAATTTCTAAATCATTTTCTTTCACTTATCAATTGGTTCAATAAAATAATTGAAGAACAATGAATTTTATAAGAATTTTCCTCATGAAGGAAGAAATACTTTATTCATATGAGGAGATATGTGGGGAGAGTTTGTGTATGTCTGGACTGTCTGGAAACATGCAAAGGTGGTACCCTGGCATTCTAGTGCCTTCTCCTGACACATGAGGCCATCATGGCCTTCTCCTTGAGTTTTCTTTCACCCATCGTTCATCACACTCTTGCTTGAATAGGTCACCATAAAGACAGAGACCTTCTTAGAGCTGTGGGAGATTTTAGTTTTCCTCTATTCTTATGAATACTTAAATTTCTTTAAACTCAAACCCCCAACAAGTGGAGCTCTAACAGGAACATGCCAATCAGTGGGCTGTCAATGAGTGATTAGATGTCTAGACTGCATTGCCTTCTATATCAGATTGTATAGTCCTCGTGTCCTTCAAAGGTGAAATTATAAAAGCATAATAAGCAATTTGTTTAAATCCCAAGGACTCTTGACAGAAAGATTTATAATGAAAAAATTTCTTCCTCATACTGCAGTGTAATTTGGAAAAATGAAATTGTTACTGTTATGGAAAAGTAATATGTATTTTCTCCTTATTCTGAAGAACTATTGTGTACACTGAGTTTACTGAACTAAAGGTTCTAATCCAGTAGTGTCTCCATCAACACTAAAGTGGGTGCTTCTTTTTTTGAAAATTTCTGAGGAGGAAGGGAACATAAGCATATATACTTTACTTTTAAAAATATTTGCTTCAATTCTTTACAAACAAGACCATTTTAAAAATTGTTGAAAGTTTACAGGCATGAATACCCAACTCAATATTTCTATATAAATATATGATTATGTTTTATTTCATATATATATATATGCTAAATACCACATGAAAACTCTGTGAGGTATGAATGGTTAACTGTATGGATATGAAATGCTATAGTTTCTAAGTGGATCTTTTTCATATTATTCTTAAGTATAATGCAGGCAATCAGATTTTCTATCCTGTCTTCTTATGCTAGGAAATACATTCTAGGGACCATGATAACTCTTGGGTCAAGCCCACTAGCTTGACTGGTGGAATGAGTGAGCATTGGTTCAGCGATAGACATTGCCTCAGTAAACACAACAGGGAGCTATTGAGAAAGACACATGATCTCAATCTCTGCCATTAACTCATATGAGCACACCCACTCATTGTACTGGTACACAAATGAATCTGCATGTGCTTCCACACATGAAGGAAGCACACACACACACACACATACAATGTAATTTACTACAATTTATTGTTGTCATCAAATCCATACTTAAGGAAGGACAAATGTAGGATAATTAATTATCAATATCATTAACAAGATTCAAAGGCCTGATAAATCTTTATAAGACAGCATGAGGCCAGAAGAACCCATGTGTTATTGGTAGAAAAGTAAGTTGGAGAGTGTGGGAGCCCACAGAGGCTTCCTAGTGAGAATTTACTCAGGGTCAGAGACTCTGAGCTTGCTTTACCCAGCAGGGCTTCTGAGGAGATGATTTGGCCATGGGCATGTTTGCCAGGTATTTGGAAGGGCCTACACTTGGTTGTATAGTGTGCTTTGATCTTGCAAGGGGGAAGTCTTTTGCCTCTCCCCTTGGCATATTATAAAAAGCCCTTTTCAATAAAGGATGCGGCTATTGGGTATGGACCAAGACCCTCCTAAAGCTATCCTGTGTTTCTGTATTTTTTTTTGTCTTTTAGGTCTTTCTATCTATCTATCTATCTATCTATCTATCTATCTATCTATCTATCTTTTCTTTCTATCTATCATTTCTTAATTCCTCTGCCCTCTACTTAAGAACCCTTCAAAAATGGGAGCTAGACTCCCATGGGAAAGGAAGCACCCTTTAAAGGTAGCCTGTAGTCTCTTAAAACACTGACTCTCATTTTTACATTTAAATCTAGTGTGGTGATATTTTATCTGTGTCCCCCAGTAAAGCTTATCTAAGGATCAGAGGAAAAAGCTAGCCCCTACATTAGACATAAAAGTCAGGCAATGGTAGAACATGCCTTTAATCCTATTATTCAGGAGGCAGGGATCTGTCTGGATCTCTGTGAGTTCAAGGCCACATTGGGAACAGTCAGGTGAGATGGCACACACCTTAAATTCCAACACTAGTTAACCATAAAGGTCTATAAAGACAGACAGGAAGTGACAGAGCTAGGCTGGAAGAGGAAGTGATGTAGCAGGGTGGAGAGAGAAAATGAGTTAGCAGAACAGAAAGGAATATAGGCATGGGTCTACAGGAAGCAGGTCTCTCTCTTTGGAAGCTGTGGAGTTGGTAAGGTAAGGTTAGCTGTGGCTTTACTTATTTCTCTGATCTTTCAGATTTTAACCCTGATATCTGGCTCCAGTTTTTTATTTTTTATTTTTTTAATTTATTTTTTATATATTTTTTTATTAAGACTGTTTAAAACTTCATTCTACAATCTAGCAATCATGACCATTGGCATTACCCCTAATGCTGTTCTCACAAAGGCTTGTACAAGCGGAGTAGTAATAGGTGTAATCTCAGTTAAAGCAAACAAAATGGGAGGATAATGGGATTATCATTATTCTACAGTGATAAAAATAATTGAGATATCAAATCACAAAAAAGACACTAAGGGCATTTGCATAAATATTGCTAAATAACAAAAGGTGGTTTCCTTCCTTCCTTCCTTCCTTCCTTCCTTCCTTCCTTCCTTCCTCCATCTCTTTCTTTCTCTCTCTCTTTCTTTCTCTCTCTCTTTCTTTCCTTCTCTTCTCTCCTTCCTTCCTTCCTTCTTTCCTTTCTTTTTTTAAAGATAAGGTGTCATGTCACCTATGATGCTATTGAAATACCATGTAGCCTGATCTGAATTTGAGCTGATACTTCAGCCTCTATCTCCCGAGTATGTAGTCATTCTGGAAAAGGAAATGTAAACCAAAGAGATGAGTGGTTGCTAAGAGTGATAGGAGGCTGGGAGTAATGAATATGTGGACATGATACTGTAATGGCAGCTATATACCATTGTAAATTGCCAAAACCTGTTGAACTAACAGAGTGAACACAGATTTAAACTGCAGGACTTAGTAAGAAGAACGTATCAATATTTGCTGCTAAACTGTGACATTAGTACTTCATTATTTTAAAATGTGAATTGTATGGCTGAGTGACAGGAAAACAGAGTATCTTTAGTGTTTCTCTTCTTTCTCTGTTTGAACCTGCTCTAACAATGTAGTTCGCTGAGTCTTCCAGGATACTGTGTACAAGTTAGACTTTGTAAACAGTAGGAAAAAACTGATCTTATTTCAAAGTCATGTTGTTGGAGTTGGAAGCATCTAAAACTCACTTTACTTAGCTCTTGTCAGGATAAAAATCCACAGAAATTACAGACTGATATAGACAGACAACAAATAGTTTTTAGCGAGCATAGGGTAATAATTTTTATGTTGGTAGAAACAGCTGCTAATATTCATACAGGGCACTAAAAATTAAATTAAAAATTGATACTGAATTGTGTTTAATTATATTCAAGAGATACTATATTGTAAAACTGTAAAACATATTCAGAATAAAATGATATAATGAACATTAAAGTTTTACTTTACTAAATGTCTAGTAATTTACTACCAATCAGATAGAAAGGATCTTTAGTACAGAAGAAACAGACAAAAGATCAGAGATTTTTCAGGAAACAGTATGTTATCTGCTTATATTATTATTGAAATGGAAATATCAACTTCAGCCAAAAGATATGGCAAGATGTAACAACCAGAGGATTGGAACAGTGCTCATGAGAATAGATAAGATAGGCGCTTTGAAGATGTCTTTGTCAATAGCTGTTTAAGAAGAACAAATGAGCACCCTGTGGTTCAAAAATTTCATATCTAGGTTATTCTCAGTATAAAAGTGTGCAGCTA
Organism: Onychomys torridus; assembly: GCF_903995425.1. NCBI lineage: Eukaryota > Metazoa > Chordata > Mammalia > Rodentia > Cricetidae > Onychomys > Onychomys torridus. The sequence goes on from NC_050451.1 coordinate 94,235,287, forward strand.
ATGGTATTTATTGATTTGTCATTAGTGTCTCTATTCATCATAGGAGAAAACTAGGAACAGTATCAATTATCACCACATAAATTTTAGTGTACTTGTACTTAATGAACTGTATTGAACACTTTACAATATCCATCATCAATGGGTTAACATCTTTAATATTTCTTGGAGAGTTAAACACATTTTACTCTTTTTCTTGAGAAAACATAAAAGCATATACCTGAACTGCATTAATAAGGAATAGGTAAGAAAGAATAATCATGACAATCATTCACACCTTAGATAATTTAAAAATTAATTATTAATGCATAAAGGTGAAAACTAAGTAACTTCCACACAATGCAATTAAATTACAAATCACAACTTGAAAGTATTACAGCTTCCAATACAAAGACTGATAGGTACATATATGTTTTACCACTTTTCAATCAAAACAAAACAAATCCATAATTATAAACCACGTTAAAATTGCAATAAAATCAAAACATTAGAATCCATAGGAAAATGATAGAATTTTATATGCAAATAAAGAAAAGAAGTAAAGTAAAACAAACAAACAAAGAAATCAGGAAAGTAACAATTCAACATATCAACATATGTCTGAGGGAACTAAAAATTACAAAATCACACTCGAGTAGGGGAAATATTGAATACTGTCTTTTTCTTCCTTCCTTCTTTTCTTCCTTCCTTCCTTCCTTCCTTCCTTCCTTCCTTCCTTCCTTCCTTCCATCCTTTCTTCCTTCCTTCCTTCCATCCTTTCTTCCTCCCTCCCTCCCACCCTCTCTCTTTTTCTTTCTCTATGGAATCAATATACTTTGAATGCTGTTTAAATTAAATTAGGAAATATTTCTAAAGGAAATGGTGTTTCTCATGCTATTTTCAAATCTCTAACCACTTATTTCTTAATTTTTGCTAATAACTAACAATCACTCTATATTTGTAACTATGTTATTTTGAAAATACGATGTAAGAAAAATAGGCAACTTTTGAGATGGCAGTTTCATTCACTCAATGTAATGCTCTGGAGATTGCTCCAAGTTGTTCTGTATATAAACAGTTAATTTCTTTTATTTCTGCTGTTAAATAAATATCACAATTCTTTAACATCTTATCAAAGAAACATGCTTGCATTTGTAGAGGAGAAAACTAATATATTTTCTGAACTATCCACGGCACACCATTAAGAGATCTACAACATAAGGCAAATTAAGACAAGTTTTGAAATTTGTTTAACATAAATTTCATTTGAAATAGAAACCTTCAGAAATGAAGACTTAAGGAAACAAGGAACCCTATGAGAGTTTTAATATTAGACTTGACTAATAAGGGACAGTTGTGCAGAAGTTTGGTTTGACTTAGGGCCACAAAATAATAACAACTGACAGAACTTGGCAAAGCTGGCCACATGATTAGATTCATCTGTGTGTCTATCTTCAAGAATAAGAAAATTCTTTCCACTTTAGCATGAAGATTATGAAGCCTCTATACCTACTTCAGGATAAGACACAAGTGATGTGGACCTTGTTTCTGCTGTTTGCTTAAAATGCAAGGTGTCTGTGCCAGTTAGGTTTTTACTGTTGTTATTTATTGTTGTTTCTCACAATATAACCCAAAATATTCTGAAACTCACCACGTAGGTCAGGCTGGCATCAAGCACACAGAGATGTGCCTGCCTCTGCCTCCTGAGTGCCAGGTTTGAAGGCAGGCACCAACCACCATACTTAGAATTTTTTAACTTTCAACCTAACAAAATCTGGGAGGTGGACTTCTACTGAATAAATATTTAGATAAGATTGGATCGGAAAATGGTAGGTTTCTACATTTCTTTTTCAAGAACCTTTCATGTCAGTTAAGTCTTGTGCCGATACTTCATTTCCTTGTTTCCTAATCATGCTTAACCCTTTCTGGACTTAGTAATGGCTCTCATTTTGCATGTGGGACATAGGGAAGTCAACCTTAAACTGACCAGGAAACTTTCCATGCTGGATAGCTTACCCAGTGACAGGTGCTATGTAGGCTTCTGTGGGTGGGGATGGGAGCATGCTACACTGGACCTGGCATGCTACAAAATTGTCTTGCTGGCAAGATGTTACCACTGGTTCAGTGGTGACATGATGGTTAGGGAGTAAGTAACCACTTTCTGATTGGACATGACAGCTGCCCCACAGGAGGTATTCCATGCCTGGCACTGTAAATGTGATCATAATTCATGAGTGCATAGATCAAATGCCCTAGTAGAGGGGAACATACTGTTTGTTCTTTGTATGAGTTGTTACGCTGTCAAACCGAATTCTAAATGTTTATGTTTACTCTTGTAGATTTGTGCTGCTCTCAACTTTGATTAAGAAAATGTAGTGTTTACAGGCAGTAGTTAATGGAGACTCACGTCAAATTTCTGAGCATAAGTTAACTGAGTTCTCAGCTGTATAGCTATATTAAACTCTAAACACCGAAGACACAATAAACTTCATGGAAGAAAGCATAGTAAGAGTGTAAGAACTAGTGGATGGGCAGGAGAGCCTTGAAATATTGAGTTCTAGACATGACATGCTGTTGTATCCATCAACTCACTGTATCTGTGCTTATCTGCACAAGCATATGCAGGATCAATCACTCAGACTTCCAGTGTAGCTACTGGAAGTTCATGGCAGCAGAGATACTCTCCTTGAAGCCAAGAATGCTGGTAGGTTTGTTGCTTATGTCTCAGAAGATGGCCACACACCCATCAGCATTAGTTGGATTAAAGAGGTTATTAAAAACAAAAACAGAGAAGGAATGTATTAATTTGGGATGGACATGGGGACCACTGGTGGAAAAGGAAGCTGGAAGGAGGCAGTTATGTATAGATACAATAGATATACATTGTGTAACTGTATGTAACTTCTAAAGAGTAAAAAGTATTATTAAAAAGGAAAAGGAAAGTGCATTTAGAGGATAGTCATGTTACCACCATAATATGAAAGGGAATTATAATAAGAGGACTGTGCTAGTCAGGGAAACATGGCTTTGATATTGAATCTGAGTCCATGAGGGTCCTCTGCAGCTTCCAGCTTATTCGTGCATTTTAAGTTTTGTTTAGATTGTTTTTTAAATATGATATTATTTCAGTAAGCTAAAGATTTGCAGCTTATACTTTTCTGTATTTTTTCTATTTTCTATTTTATTATATTACATATTTTAAAAGATAGTTTATAGAGAAGAAATGATGAAATAGCAATGGGTTATATGAAACTACAAATACAGAGCAGAGCCTTTTCTTTATGTCAGGGGAATCAAAATATTCACATGCTTCTTGCTGCCGGTCTTTTTTGACAATTCGTGCCATAACTGGATGAATACTATTAGCTAATTATTTTTTACATTACACACTTTATCCTGTTTATGGATATTTCTCATTATGATCATGCAGATTTCTCTAGTATTGAGTTGTGCCCTAATTTACCATTCAATAAAGTTTTAGATCTGTGTATAATAAACTATATGGTTCACACTTTCTATGAGATGCAAATTGACCTTCACTGGATTAGTTTTTTTTCTACATAATGATAAATTTAAAAATATCATTTTCCACAGAAATATTTTTAAAAAACAACAAGTATGAACTCTGCATTAATCATTATCTATTGCATATTAAGTTAGGAAGGAGATATGCTGGGGAGATCTGGGGGGAGCAAGAGTGAAGTGCTGAGCAGTAGATATGATACAAATTCATTACATACATATATGACAGGAAAAGAGATATTAATTAAAATTTAAAGAAAACAGAAATTCAGTATAAGCTGCTGAAAATTTTCTTGTGCCCACAGAAATGTACTCAGTGGAAATCCTTTCATATACTGTCCTTGTTTTCTACTGGAATTACACATTGATTGGCCAATTAGAATATGGATGGTGAAAATAAGCAACTAATACTAGTGACTGAAAAGTCAGAAAAGCCAACAAGAAATATCAAAGTCTATATTATAATTATGTAGTTAATACATGTCTAGTTTAATAAGTAAATACTATAAACTATTCAAAATATTTCAATGAATATCCCTTTTGTTTTCCTTAAGGAAAACAATAATAATAATAATTTAGAAATAATCTAAAAGAATAAACATTCCAGGAGAGTGTCCTGAGAGCATATAGCCCTTTGCTCTCAGTATATGAGCAAGGACATTTAGAGAGTGTCTTTTTTTGTTTTTTTTTCTGAGACAGGGTTTCTCTGTGTAGCTCTGCACCTTTCCTGGAACTCACTCTGTAGACCAGGCTGGCCTCAAACTCACAGAGATCCACCTGCCTCTGCCTCCCGAGTGATGGGATTAAAGGCATGCGCCACCACTGCCCGGCTGGAGAGTGTCTTAAACGTAAAGGTCAGTCACTTGGAAATTAGAAGTCAGTAACAATGAGGTACTGAGTCCTTAGTCTTGAGTGGCATCCAAAGTAACCATCATAATAAAAGATAAACTACTAAATTCTCAGGTACACTTTGGAAGATTAATTATTACTTTCACAATAAAAGTAAAAATCCACATGGCATATTTAATCTCTGTTCTTTGACTGTGTGCTTGTCCAGTTTTGTAATTTATTTGTAATTATTACTTCCACTGGCTACATAAGAATCTTAGTGGGAAATCTCACCAGTTTGCCTTTAGACTAATTTACCATACTTTTCCATTCTTCTAATAACAAAACATTCATTCCAGTTTAACTTTTCCTTCAATTTGGTGTCACATTCTCAGTTTTCCTGTAGATGGCAGAGTAGTATTCTCAATATAAAATTTCCCTTTGTGGTAAATGTTTTCACCATGTTAGCTGTGTTCAAATTGATTGAATATACTTTTCTCCTTACCACAGCTCAAACAGAATGCATTCATGTAGTATATTTTGAAATTAGTGAGTACAATAAGCAAGTGACTATATGTATTAAAATTTATATTTGAAAATATTAGGGAAGGCATTGCATCCAGATAGTGCTGGTAGATCCACACCTGACATGCTGCAGTTGTGATGATCCAATAAACAAGTCCAAGTATTTTTGGTACCATATGTCACCCTTCCTAATATACAGAGCTTACCATTCTGTTTTCTAGCCTTGCTTTCTTGCAGCAGAGTGGTAGCAATAGACATCTAACATGCTCCCAGAGTTAAGTCAGCATACCTTTCTGGAGAGCACTTCCCCTCTCTGTCATCAGCATACATGCCACTCAAAGGAGCACGTTTCTGCAGCATCCACGTGAACTCTTCCAAATGCCCAGCATCGTTTCCTCTCTGCACTCAAGCAATCAGAAAAAGACTCCTTCACCATCTCTTCAGTATGAGATCCTGAATTTGCTGACATAGAAAACGACAGTCTTTTCTTCTTTCCATTCGTGCCAGGATTGTTTTAGGATACTTGTGTGGTTTTCCTAGCTCTTCAAAGCAAGAGCTGCCCCCATTTTCTCCTTTTGTTTATTTTGATTGTTCTGTAATATGTCGATTTAATTTTACAGAAGATATTTTATGTGCTCTTTGTTTTCCTACATATAGCTAAAATACATGTAGAGGAAGTTTATATGTAGCATAAGGAATTTAACATTGACATAGCACCAGTAAACTCCATGCTAGTAAGTATTCGGACAGAGCTTCCGCGGTATGCTAAATGTCTGAGGCCTATGAAGAACAGAACAACAACAGAGCTTACTAACAAGGGAACCATTTCCCTTTCCTTTGTCGAATCAAATATATCATTACAATTGCTCAGTCCTGTGGAATGTAAACAAACAGGAAACTTATTGATTCAGAGGGAATCACACACGAGTTTATTTATTACATTAATCAAGTTTACTTGGTTAAAGCAGGCTTCCTGGAGACTATTGTCCCAAATTAAGCAGTTTAAGCCTGGGATATTGGACTCCCACGTGTCCTCAAACAGAGGGAAGACATTTCCCAGCTCTTTCAAATAGATTTAATGAAACTGCAATATGTTATGTACACTAATGCTAACTACTCATGCTCTAGTTTAGAAATTAGAAAGCAGCCTTTTGAGAGCACTTTATTCTGGTCTTCATTCACAATGTTCTTATTGCTCATAGATAACAGAGCTGTCCTTGTTAAATGAAAAATGAAATCTTTTTCTTTACAAAAATAATACACAGTATGTGCATTATCTAGTCAGATTACAAAATAAAATGTTATTGACATTTAATATTGATGAGAATGATTTTGCTTGAACTAATCAATATTTATGATCTAGCGTTTGATTCTAATTATTTTAAGAAAACATTTTCTCATATGGATTTCACATACATAAGCATATAAGTGTTTATGTTGCTTCAATTACTCATTTCAGGTAAGTTATTTAACTAAATCATATAAAATAATATGCACACTGTACATTAGGTTTACATTTTTCAGCATTTATAAACATGTATCAACTATATAACATAAATTTTTACTTATATCATCATTTTAAGTGTGTTGTGCTGAAATGAATATCTAATCAGTTTATTGAATATAAAAATACAAACCAGAGAAATTAAACCTCTTGCTTTAGACATATAAGCAAACAAAATGACTGGACTTTGCCTATTACTTCTCTCTACAGCCTTCTTTTGCTTTCTCTTGTTCAATATACCACAGAATCCAATGTTATAGTATTTAGGCTGTCTCCTTCAGTCTTTGGTGTTTTTATTCAGAATATATCCACCCAACTTTCTTGACCTCCTGACAGAGTAGACCTCCAAATTTAACAGTGCCTTTTTTTTTTTTCTGTTTGCTCAGTTTTTAAAATGGTCTCTTTTTAAATATTTGTTTTATTAATTGACTGTAGACAGTGAAACAAAAAAAGGATGTATTCTAGTAATTTGAGGTAGAGCCTAAATGTTCCTTTGTAGACTGAACTTCATGTCTCTAGAGGAAATGTCAGGAAAATTGAAAGTGTCATAGTTGGTGAATAGTTTGACCTTTCCATTAGCTTTTCTAACTGGTTCAATTGTTCCTAATCTATATTCTAACTCTACTTATGATGACGTTTATGGATGCCTCTGAAGTCTTCAGATTTCACTTAACGTTACTGCAGTAGGCAGGCAGGCAAACTCACGTGCATTACACACATTTTTAAATTGTGCAACTCTTAAGACACACTTAGAACAAAAGCAGGATTCTCATTTACGTGTGTCTTTGATGGAGCCCACATTACTGATGCTGATCACTAAAAGCTTTCAATCACCGAGTTATCACAAGTAATTTTGCTCTTAATGCATTTAAATGGTGGACATTTTCTGAGCTTTTGAAATTGCTAAAGCTTTTTATTAATTGGTAAACTTTTCTCTCTCAAACTCAACTTTTCAAATTTGTGAACTAAAGGAATTGCATTGTTTGATTTATAATAATCCTCCCAGATTTAAGGTTCTTTACACCCCATTACTCTGATTTTTATGATTACATAGTTGAGCACACAAATATTAAGTAATATTTCTTCTGAGTCTTTGCTACCTAATTTTTTCTGAGAATTTAGGTCTGTTTAACTCATAAATGCACAGTTATAATTACACTTAAATTTGACTAGACAAGAGTACAGTTTTAATATTCTTATTGTATTTTGTAATATTATGTTTAGAGGCAACATAAGTCTTTATTTTCATACTTTCACTTGTATATGCAAAGCAGCATTAGCCCTGTAAGAAAGAAAAATGTAACTATACAAACCTTTGAAAGTTCTATATACTTGTAAGTATTTAAGGTAAATAAAATAGTTTCTGTGTTATTAAAAAGGGCTTTATTTCACTTTGAAGCTATCAGTGTATAACAAAGTATGAAAAACAGCAAGTTGGGATCAACTGCTTTTACCTTGGGAATACTGTTAGTTTCTTATTTTAGGTTAAATGACCACATGATCATATTCAATGCAGAATCTCTGAATATACAAAAACATTCCCTGTTGCTTGATTGCCATTTACTTAGATTCCAATCTCTTCTAGTGTTAAGTGATGTTCATAGGTGTTTGTGGTCTATTATTATGAACTGAATGAGAACAAATGGGTCATGTTTTTCACCTGTAAAGACTATAAACAGTCCTAAAATAAGAAAGTAGGAATTTTGTTTTTATAGTTTTAGTTGCATATGAAAGAATGAAAGAAAAACAGATTAAAAAGAGAACTGTTATAAAAACCTACTATTTATTATTCAGGTAGTTTGTTTATTTTAATTTAATGTGTATGTGTGTGCTTGGGCACACTACATATAGTTAGATGCCCTAATATGCCAGAAGAAGATATCAGATCTCCAGGATCTGGTGTTATAGGTAGTTTTGAGCAGCCATACATGGTTATTGGGAGCCAAACTAGATTCCTTTGAAAATATAGCAAGCAGTCTAAAGCAATGAAACTGCTCTCCAGCATCCATGAGTGTAGTCTTACAAATGGGTACCTTGATAATTTCTTTTTGTAAATTTGGACTTTTGTGAAATAGCAATTTATTAGTAAAGCTATGATCTGACAAGACATGTAGTAGGAATCTTAAAAGGTCCTATTAATGAAAATCAAACTCAAGGCAGGTTATTGGAGTGAATGCTGGAAGATCAGAGAAACAGAACAAGCCATGGTTATCTCACCTTGGTATTTCCTTAGGTGATCCTATTTCCTCAGGCTGGAAGCTTCTGAGTCCTCCTCCACATGAATCTCAGCTGAACTGTGTTGCTCCAAAGCCTGAATGCTTAACCAACCAAATGCTTAACTAACTACATGCTTTACTCCTCTAGTTCCTGGTCCTCACGCCTTATATACCTTTCTCTTTCTGCCCCCACTCTCTGGGATTAAAGGTTGGGTTTCTGGGATTAAAGGCGTGGGTCACCATGCTTAGCTGTTTCTAAAGTGGCCTTGAACTCAGAGATCCGGCTAGCTCTGCCTCCCAAGTGCTAGGATTAAAGGCATGCACCACCACTGGCCAACTTCTGTTATGGCTTACTCTTCCCATTTTCTAGCCACCATTTTTGGCTTTGTTCTAGTGGCTGTCTGTTCTCTGACCCAGATATGTTTATTTCAGGGAACACACCATATTTCAGGGAACACAATACCCACCACAAAGACATTTCTGATGAATGATTAACTAAAACACTGGTGTAAAAATATTAGAGTGCATACACTATTGCCTGACTCACATATGCACACATCCTCCCTTCACATGTCAGTACCTCTGTAGATTTCCTTACAGGTATGCATAAAGTAAACCAGGTAAAGATAGAGTCAAAAGGAGGAAAAAAACAAGTATTTTTGCTGTCATAACAAAAAAGGCAAAAAATCAGCTTAAAAGAAAAAGTATGCACTATGGCAGAGGAATGGCGACAGGTGGGACAGGAAGATCACATTTCCAACTGCATGCAGAAAGCAAAGCATGAACAAGAACCAGGGACATGACAATAAACTTCAAAAGCCAGAAACCACTGATGTGTGTGTTCCAACAAGGCTCTGCATTCCAAATGGTTTGTAACCCTCACACACTCACACTTGTATATGGATGGTTGTACACAAACATGCACACTCATGAAGTAATCAAAGGTCAACATTGACTTTCCCTTATACTTTTCACCTTATTTTAGGAGACAGGAGTTATTTTAATCTTGTTTCCTGTTGCTCTGATCAAATACCCTGACAAAAGCAGCTTATGAGGAAGAGAGTATTGTCATAGTGGCAGCCTTTGACACAGCTAGTCACTCCATAGTCAAGAACAGAGAGCTGAATGCATGCATGACTGTACTCATGTACTTTGTCTCTTCTTGAGTTCAGGATTCTTTGCTTAGGGAATAGTGTTACTAATAGGAGGCAGGTCATCTCACACCACTTAATGCAATAAAGCTAATCTCCCTTAGACACACTCACAGAACAACCTGATGGAGACAACCTTCAAGACTCTTCAAGATGATATAGATTATGTCTAGTTGACAATAAAACTCACAATCACAATCTCAGTGAACCTGTAGTTCATCAGTTTGACATTACAGACTGAGTAGTGAGGCTACGATTCTGCAAGTCTGACCCACACATCCACAGAATTACACAAATACACAACATATATCACATACATGTGTACAGATACAAAAATAAGTTAAGTTTAATTTTATGAACATGCATTTTAATAAGACAAAATATTTTAGCAAAAAATTATGTCATTTTCTTAAGATCTTTGTAATTTTTGTATCCTGGCTTTTTAAAAACAGTAGTGGGTTGCTTTATATGCAAAATGTGTGCATGCAATGACCATGAAGTATAAAATTATTTTTAAGCTTGGACAATGTAAATAATAGTCTTTACTCAAACACTAAGGAACTTTCAGATAAAAAAGAGGCAAAACATGCAGTAGTTTTAGCCATTCAGAAGGAGAGATATATCAACAAAGCAAGCACTAAGGAATTTTAAAAAAATTGTAGACACACCGTGGTAAATGCTCAAGATGAATATGTGCTATTCTCTTGATTTGATGACTCTGTGTAATAAATCCAGAGAACATTACATATAAGACATTACTATAAACTTCTAAATTCTCTGAGTGAAAACACACAGCATCATCTATTCTGACAGTAGGTAGTGCAGGTTATTTCTAGCAGAATATAAGAAGTGCTGTTTCTTATGGGAAGTCTTTTATTGAAAATGCACGACATGTGGAATTCAATTCCACTAGTCAATTTTTATGGAGTATAGTCCCTGCTTAGCATTGTTATAAGGAATATAGAAGAGAAAACACTCAGAAGTATATGCATTTGGTGCTACATTTGTAATAGAGATCTTTGTTGTATGGAAATCAGACAAGGGTTGAAACCTGATGTTTGGGGAAGAGCTTTGAGGCTAGGGGGCAGTGTCAGCTGTGTTTACAGTATTGTAGTCAGTGTCTAGGATAATGCTTAATACATAGCAGTGTTACCCCAAAGCAAACGCTCTTAAGAAACAGCATGGGAAGCAAGTGAGATGTCTCAGTGGTTGTAGCACTGGCTGCTTCCAGAGGATCTGTGTTGATTCCCAGAACTCAAAAGGAGAAACTCTATTGTCTATTTCTTATTTCTCTAGGTCCATGGGAGCTGATGTTCTCTGGTCTCTAGGGGCACCACTCATGTCACCAAAACATTCGTGCATAATTGAAAAAGAGAGATCAAAAGAGAAAGAGGTAGAGTCAGAATGTTTTTATTTTTTATTACTTACTTAATTGTAGAAAAATATCATACTATTTCTCAGTGTGTTTTCCACAAACTTCCAAACAGCATGTACCATATTCATGGTACTGAAGAACTATTTCTTAAATTTTCTTAAATAACTTTTGACTCACCTACTTTTTAAATACTTCAGACTCAGGATTATTATCTGAGCCTTGAATTGGCAACTAAATTACATCTATTAATATCTTATCAGAATATATGATAAATTAAGATTTCATAATACATGAAATATTGCCAACAGTAAGATAGTGAATCCTAAACTGTTCAGTTATAACTATCTAGATAAAGTCTAAAAAGGAGATCTCAATGCCAGTGTTTTAACATGTATTTAGTGTAGATCAAAAAATTTGAAAACACTGAAATAAACCTGAGATCTTCTAAAGTTCCATAAACTAATTCAAGAGGGAAAAGATATGAATGAGCTCAGCAAAGGCCATCTTAAAAGGAAACAATGAAGAAGAAGGTAGAACAGGGAACTCATTAATACAAGTCAAAGTCAAAGCTGTTTCATAAATTTCCATTTGCTGGAGGAATAGCTGCCATCATTAAAACACAAATACATAAAAAACCCACAAACACATAATTAAGTAGCTATATAGATTAATCACTTATTTTTCAAAAACATTATTTAGATAATTGTAGAATTAAATTTCATTTTTTTTTTTTTATTACACACTGGGTAAGAAGGCTAAGCAAAGGCATTTGTCCTGTGTAGGCCTGAAGACCTGATGGATCCCACAAGGTGGCAGACAAGAAATGACTCTTCGGCTCTTCCAGTCAGGAGACAGGCTTGTAGCTTGGTCTCTGTCTGTCTCTGTCTCTGTCTGTCTCTCTCTCTCTCTCATACACACACACACACACACACACACACACACACACACACTCACACACTCTCTTCCTCCTTCCCTTTTTCATACACACATATGCACAAAAATAAGTTTTAAAAACTTTACATTTAACTTGAAACTTCAGTTTTTCCCTCGATCCTTTGAACATGCCGATTCCTGTTCAAAACCATTTTATGAAGCCAATTTGAAATTATTTGACACTTTCATGGCAAAAATGTCAGAATGGAGGCACATTCCAAGGAATAAAGATGACACTTTCACTGTAGAACTGGACACAGGGAGATGCATCAAAACGGCTCCTGGGAAACTTTCAGAGTGGTTCAAGATTCCAGTCTTTGGTTACTTGAGACCTATCCTACATATACAATGATGTGCAACTGTCAAATGGACATTCCACTTGGGGATTCATTGATTTTTTTAATCATTATTTTGATAAATTTTGAAACTCCTTGTATTTTACAAGTGAACCTTTTGCATGTTTTCTTAATATTGGACATAAAACCTATTGGTGAATATAAGCATAATTCTACATCTCCAAAAGAGCCACATCTCCAAATTTTCCTAAGGTGACCATCCATCATAAGTGACCTTTTCAAGCTCTAAACGAGTTATTTTGTGTAAATTGAGTAGGCTCATCATACCTCTGCCTAGGGTTAACACTTGCCAATTCCCACATATTGTACATGATTATGTTGGACTCAGGAGATTTTAGGAACAACAGAAATATGATTTGGACTGTGGAAAGAGCAATGTAAAAACACCAATCTGTCATTTTTATTGAAAGTTGTCTTCATAATTCCAAGTTAATTTAATTCTGAGTATCCTTGTGCCCTTGAATTAAATTGAGAGAATAGGAAACTAGAAATATATGTAGCAGAATCTCTTTCCCTATCACCCTCGGGGACTTAATATACTCTAATTATCTCATTTCTGATGGAATTTCTTTTTTTCTCTGCCTCAGATGACAGCTTTAAATGAAAGAATTAATTTTTTAAAAAGAGGAGGCATAGAAGCTGACATTTGATTTAGAATCACAGAAAATTAAGAAAACTCACTTGTTGATAATATATTTATCCCCTTTTATAAACTGGCAAATTGACATGTAGTGAGTCTCCAATATTATTTGGATGTTAAAGTTTATTGACACTACAGGAGTATCATTTTGAAACTGTAATGTTTGTAATTGTTAGATCATTGTAATTTGTAACTATAAGTTGTAAGATAAATAATAAAGACAAAGATGACATTATTTATCAAAATCCCATGACCCCCTCTAATTCCACTTTTTAATATCAATCATCCATTGCCTTGGAAACTGATATTTATAAAGAACTGAGCCAGCATTATGCTGAGACTAACTTTTAAGTATACTGAATAAGAATGCTTTGTGGGATCCAAGGAGACAGTTATAGAGATACAAACATCATTTTTTTTTCTTTTGGTGTAAATTAAGTTTGTCTCAACAAAGTTCATTGAGTGCAGGTTTTTTTTTTTGTGTGTGTGTGTGTGTGTGTTTGTGTAATACATGTAAGATGACATGGAGCATTTTGTTTTCTATATCAAAGGGTGATTTTATAATTCTTTCATTTAGTGAAAAAACTGACATAATAATAATAGTCATAAAATAACATTTGTCAAGGTCTTACTATATCTTGGGTATCCCTCAAAAATTCACTTTAGTTTTATTAACTTATTGAAGTTCTATGGAGCCCCTGAAGTATATGATTATTCTATTTTTCTATTTACAGACAAAAATACATGAGGAGATTAAGAGGTTTGTCACAGGCCCTTTAGGTAACAAATACATATCCAACTCCAGAACCAAAACTCACAAATTAATTCCTCTGCTGGGAGATTTCATGACCTTGTCCACAAATGTCCTTGTTTCTTCTTGTTGCAATCCAGAGTGAAAAACAGACTCTGAAAATATAATCAATAGTGTTCTTTTTTTAAAAAAATTACATTTGCTAAATTAAAGTGATGGGCTGACCTTCATATTTTAATAGGTACATACTTTTAGGCAAATAGTAATTAAAATACAGATCAACACATGTAGCAGGAATCTTAAATGTTCTTATTAGTAAAAACAAACCTGGAGCCAGGTATTGCGGTGAATGCTGGAAGATCAGAGAAGCAGAACAAGCCACAGCTACCTCTCCTTGCCAGTTCCTCAGCTGATCCTGTTTCCTCAGACTGGAAGCCTCTGAGTCCTCATCCAAATGGGTCTCAGCTGAACTGTTGCTTGAAAGCCTTAATGCTTAACCAGCCAAATGCTTCTAGTTTCTGTTCTTCACACCTTATATATCTTTCTCTTTCTGCCATCACTTCCTGGGATTAAAGGCTCACTTCATGGGATTAAAGGTGTGAGTCACCATGCCTGGCTGTTTCCAGTGTGGCTTTAAACTCACAGAGATCCGCCTGGTTCTGCCACCTGAGTGCTAGGATTAAAGGAGTGTGCTACCACTGCCTATCCTCTCTGTTTAATATTGTGGCTGTTCTGTCTCTGACCCCAGATAAGTTTATTAGGGTGCACAATATTTTGGGGAACACAATATTACTACAAACACAAACATCTGATTCTTATATGTTGTATAGCCGGCCTTTGTTTGACATATAGAATGTTTGATGTGTACATATTTGCTGAATCAACTAATAATGTATATCTTGTTATGCCTGTATTTATCTACTCATTTACTAGTTATGATATACCGTGTTTGTATTAATTCTCAGTACAAGGAAATATTATGTAATATTTACTTAAGATGTAAAGGCTAATGTGTGTACCTAGCTTTAAGGAATTCAAAATTAAATGCAAGCAGAAAATTGTGGTTTAAAATTAGAACCATTAGATGTATACTTTCTGATATATCTCTGAGAAGTCTGTGCTATGTATAGAAACATTGGGAAATCTTGAGTTTAATATTTGGATGCTACAAAGTCTTCCAGACAAGTGAATAAAACTGTAATGGAGAAAAGGCAGACTCCCAACCAATGGTGATTTTTGTTAAGACAAAGTCTATATAAAAGTGAATGAGCTAGCTGGGCGATGGTGGTTCACACATTTAATCCCAGAACTCAGGAGGCAGAGCCAGGCAGATCACTGTGAGTTTGAGGCCAGCATGGTCTACAAAGGGAGTTTCAGGAAACGTGCAAAGTTTCACAGAGAAACCCTGTCTTGAAAAAACAAAAAACAAAACAAAACAAAAGAAAAGTGAATGAGCGCTCCAACTAAGTAAAATTAGTTGACAGTTAACATTTCAAATACTATATCAGCAGCTATGCAAAGTTAAAGCAATTTCCACAGAAATGAAACACTTTGGGTTGGTTTTTACACAATCTAGAAAATCCTGCAAACTTACATTTCCTACTACTGAACTTCTGATTTTGAAGATGATGTATGAAATCCCAAATGGATACATTATAAATTATTGGAATCATTAAAATAAATTTGAGTAACCTGTCATACTCAGAAGAAAGCAATACTTCATTCAAGGAGGTAGTTTTTTAATATTTCAAGAGGTAGCATTAGAAAAACATATTTATATGTATATGAAAATAAACATTTTAATCTGGTCCCTGACAGGTAAATAGTAATAAATGATGAATCATCAACTGCTTTTTATTCACTACAGAGTTTGTTTTTCCTGTTTCTTTTGCAACATCTCTACCAAATATGCACTAATGGTGTATCATAAATAAGATCTACAGGAGGAGAGAAATGAGCTACCTCATCAGAGAGAATGCTAGCCTCATTTTCTCTCTTACCTAGTTAGCTTTTTCCCCTTTGACATTCATCTTCTGTGAGTCTAAAGAGAATAATAAAATGCTGTTCTCTAATTAAGGAAGGATTTTAAAATTTGTTTTGAATTTTGTGAACTGCTGACATTTCCCGTTTACATTTAAAAGGCAACCATGGCAATTGTGAAGGCTTTAAGTAAACTCATTGCTGCACAAATATACCAAAACAAAGCTAAGTAAGTTTTAAAAGTCATAACTTTGGTTTCTTAGTAAAGGCACAACTATATTTTCAATGAAAAAGGTATTTTTCTCTAAATCTCTCACTGTGGTTATTCTTTGGTATAATTTTATAACAGCTTGGAAGAAACTACAGGGTTCTCAGGCCAGGGATGAGACAGGAATAGCACATGTTCTTCTGCAATATAAAAGAAAGTTAGAATTCATGATCCAGAGGAATTGAGGGCTTTATTTCATTTCTACCAAGCACCTGGTATTGAACCAGGATTGGCCATGGAAGGACAGGCACATAATTTTGATGATTTTAATTGTGCTCAAGGGATAACATAGTTAGAAAACACTAAATATAGATAGGACAAACACCAATTTTATAAATGTAGTCCTGAAACCTGCTATTATGGAGTATTACAATGTGGGTCCTTTGCTACGTAGGGAGCTAGTAGCTGTTAGAAATGAGAATGGCAGAAAAGCAGTTGTAGGTCTGACATCATGGTGAACTAAAAGCCTTTGGAATCTGTTAGTTTCTGTGATAAAAGCACTGATTATAAGGAAGAGATATGCCCACAAGGCACAGAAAAGAATTTCCCTGCTATTGTAAAGAATGTACTTTTATTTGGGACTGAAAAAGAGGACCTATGAACACAAACTCTGCTCAAAGGTTTCTGGGAATGTACTACTAATCATGATGGACTGAACCAAATTTGTCCATTGCTTTTATGTTAAAGGTGGATGTAGAAATGTGTACTAACTTAGCATCTAAGGAGAAAATGTGAACCCTTGTCTTGAGGAATGTTATTTCTGTTTGTGGTACAAATACAGCTGCATCTTAAAGACTCAAGCTGTCTGTCACTTGTACTATGAGGGAACAGGTGTTCTGACCTTGGTATCTTTTCTGATAGCAATAGAAAATTATTTGCCTCCAGGTACATTGGGAAAATGGAAAGTAAGAAAATGGGATGGAGCCTGAAGTCAGCTGCAGAGCCTTTGAACTATAACCTGATTCTCTGGGTGCCAAGATTTTAGCCTCAAGAAGTAAAAATGTGATAATGCAGCCCAAGAGTTCTTGTCACGAAACTATTGATGTGGTGAAAGAATAATTTCTGTATAACTTAGTTTCTTAAAAGTTCAGAAGAAATAAAACCCCTAAGATCTTGAGATGTATCTCAGTTTTCAGAATAACAACTTAAATTCAGAAATCTTAGCCCTAATATCAAGTATTCTCAGAATTAAATATTTAAGAAAATTTTTAAATTTTTTTATTATTATGTGTTTTAAATTTTATACATCAGCCATGGGTTCCCCTGTGCTCCCCCTTCCCGTCCCAACCCCCCCCTTCCCCCCAGCCCCTCCCCTCCATTCCCATGTCCTCCAAGATCAAGGCACCCCTGGGGATTCATTTAAACCTGGTGGATTCAGTACAGCCAGGTCCTGTCACCTCCTTCCAGACTGAGCAAAGTGTCTCTGTGTAAGCCCAAGGTTCCAAACAGCCAGCTCATGCACTAAGGACAGGTCCGGGTCCTACCGCCTGGGTGCCTCCCAAACAGTTCAAGCTATTCAATTGTCTCACTTTTCCAGAGGGCCTGCTCCAGCTGGGGGCTCCACAGCCTTTGGTTCATAATTCATGTGCTTCCATTCCTTTGGCTATTTTCCCTGTGCTTTGTGCAATCTTGGATTCAACAATTCACGCTCTTGCAGACCCTCCTCTTTCTCGACAGTTGGACACCTGGAGCTCCATCTGGGGCCTGGCTTAGGATCTCTGCATCCACTTCCATCAGTTATTGGATGAGAGTTCCAAGATGACTGTTAGGGTGTTTAGTCATCTGATCACCAGACTAGGTCAGATCAGGCTTTCTCTTGACCATTGCCAGCAGACTACAGAGGATAGATATATCATTGTGGATTTCTGGGGACTTCTTGCGCACTCTGCCTATTCCTGTTCTCATGTGGTCTTCATTTATCATGGTCTGTTATTCCTCATTCTCCCTTACTGTTCTGGATCCAGCTGGAATCTCCTGCTCTCCTAAGCTTTCTTTCCCTCAAATCTTGCCCTTCATTACTCCCACTGTCGTCCAGGTTGTTCATGTAGATCTCATCCATTTCTCTGTCATTGGGTGATCCAAGATCAACTCAAAAAAATCAGTAGCCCTTCTATATACAATAGACAAACAGGCTGAGATGGAAATCAGAGATACATCACCCTTTACAATAGCCACAAATGATATAAAATACCTTGGGGTTACTCTAACTAAGCATGTGAAGGACCTATATGACAAGAACTTTAAGTCCCTGAAAAAACAAATTGAAGATGTCAGAAAATGGAAAGATCTCCCATGCTCGTGGATAGGCAGGATTAAAATAGTAAAAATGGCGATCTTACCAAAAGCAATCTACAGATTCAACGCAATTCCCATCAAATTATCAACACAATTCTTCACAGACCTGGAAAGAATATTACTCAACTTCATATGGAAAAACAAAAAACCCAGGATAGCCAAAAGAATCCTGTACAATAAAACAACCTCTGGAAGCATCACAATCCCTGACCTCAAGCTCTACTATAGAGCTACTGTAATAAAAACAGCTTGGTACTTGCATAAAAACTGACATGTGGACCAATGGAATCGAATTGAAGACCCTGACATTGACCCACACACCTATGAACATATAATTTTTGACAAAGAAGCCAAAAATGTACAATGCAAAAAAGAAAGCATCTTCAACAAATGGTGCTGGCATAACTGGATGTCAATGTGTAGAAGGCTGCAAATAGATCCCTATCTGTCACTGTGCACAAAACTTAAATCCAAGTGGATCAAAGACCTCAACATAAATCCAGCTACTCTAAACCTGATAGTAGAGAAAGTAGGCAGTACTCTTGAACGCATTGGCACCGGAGATCACTTTCTAAATATAACACCAGTAGCACAGACACTGAATAAAACAACCAATCAATGGGACCTGTTGAAACTGAGAAGATTTTGTAGAGCAATGGACACTGTCAACAAGACAAAGCAACAGCCTACAGAATGGGAAAAGGTCTTCACCAACCCTACATCTGACAGAGGGCTGATATCCAGAATATATAAAGAACTCAAGAAATTAGACGTCAAAATGCCCAACAGTCCAATTAAGAAATGGGCTATAGAACTAAACAAAGAATTCTCCACAGAGGAAGTTCAAATGGCTGAAAGACATTTAAGGAATTGCTCAACATCCCTAATTATCCAGGAAATGCAAATCAAAACGACTCTGAGATACCATCTTACACCTGTCATAATGGCTAAGATCAAAAGCACAGAAGACAGCTTATGCTGGAGAGGATGTGGAACAAGGGGAATTCTCCTCCACTGCTGGTGGGAATGCAAGCTTGTACAGCCAGTTTGGAAATAAATATGGTGCTTCCTTAGAAAATTGGGAATCCATCTCCCCCAAGACCCAGCTATAGCACTCTTGGGCATATACCCAAGGAATGCTCAATCATACCACAAGGTCATTTGCTCAGCTATGTTCATATCAGCTTTGTTTGTAATAGCCAAAACCTGGAAACAACCTAGATGCACTTCAACTGAAGAATGGATAAAGAAAATATGGTACATATACACAATGGAGTACTACTCAGCAGAGAAAAACAATGACATCATGAGGTTTGAAGGCAAATGGATGGATCTAGAAAAAATCATCCTGAGTGAGGTAACCCAGACTCAGAAGGACAAACACGGTATGTACTCACTCATAGGAGGATACTAGATGTAACACAAAGATGACTAGACTGCTACACAACTCCAGGGAGGCTATCTATATTTAAGAAATTTTAGTTCTTAAAATGTTAAGAAGATGTATGTGAAACTGTGTTAGTGGTAGCTAATAAGTACCAACCATCCTAACACTGTGACCCTTTAATACATTGTCCCATGAGATCCCCAACCACAAACTTATTTTCCTTGCTACTTGAAAACTGTAATTTTGCTACTGTTATTCATAGTAATGTAAATATCTGATATATGACTCAAAAGGGGTCACAACCCACAGGTTGAGAACTGCTGCATTAGAGTATCTATTTAATTGAAAATTGCTTTTATTTTTATTTGACTAAAATAATTACCTTTCAAATTTAATAGACTGTGTTTCTCTACAGGAATGCACTCAATCATATATACATTCATCCAACTATTTTTATTTTATGTAAAATATTCACATTATGCTTAATTGAAAACAATGAGTGAGAAAAACATTGTATCTTTATAGTAACTTTATACTCTGCCAGGGAAATGAAGACAGTTAGCACATAGTTAAAATCAAAATACCCTGCTTTATGATACAATTAAAAGAAAAATAAATGATGTAGACCAAGCAATTGAAAAGCTTCCTAAGAAGATTTCAATTGAGACTTGAAGAATAAGTATGTTTGTGTGAAAAAGCTGAGGGGTTTGGAATCAGGTATTGAGCAGATATGTTATTTCAGCCAAATCAAATGACACAAAAATGTGCGGATTGTTACAACCACAAGGTGGGTTGATCTAGTAAGCAGCAGAAATGCAAATTAAGACAAAAATCTGATAGGGAATACCATTGCTTGATTGTTTATTATTTAATAACTTAATATTTAACATTTAATAAGTATGTTTTTAATTTTTTGAAATACTATAATGTGCAGGAGGAATTAGTAAGGGAAGGAAAATTATAAATTATATTTGAAGAGGTAGAATTCTAGTTTGTCTCAATGTGCTTATTATGTCTCAATTCATTTGCTCCTGAAGTTACAATACTGTAACATACATGTATTTACACCTATTAAATGCCATAGCATAGGAAGGAGGGAGGGAGGGAGCAAGGGAGGGATAAAGGGAGGGAAAGAGGAAGGAAATACCAGAGGTGAAGCACTGAAACCAGAGTGCCATGAAACAGCAAACAGTGCAAACCTTAACGTCACATTTTCTTAAGCTTTAATGTGAGGAAATTAATACTTGTTTTTAGTGATTTTTATTTCCAACAGTTAACTTTGAATATTATGTTTGCAGTGTTTTTACTATTAATGCAATTTGTACTGCATTGTTTATATTTTACTAAGAAAAGGATATCTTATTTACTCTTCAAAAGGCTGCATACTTCGATGTTGTTGTCTAGTTCATAACTTGGATGTGTTTCTTATATTTTATTTGACCAACTTTTAAAGAATGGGACCCATTTTATTGTATACTTCTGCCTATATTTTACACCTGAGTAAAAATCTTTTCAGAACTGACCCAGGTGCTTTAGCCAATAAATTGGAGATCCTGTCCTTACTGCTTGAATTTATTCTTATTGTAAAGTGATGTACATGTTCTAGATGTGAACAGGAGTATAGCTGAAGCCAGAAATCTGATTCTCTACAAATTCCGAGCTAATAACCTCATCTATCAGATGTCAGCAACCATAAGAAAGGGACCTGATGCCAAGCCTTAGTTCTGAAATGAATTTCCCACTTCACCACCTCTGATGTTCTGTGACTCTGTACTTTCTTCCCCTTGTTTTTGTTTCTGTTAGTTTGGCTTTCTGTCCTGTCTTTAACTCTGGTTGTTGCCTGCATTTTTATAGTAGTGCGGATAACTTACTGAATAACCAATCTTCCTTTTCTGTCTTCCTCCATGGTTGTAACAAACTGTTTTGGATCATTGGTACCCTAAGATGACTTATTCCAGCCATGTACCACACAGCAAACAGGAGGCTTACCCAGGACCCTAATAGTCTAACTTCATCTTGGTTGATCTATTAAGGCTGTGGTGATGTTCATTTTCATTTTGTGATGATTTTCATTTTGTCAAGGTAGTATATATTTTTTTGTTGCAATTTTGTAATTTCTTTTTTTATATTTTTTTCTCCTTTTTTATTTATTATATTTGTGTTTTAATTTTATATATCAGCTATGGGTTCCCCTGTCCTCCCCCTCCCGCCCCGCCCCCACCTTCCCCCCAGCCCCTCCCCTCCATTCCCATCTCCTCCAGAGCCAAGACACCCCTGGGGATTCATTTAAACCTGGTGGATTCAGTACAGGCAGGTCCAGTCCCCTCCTTCCAGGCTGAGCAAAGTGTCCCTGTGTAAGCCCAAGGTTCCAAACAGCCAGCTCATGTACTAAGGACAGGTCCGGTATATTTTTGTGAACTTATTCTTTACAATAGTTACCCTGCCTTAAATTTAAATATTTTTATTCAAATCCAGTAGTGTCGAATCTTTCTGCACAAGTACAGATACAAATACTTTAATCTGATGAAATGTAAAATATCTTTGTATCAAGGTCCAATTACATTTTTCTAAGCAGTAAATGTGTTTTGCTTGCTGATTACTTCTTCAACATAATGTGAGTTTGTTACCTTTCACATGGAAAACAATGAAGCTTCATGGTTTTGACTAATACAACACTTGGAAATAGACATCACGGGAAATGTAAAGTTGGTGCACTCTTAGATTTACTCTCTCGTTTATCATTTATCACTCACTCAATGACTTCAATAGTTTGACTATTTCAAAAGGACTCTGAGTAATCTTAGTTATGGTTAATAATAACTACTGTGTGCATTTACAGTGCTTTTTTTGGTCCACAAAACATTTTGTTTATATTTATATTATTGCTGTCTGCAGCTTTGGTGAGAGAAGGTTCTTCCCCCAACCCCCAGTGGAAGACATTTAATATATTTTGTATTTTTAGACCCAATTAGCTAATATGCATGCATTTTCTTGGAGAGTAAGAATAATTTACATTTAGGATTACTGCTGAGATGGCATATTGTCTATTGTCATTTTTTTTTTTTTTGTTATTGCTGATTTCTTATATAAATCCAAGTACTGTTTGCCTCCTTTCTTCTCTCTTTTTCCTTCTAAAGACTGCTGCTGTGCTAAATAGAGTTCACTTCATTCTTCCCCAATTTCCCTGTGTTTGTTCACCTATTCCCTTCATGTTTTCCTGGTTTCTGGTGGTTGTGACAGTATTTCTTTGCAATCACTGTGTAGAAGTTCTTCAAGGGTCCTTTGCTGTGCTTTCTTACTTGTTAGAAGACACTTTTTACTTCATGTTTATCTAGGCAAGCTTTAACTTTCCAGCTGATAGTAAAGGATAACTTTGTTGGGGACGGTAATAGTGTTTAGAAGTTATTGGCCATCTGGGGTTTAAAATATGTCATTCCAAGGTTTCCAGCTTTAGGATTGTTTCCTGAGAGTTCTGACGTCACTCTGCTGAGGCATCTATTGCAGGCTGCTGCAGGCTTTTCCTGCTGCAGCCTCAGCATCCTTTGTTCTGTAGTGACACTGAGTTATCCTGGGGTTTGGCCTATTGGTAGCTCCAATTGCTTAAGTATGTGTGTGCCCCACACTTTCCTTAGATTTGATCATTTTCCTGCTGTATTTTTATTAAATAGGCATTCTGTACTGTTAGTTTGTCTCAGAACTCCTTAGAACTTAGGTTTGGCCTCTTGAGCACACCCAAGAATTCCTGAGAAATTGTTGTTATACTATTTGTATTACTTTTATGGACTCTGGAATTTAATGATTCCCTGGTCTGTCTTGAAAAACAGGCAAGCAAGCAAACAACAAACAAAAATAATTTCTTAGCCTTGTATTTAATACTAGATAACATTTCTGTCTTTTGCTTGACATATTGGCAATATTCTTCACTGTGTATTTTTTATTGATTTTTTTATTTTTAATATTCCTATTTTCCTTTTCAGGGATTCACATTTTCTCATATCATTTCTTGCCAATATCACTAAATTTTTCATGTTACATTGTAAATTGATTTCCACATTTCATTCAGTTTTTTTTTTTTTGTTTGAATCCTCTTTGTGATATCATATACAAAGCTTGATATTGGGATTTTCCAGCATTTCAATCACTTCAGCCTGTTCAAAGCATTAGACGAGTCACATTGTCTTACTTTTATATTGGTGGTTTTGCATTGTGATTTGCTTAGTTGTTGCCATAGAGATCCTTTTTCAAGGCTTTTATTTTTTAACTGTATGAGTGACTTCTTAGTGCATAGCTTTCCTTGATACTAGGATTAATCCATTCAGGAAAGAAAACAGAAACAAAAATATATTCAAAACAAGCAAAGGATTTCAATGTAGTAACAGGCAAGAGAAAACATCAAGGAAGGCCAAACAGAGACGAGAATGAAAGGAGGTAGTTATGTAACAAACCAGGAGTTTAACTGAAGATGTTAGTAACTGTGTCAGGAAACAGAGAAAATAGGGAAAAGATGCATAAAAGGAGCAACAAAGGGCAGAGAAAGATATATGGGATAAAGGCATAAGAAAAACATTATTATAGATAAAAAGAAAATGGCAGAATGAAAACTCCTTGTGCTAAAGAGAAAGGATAGAAACGTTTCATCCTCTCCTACTCCACCACTGGCTTGTTGTCTTTCACTTGGTTTGTAGTGAGGGAAAGGGGAACATTGTGTCCCTTTCCCTCTGAAAGTCCAAACGTTACCAGATCAGATCAGAACAATGAGGAAGTGTCTATTGAAAGGATAATTCTGTTACTAATTCTTCCTGCCAGCTCTCCTTTAGAAAAGCTATTTATCTGTATTTTAATTTCTATGAATAGTAAGCTATTAACATAAACAGAATAATGTTCAAACTATAACCCTCCAAAATAAAACTTCAAAGAAATTAAAACAGTAATATCATGCCATTTAATGAATACAACAGAAAACACAGTATTTAAGGAGACAGCACACTGTTAACTATATGATGATATGCAGGAAAATGGCCGAATGCCATTTTTACAAAATTGGATTACCTGTATTGCTAATATGACTGGTGAAGTGTAAAAATATTCACCTTAACTACTGACCTTTATGGCAGTTTCATAGCCTAGACACAAATGAGCTGATTTTGCTAAATTTCTGTTCCCATGATAGTCGTCACTGGGCAGACAAGTTAGAAAGCAGCTGGCCATTTGGCATCTGTCCTTATTTAAGATATGTTGAAAGTAAGTGTGGCACACCTAAATGTGATTGAATATGGTTTTACATTTTTATAGTAGAAATTCAAAATGCTAAAGTGTGTTTTCATCACAAAGGGGACTTCTTAATTCTCATTATACTTACTGCATATATTTGAATGTTCCTTTATTTTCCTGTCTTTAGTAATACCCCTTAAGCTTTCCCTTAATCTCAGCATGGAGCTGACTGAAAAATTCCTTCAATTCAGCTAATATTTCTGTATTTGTCTATTTTTTTTCCTAGTACATATTCCCTACCAATTAATCTACCAATGAATATCAGAATCTTCAACACATGTCTTTCTATGTTATTTTTCTTTTCTTTATAGTACACGAATTCAAGCTCAGGACCTTCTGCTTGTTAGATACACACTCTACTATTTAGGTGAATCGTTTCATTTTACTTCCATTCTGTACATAAAAACAAATCATTATAGATTTTAGTAAGATGTCCTTAACCAGTGTATCAGTGAAAGAGACTGGTAAAACCCATGGGTTAATATTTGTCTTGTCATATTAGGCAAAATAAGTAATAATGAAAAACAGTTATTTTTCAAACTTATCAATTATTAATAAAAGTTTAAAATAATTTACTATTCAAAGAACCAAATATGGTGCCATGGCAACTTAGAACTTTAAACTTTCCTTATTTTCATTGTCTTTATTTTTCTCTGTGAATTCGTTTATATATTTAAATATGCATGATGTGTATACAGATACACCGGTTGTGTTATTTTTCCTTGATGATTGAAGTATATTATAGTAATCAATATTATTTGGAGTGTTATGTATTAGATGCTATTCTAGATTCTTAAATTTAGGACTCACTGTGAATCATCTAGGTTAGGTTTGAGTCAAAACTAAGTTTTACAAATGAGGAAACTGAGGTGCAGACAGGCCATGTCAATTGTTCTGGGTCAGATTGCCTGAGTGGTGGTGCTGAGCAAAATTGGATCACAGACATTAGTTTCAACTGCCATGTTTCACAATTAAAGCATTTTGAAAGACACTGAGTAGAAATGGATTTTCTACAGTCTAACTAAAACTAGTCTCAAATCAGGAGTTAGGAATTTCCGCTCAGACTTTATCTTTACCCTTAGATGTATCTATCAGGGCGATGTGGAGAATGATTTACCATCCGGTTAGCTTATTTTTTTCATTGGGAAAATCAAAATGTCACAAAATAAGTACTCGTAGCCTTTTAAAATGAAGTATTAAGCCATTCAAAAATATGTGGGACCTCAAGTTGTACATTTAGAGGTAAACCTTATCAGACTGGCAAAGATTTATCAGAACATTACTCCCAAGATAGTGAACAAATTATACAGACTTTTTTAAAGCAAATCATGACTTTGTCTCTTATTACAGTCAAATAAACTCCAAGAAATAACATAACTCAAATATCACCCCATTGGTACAATTGCTTTAATAATTTATAGAGATAGAGTATAAGGAGACATAAAATTGATACACAGACAAATATGTTTCCCCAAACCACTGTCAAATGAGATGCCCTCTGGATGTGTCCTGAATGGCATGGCAGCTGAAGCCGTCCCTGAAGAAATCAGTCAGCTTCAACAATTTGACAAAATGACTCTGCAGAGCATGCAACCTTTACAAATTACTTTGTTTGAATACTAAAGTGAATAACATGATTTCCGAAGAGCATATGGGGATAATGCTGTATATCTTCTATTCCCGCTGGATCAAAGAGTATCTATTTTATCCATTATTGTGAAGTAAATTTTAATTTACTCAGTCTGTGTGGAAATGCTCCAATAAAAATGAAAAGTGCTGCTCAGCAACTCTTAGTTCACAAAATGTTACACTTGCTGAAACTTTTTAAGACCAGTTATAAACAGACTCATGGGAAAACTGTTTCAAGATACACCTATAGGGAAATTTCCAAGTGTGCCTGTCTGTCTGTCTGTCTGTCTGTCTCTGTCTCTCTCTCTCTCCCACCTTCCCTCCATTTCTTCCTCTGAAACAGGTATAACTTTGTCTGTCTGTCTGTCTTCCACCTGCATATCTAGACAAGACTTCCTGATATTCTAGCTTTCCAATCTCTCTGCCCCTCCTCCCATGATATTCTCCCAGAAAGTGCTGCAGGAGCTGTCATATAAAATGTGTCCATGGGACCTGGGCCCCATGATCTATTGATCTCTGCTGAGGATCTTAGCTCAAAGTCCTCAGATGTGAATTTACAACATGGAGTAACCACAGAACAAGAAATTATTCAGGGACCATAGCTTGAGGGGGTTTCTTGGGAGAGGAATATCAGGACACAGCTTATAAAAATCAGGAAACTAAACAGGGAATGTGTGGGCTCCAACTGGGTGGAGGGGGACAGGTCAGCACAGAAGGAGAAAGATGAGCTATAACACCACAGGTGCTTGGGAAGGCTTCCAAGAACCGAATTATTTCTTTTTCTTCTTTTTTTTTTTTTTGGAGCTGAGGATCGAACCCAGGGCCTTGCGCTTGCCAGGCAAGTGCTCTACCACTGAGTTAAATCAATAAGAACTGAATTATTTACCTAAAGTTATACATAACATATAAGTGTATTTACTCAATAAGTAAACATATTGAGCTGACAACTTTCCCAACTAGAGGCTTAGATGAACAGAACCCCCAGTACCAGGAAGGCAGAACCTCTTCTCAAATGATCAGTCAGGGTAGTTCAGTGTGACTCCACAAACAATATAGATAATTACAAACTATAGTAATTATTATTGCTGTTATTTGTTTCTCGGGTTTTGGTGGTAGGCCCCTATTGCTGAAGACACTGCACACTTAAGACACAGGACTCATGATCTGACTTAGGAGCCTCTTTCCTGCAGTCTAGCATCCATGGTTCCAGAAGATACTATACAAGTGGTTCAAGGAGAGAAGCAAATAAACAGTCCTAACCAGCCCTAACACAGATGAACCACGACCATCACCATCATGACAAGAGATGCATAAAAGGGGTAATAAGCGGCATTCACATGTGGGTAGCAAACAACAACTGTCTAAATGGATTTAAGGTCTGCTCAGTAGGAGGTATCTGGTACTGGGAACTTAGCCTGCTTTCGCAGGGCTAGTGATTTCTTAGAAAAGAATCTAATACCACCACTTTGCTAGACCAGCATGGTTCCTTAAGGCATTCTAAATCTTATTCATATGTGCAAAGGGAAGTGTAGCCAGCACCACATATCAAAGAAGCCTCTCTTTATAGCAAAAGGAGACTATCACAGAAAAGAGTAAAACATTTCTAATGACTATGTCACATTTAGGTGTAGAGATATCAACACAGAAAGAAAAGGTTTTTTTTTTTTTTTGTGTGTGTGTGTGTGTGTGTGTGTGTGTGTGTGTGTGTGTGCCTTTTCCTAGTTTCCATTCTGATTCCTTTCTGTTCTTTTCTTCCCCTTTGAGTACTGTATCCAAATATCAAACAACAACTCATAATGCAATTATACAAATACATCCTGTACACACTAAGCCTGTACTGGGGAATGGGGTTAAAAAAGGCTATACAAATTCATGTGAGTTCCCAGAGTGATTCTGAGGAAATGGTTTCTGGATATTTTCGTGCTTTGAGAACTTCATCTGTAGTTATTATTATATCATAAATGCTATAAACTCAAAGAAAATATATAAAGTTATTGGTTAAATGCATATGCTTACAGTAATTTCTATAATTCTATGTAAATACAATGTCCAAGATTTTAAACAAGTAGTGTAAAGATAGGAGAAACAAAAACAATGAATGCAATTATTATTATTATTATTATTCTTGCTCTTAGCATACAATACATAAGCTTTAATAATTTGAAAGCAAAGACCTAATACACATTTGTTTGTGTGTGTATCTAGGTGAAGAGTCATAGAGAATAATAATTTATTAAGTAGTCCTTCATTAGATCAGTGATATCATAAATAATTAGTCAAGATCAGGATATTCTTTGAAAAGATTATTTATTTCAATAATTGCTAATTACAAAGGAGCCAATTATTATTGCATAAAGTAATCATACTTCTGCAGGAACAATCAAATCATTTTTGACTTGTGATGTGAGATCCTAATAGAATAACTAATTATCTATAACCAAATATGTTGGAGTTTTCAAATACCCAGGCTGAGAATGTTCCCTCTAATACCTGTGAACAACTCTAATGATTATCTTAAAATTTTAATTTCATTTACTGTAACATAAATGGGTTATTTTAGGAATGGTACTAAATGTTTTCTGTATCATAAACTGATGGTACTTTTTTAAAGAAATAAAGTTAATTTGATATTAAAAGGTTAATAGAGACAAAGAGAGTGTGATGTTTATTCTGTTTCTATGACACCAAGTTGGAAAAACACTGGAAAGCAAATATTCAGCCATGAAGGCCAACACTGAGTTAGAATTTCTTTCAGAGGTGTGTTCTTCTTTGCCCCACAGGCCAAGCTCCTCCTTCTGACCACCAGTGGCTTCACAAAGGGGAGCTTTTAATTTCAACACTTGTTTGGTTCTCAACTCTCTCTCTCTCTTCTATTACATATTTTTATGGGGGTAAAATCCACAAATATTCAGGATATTCCAATAATACACTAGTAACCTGGCTGATAAACTCCAATGCAGTATATTTGACTATTAATCTTTAGTCATAAGCGGTTCCTCACAGATAATAATACAGCAACTAATGACGCCAGAGGCAGTTCAGTGAACAAGGTGCCTATTATGCAATCAGGAGCCTGACTTCGATCTCCAAAACACATGTCAGAGTCTGAGCCTGGTGTTCCATTCTTGTGATCCTATGTCCAGGGAGGCAGAGGCTTGTAGCTCCTTGGGGCTCATTCAGCAGCCCACTTAGCATCTTCAGAGAGTTTTCAGAACAAAGAGGGACTCTGTCTCAATAAAGTAAGTGGACAACTCCTGAAGAATAACACCCACTATTGAATTCTGTCTTCCATTTGCATGTATACACAGGTACACAAGGACATACACACATATGTGCATACTCCCTAAGACACACCCAGAGTTATTATGTGCCCAAGCAACTCAGATGGTAGAAAATCAGACTCTTACACAGTAAGATATTTAGGCTTTGGGGCAATTGTTGTAGGTTACCTAAAACTAGCTCCTAATCCTGTCTCCAGAACTGCTGGGAATTTAAGAAAGGTGTTTAACTGCATGGTATCTCAGAACTCTTATTTGTGAAATAGGAGTAGCAAAAGAAATCCATCAGCATCCTGCGAAGATAAGTTATTTAATGCCTGCAATATCGTTACCACTGTGATTGTCAATGAATGCACACTATCACTGGAGTCCTGCTGTCATCAGTGTTAGACTCAACAGAAATATTCAGAGTGCGTCCTAGTGACTCTTAGCTGTCAGGATGCTATTCTTCCAATGTCCTTTAAGCTATGTACCATGGATATATCAGATGCTAGGGTGTATTGTCCAGTTTTGTTCATACATTATTATATTAATTTATTTTTTAAAGTCATTTTATTGAAGAAACATACATGGTTATTTATAATTATTTCAAAACTTACCAGTCCAACTTTTATTTCACTTTGCTGATTATTGTTCTAATCTTAAATAATGATGCTTATATTTTGGGACTATTTCTCATGTCTGAACGATAATATATTACATTTCTAATGACTTTTAATGCACATGAAACTTTACTCTAGTTCTTCAAGTATGGCATTTATGCTCTTTAGAATGACCACAGAGGATATTTACGATACTTTTGGTGTACTTTTTTTGACCTCTTTTTCTTTATTTCTCTTACAAGTGGTTTGCTTCCTGATTGGGTGACAGTACTAAGAATAGGATATTTGGATTGAAAGTCTAGATTATGTCCCTGGAAGAAAGCATTATTATTAAAAGTTTAATGAATTTTTGACTGTTCATTTCTTTGGGCTTTGCAAATGATACTTAAGTGAGGTATATTGTCTGAATGAGCGTACAGTAATATGTGTTGATGCATGTAGTATTTACAATCAAGTCTGGGATAAGAAAAGAGAAAAAAAGCTCATTTAAATATATCACAAGCCTAAAAATTACACCCCTGTAGTAACATGTTCTGTGTTTTGCCTATTACTCCAGCAATTGCTAGTAATCTAATATATTTACTATGACTTTAGAGAGAACAAAGAATTACAGCATTACTTTCCTTTTATAAACCCATTTATCTCCTCCATCTTTCCTTAAAATGCAATGCTTTAACTCTCCCTTCTCTTTTTCTCTTCTTCCCCTCCTTTCTTTCAAAACAGTCCTCAGACTTGCAATTCTCCTTCCTTGAGCTCTCAAGCACAGGGTTTATGGGTGTGTGGTTCAGTCTTTCAAAAGTCATCATTAATTTATGTTTAGTATCCAGTTCCCCGATAGCAGGTATCCATAATGTTTTCTCTTTCTCTGGTCTTTGAACTGAACATAATTTCTCATATCTGGATAACCCTTACCAACTCACTATCTTCACTGTGTATGTAAAGCTTATTTTCACCATGCACTAATCGTAGAATTCTGTGACATCCACTCACTCCTCATTGCCAGCCCAGAGTCACATGCACTTTCTTTAACATTCCTGGAGGGTTCAGTCTCTTCTACTTCACAGTATCTTCTTATTACAGATACTTTTTCTATTTGCTTTCCTAATCATGTCATTATGATTGTTAAATATTTTGTATCGTTTTCTTGTGGTCTTTCAAGAGTTTACCTATGATGTACTAGGAAACAAATATATAGTGAATAATCAAAGAACAAATACCCTTTTACCTCTTAAATTGTTCTCAATTTAGGTTGCTTAGTCTTCAAGTTTTGCTATAAACCATATGTGTAGATATATAAATACATAATGAATGGTGAAAGAAGAAAGAAAATCTCGATATTGTCATCTTATTCAAGAAACCTGGTGTAAATTAGTGCTAGAAATTCATTAACTTGGGATTGAATGTCATTTATTTCATTATAAGACTGCCAAATTACAAGATATCTGGGATGAAATAGCGGAAAACAAAAATTTTCATTAAGGGTTATATCATTGGGGAAAAGATCGCCGCAGAGTGAGCAAGAGTTTCATGAGCCTGTCAATTGACTGATTGGCAGGTCTCTGTAAAATGAGCCTTCTGGGATTTGATACTTGAATTTTAATTAAACCAAAATTATTCATTGTTCAGTTCTAAATCCCTAAAGAGAAATTGAAAACCTTGCAGAGGGACTCCCAACAGTAATTACATGTTCTGCTGAAATTTAATTGACTTACATTACCCTGATAGACCCAAAGAACAGAGAGCTATGTCATGGCTCAGAGTTTCAAGGAATTAGTTAAAAGACAAAACCTACTAAAAATAAAGCACTGATCATGATTGTGCAATGGCTACTTTAACATAATAGAAGAAATTAAGTGTATCTTTTAATGTGGCCTGCCAAAACATGATCATATTAATGAAATACATTATTTGCATTTCTTTTTTTATACTGAGCTATATGATTGCTATATTCAAAATTATATTTGAAAAAATCAATGTTTAGAGTAGTCTTTAGATTCACATCTCATCATTATCTTAAAAAAGAACAGTGGTTTCTGGATGATTTTTCTCTATTTAATTTCAACACATTTGTGAATTTATTTACCATAGTATTCTTTTAGAAGAAAGATGATATTTTTGATAAGTTATCTGGTTAGTTGTTACTTCCCCTACCCTCTGATAGTAATTAAAGAAATGTATTAATTTATTTTCTTATCCTAGACCTCTTACCATTCAAGTTGGATATAAATCACTGCTCACTAGTACTACAGGCATATAGTCTATTAAAAGTTAAAAATATGTAGGATTATAGACTTGTGGGGCACTTTATTTTAAACTCTCCCATCTTATTCATTAAATAATGCATCACAACTTCTTTTCACTGTTCTATTGTCTTTGATCTTCTTCATATTCGATACAGTCTTTGGTGGAATCACTCACTTCATACTCTTATATTATCTATATTTCTGAAAAGGCTATTAAATAAGACACAAAAGATAAAATGCAAACAACTCTAAGGGCAGACATGTGCTAGGACAGTAGACAGAAGCTTTTCAGTGTCCTTAGTGGAACATATGGACTCAGATGTGCTGGAGGTGTAGAAACTAAGGTAGTCAACACTGGCTTCCAGTCCTACTACTCAGTCCAAAAACTGTAGTTTGTTTCCTGTCACTGTGATAAACACCATGATGAAATACAATTTGGGAGGAAAGGGTTTATTTGGCTTACTGGCTCATCATTAAGGGTAGCTAAATAAACTCTGAAAAGATTATAGTTTTGTGATTGATTGAAAATTTTATCAAACAGAGAAAATTCTCAGAGTGATGAGGCAGAGTAAAGTCTCAGAGTGATGAGGCATAGACCTGATAATTTTTCCCAAGAATTCCTTAAAATAGCAGCAACAACAACAACAACCAAAACAGCAGCACATCATGTTATCAACCACAGGTCCTTATAAATGGACATAGTATTAAACTGACTCCTTAAGACTTACTGTATATCATAGATCAGTGCATTCTCAAGCCTCACTAGAAAAGCCTCTTTTGCAGTAGATGCCTGTCCTGGCCAGCAGCATCTTTAGCAGAGACCCTAGAAGGGGGAATGACGAATGAAAGGGACAAGATACACCAAGAATTGACAGCAAAACAGTATTCTGATCAAGCTGCAATATTTTATTTTTCTCAGGTGGGTTTTATAGTAAGCAGACCAGGAAACTTTCTTTGGGAAAAATCAGGGGACTGTTGAGTTGCCAAGAAACCCAACCAAGCAACCTAACCACAAAACATTGTTACTAATGGTCACTGTAGCAGAAAGGTAAGGAAATGTTAAGTTATTTTCTAATAACTCAGAACTCGTCCAAGCATGTCAAAAGTTTCTGCTTAGTGGCTCAGTACTGAACAACAGAAACTTAACTCAGGCAGGCAGGCAGGCAATATGGCATGGCTCTTAAAATTGTCCTTGGCAGATGCCAAAACACAGAGACCCAGAACTAGTCAAGATACAAAGAATAAGAAATGGCAAAATGATAAGTTGGAAGTGGGATATCAATACCACACCCCATCCTCCCAAGGATCTGGAACCATTGTGTGAAAGGGGTCTGAAAGACCCTAAGAGCCAGAGGTGGGGATGGCTACAAGGAAACAATGTTTTCTGGATGTAGCAGGGAAGCTGCATCTATGAACTCAGGGCTGTGACAGGGTGTCCAAGACCTGCACAAACCAAATCCTGACAAAATTCTAGCATGTAGAAGGGAAGTGGCATTAATTCTTCCCTTAGCTAAGGAATAATTGGCAACTGACACCTGCTTGGAGAGGGAGAATATGTTTCCTTGAAGGGTATGACCCCTGGTAGGTCAACATTGCTCCAACTGAAGGTCATCCATCCAGGAATATATGGGCAGCACAAACTGTAGTTGATAGGTTTATAAAACAAACAAACAAACAAACAAACAAACAAACAGAAAAGAGGCACCAAATTTGGGTGTGTAGGGAAGTGGTAGATTTGAGTGGAGCTGGGGGAGAAGGGAATTGTAGTCAAAACATATTACACAGAACTCTTAAAGAACTAGTAAAATGAGAAAGAAGTTGTTATAGCAGGAAACTGAGATAATTAAAAAGAAAGGGCTTATGTCTTAACACATAAAAAAGAAGTAATAATAAACTACAGGAGGAAGGTAGCCAGTCACCCTGACTGGGCCATGACCACCTGGGCCTGCATGTGCGTGTGCTGTAAGCTTCCCCTTGGAGCCAACCTGGAATCTGCCACTTTGCCAAGAGACTGCTGACATGGAGGCACATGGTTGAGGGAGCCAATGGAGAAAGGTCAACTTACCTCGAGCAGCCTACAAAGGCCAGTGGGAACAGGTCCAATTTCTGCAACAAATGAGTCTGCTTCTGCTACCCACCTGGCTCCCAGAGTCTCTGTGGTCTTCTCACCCAGCCAGGCTCCCAAAGAGGTGTCTGTACAGGGCTGCCTCAACACTGAAACAATAACCTTTCTCCAAAAATACTATTAATTATAAAAATACAGACATATTGATTCCAATGAAGCACCCATGCAGTGAAATGTGGGTAATATGTTAATGCCCACTTTGACTATCATCTCTGGATCACAGCAGTAGTTCCTTCATGGGCATACTTGATAGCCCTGGATCTTTGTAATCTTTTCAAGTAGAAACAAAATAATTTCAAACAAATTGTAAAGATTTATTTGTTTTTCATTTTTTCTCCTTTTTGTTATTTATTATATCTGTGTTTTAATTTTACACATCAGCCATGGGTTCCCCTGTCCTCCCCCTTCCTGCCTCCGCCCCTACCTTCCCTCCAGCCCCTCCCCTCCATTTCCATCTCCTCTAGGGCCAAGACTCCCCTGGGGATTCATTTAAACCTGCTGGATTCAGTACAGGCAGGTCCAGTCCCCTCCTTCCAGGCTGAGCAAAGTGTCCCTGTGTAAGCCCAAGGTTCCAAACAGACAGCTCATGCACTAAGGACAGGTCCTGGTCCCACAGCCTGGATGCCTCCCAAACAGTTCAAACTATTCAATTGTCTCACTTATCCAGAGGGCCTGCTCAAGATGGGGACTCCACAGCCTTTGGTTCATAATTCATGTGCTTCCAATAGTTTGGCTATTTGTCCCTGTACTTTTCCAATCTTGGTCTCAACAATTCACACTCTTACAGTCCCTCCTCTTTCTCATCAGTTGGACTCCTGGAGTTCCACCTGGGGCCTGGCTTAGGATCTCTGCATCCACTTCCATCAGTTATTGGATGAGAGTTCCAAGATGACTGTTAGGGTGTTTAGTCATCTGATAACTAGACTAGGTCAGATCAGGCTTTCTCTCGACCATTGCCAGCAGTCTACAGAGGATGTATCATTGTGGATTTCTGGGGAGCTCTCGAGCACTCTGCCTATTCCTGTTCTCATGTGGTCTTCATTTTTCATAGTCTGTTATACCTTGTTCTCCCTTTCTGTTCTGGATCCAGCTGGGATCTCCTGCTTCCCTAAGCTTTCTTTCCCTCAAATCTTGCCCTTCATTATTCCCACTGTCATCCAGGTTGTTCATGTAGATCTCATCCATTTCTCTGTCATTGGGTGATCTCTAGGCCTTTCCTAGGGTCCCGTTTTCTAGGTAGCCTCCCTGGAGTTGTGAGTAGCAGTCTAGTCATCTTTGTTTAATATCTAGTATCCTCCTATGAATGAGTTCATACCATGTTTGTCCTTCTGAGTCTGGGTTACCTCACTCAGGATGATTTTTTCTAGATCCATCCATTTCCCTGCAAACTTCATGGTGTCATTGTTTTTCTCTGCTGAGTAGTACTCCATTGTGTATATGTACCATATTTTCTTTATCCATTCTTCAGTTGAAGGGCATCTAGGATGTTTCCAGGTTCTGGCTATTACAAACAATGCTGATATGAACATAGCTGAGCAAATCACCTTGTGGTATGATTGAGCATTCCTTGGGTATATGGCCAAGAGTGTTACAGCTGGGTCTTGGGGGAGATGGATTCCCAATTTTCTAAGGAAGCACCATATTTATTTCCAAACTGGCTGTACAAGCTTGCATTCCCACCAGCAGTGGAGGAGAGTTCCCCTTGCTCCACATCCTCTCCAGCATAAGCTATCTTCTGTGCTTTTGATCTTAGCCATTCTGACAGGTGTAAGGTGGTATCTCAGAGTTGTTTTGATTTGCATTTCCTGGATAATTAGGGATGTTGAGCAATTCCTTAAATGTCTTTCAGCCATTTGAACTTCCTCTGTTGAGAATTCTCTGTTTAGTTCTATAGCCCATTTCTTAATTGGACTGTTGGGCATTTTGATGTCTAATTTCTTGAGTTCTTTATATATTCTGGATATCAGCCCTCTGTCAGATGTGGGGTTGGTGAAGACCTTTTCCCATTCTGTAGGCTGTCGCTTTGTCTTGTTGACCGTGTCCTTTGCTCTACAAAAGCTTCTCAGTTTCAACAGGTCCCATTGATTGATTGTTTCTCTCAGTGTCTGTGCTATTGGTGTTATATTTAGAAAGTGATCTCCGGTGCCAATGCATTCAAGATTACTTCCTACTTTCTCTTCTATCAGGTTCAAAGTAACTGGATTTATGTTGAGGTCTTTGGTCCACTTGGACTTACGTTTTGTGCACAGTGACAGATATGGATCTATTTGCAGGCTTCTACACATTGACATCCAGTTATGCCAGCACCATTTGTTGAAGATGCTTTCTTTTTTCCATTGTACATTTTTGGCTTCTTTGTCAAAAATTATATGTTCATAGGTGTGCAGGTTAATGTCAGGGTCATCACCTTAATTCCATTTGTCCACATGTTGGTTTTTATGCCAGTACCAAGCTATTTTTATTACAGTAACTCTATAGTAGAGCTTGAGGTCGGGGATTGTGATGCCTCCAGAGGTTGTTTTATTGTACAAGATTCTTTTGGCTCTCCTGGGTTTTTTGTTTTTCCATATGAAGTTGAATATTATTCTTTCCAGGTCTGTGAAGAATTATGTTGGTAATTTGATGGGGATTGTTTTGAACCTGTAGATTGCTTTTGGTAAGATCACCATTTTTACTATGTTAATCCTGCCTATCCATGAGCATGGGAGCTCTTTCCATGTTCTGACATCTACTTCAATTTCAGGGACTTAAAGTTCTTGCCATATAGGTAATTCACATGGTTAGTTAGAGTAACTCCAAGGTATTTTATATCATTTGTGGCTATTGTAAAGGGTGATGTACCTCTGATTTCCTTCTCAGCCTGTTTGTCTATTGTATATAGGAGGGCTACTGATTTTTTTGAGTGGATCTTGTATCCTGCTGTATTGCTGAAGGTGTTTATAAGCTGTATCAGTTCCTTGGTTGAGTTATTAGGGTCACTCATGTATACTATCATGTCATCTGCAAATAGGGAGAGCTTGACTTCTTCCTTTCCAACTTGTATCCCCTTAATCTCCTTATATTGTCTTATTTCTCTGGCTAGAACTTCAAGTATTATATTAAATAAGTATGAGGAGAGGGGACAGTCTTGCCTTGTTCCTGATTTTAGTGGTATTGCTTTGAGTTTCTCTCCATTTAATTTGATGTTGGCTGTTGGTTTCCTGTATATTGCCTTTATTATGTTTAGGTTTGTTCCTGATCGCTCCAAGACCTTTATCATGAAGGGGTGTTGGATTTTGTCAAATGCCTTTTCTGTATCTAGTGAGATGATCATGTGGTTTATTTTCTTTGAGTTTGTTTATATGGTGTATTACATTGACAGACTTTCGTATGTTGAAGCACCCTTGCATCCCTGGGATGAAGCCTACTGGATCATGGTGGATAATTGTTTTGATGTGTTCTTGGAGTCTGCTTGCCAGTATTTTATTGAATATTTTTGCATCAGTGTTCATGAGGGAGATCAGTATGTAGTTCTCATTCTTTGTTGCATCTTTGTTTGGTTTAGGAATCAGGGTAATTGTAGCCTAATAGAAGGAGTTTGGTAATATTCCTTCTGCTTCTATTGTGTGGAACATTTTAAAGAGTATTGGTATTAAGTCTTCTTTGAAGATGTGGTAGAATTCTGCAGTGAAACCATCTGGTCCTCGGCTTTTTTTGCTTGGGAGACTTTTAATGACAGATTCCATTTCCTTAGGGGTTACTGGACTATATAAATGTTTTATCTGGTCTTGATTTAACTTAGGTATGTGGTACCTATTTAGAAAATTATCCATTTCTTTTAGATTTTCCAGTTTTGTGGAGTAGAGGTTTTTGAAGTATGACCTGATGATTCTCTGGATTTCATCATTGTCTGTTGTTATGTCTACCTTTTCATTTCTGATTTTGTTTATTTGGATGCTCTCTGTCTTTTGGTTAGTTTAGATAAGGGCTTGTCTATCTTGTTGATCTTCTAAAAAGAACCAACTATTTGTTTCATTAATCCTTTGTATTATTCTCTTTATTTCTATTTTATGATTTCATCTCTCAATTTGATAATTTCCTGGCATCTGTTCCTCCTGGGAGACTTTGCTTTTTCCTGTTCAAGGGCTTTCAGGTGTGCTGTGAAGTCACTAGTGTGAGATTTCTCCAGCTTCTTTATGTGGGCATTTAGTGCTATGAATTTCCCTCTTAGCACTGCTTTCATAGTGTCCCATAAGTTTGGGTATGTGGTATATTCATTTTCATTGATCTATAAGAAGTCTTTAATTTCTTTCTTTATTTCCTCCTTAACCCATTGGTGATTCAGTTGAGCCTTATTCAGTTTCCGTGAGATTGTAGCTGTAGTTTCTTTTTTGTTGTTGTTGTTGTTGTTGTTGTTGTTGTTGTTGAAATCTAACTTTAAACCATGGTGGTCCAATAGAACACAGGATGTTATTCCAACTCTTTTGTATCTGTTGAGATTTGCTTTGTGGCCAAGTATGTGGTCAATTTTAGAGAAGATTCCATGGGGTGCTGAGAAGGTACATTACTTTTTGTTTGGGTGAAATGTTCTGTAGATATTGATTAAGTCCATTTGAGTCACAACATCAGTTAAGTCCATTATGTCTCTGTTAAGTTTCAATTTGGCCGATCTGTCCAGAGGTGAAAGTGGGTTGTTGAAGTCTCCCTCTATTAATGTGTGGAGTTTGATATGTGATTTAAGCTTTAGTAATGTTTCTTTTACATATGTGGGTGCCCCTGTGTTTGGGGCATAAATGTTCAGAATTGAGACTTCATCTTGGTAGATCTTTCCTGTGATAAGTATGTAATGTCCTTCATCATCTCTTTTGATTCATTTTAGTTTGAAGTCTATTTTGCTGGATATTAGGATGGCTACACCAGCTTGCTCCTTAAGACCATTTGATTGTAAATTCTTTTCTCAGCCTTTTATTCTTAGGAGGTGTCTATCTTTGAATTTGAGGTGTGTTTTTTATATGCAGCAGAAAGATCGGTCCTGTTTTCATATCCATGCTGTTAGTCTGTGTCTTTTTATAGGTGAATTAACTCCATTGATATTAAGGGATATTAATGACTAGTGATTGTTCGTTCCTGTTATTAGTTTTATTTTTTGTTGGTAGTGTGTGTTTACTTCTCTTCTTTGGGGTTTACTGCTGTGGTGTTATCTATTGCCTGTGTTTTTGAGGGTGTATCTGCCTTCCTTAGGTTGGAATTGTCCTTCTAGTGCTTTCTGTAGAGCTGGGTTTCTGGATAAATATTATTTAAATCTGGTTTTGTCTTGGAAGGTATGTTCGCTCCATCTATGATGATTGAAAGTTTTGCTGGGTATATTAGTCTAGGCTGGCATCCATGGTCTTTTAGTGTCTGCATTATATCTGTCCAGGTCCTTCTGGCTTTCAAAGTCTCCATTGAGAAATTGGGTGTTATTCTGATGGGTTTGCCTTTATAAGTCACTTGGCCTTTTTCCTTTGCTTCCCTTAATATTCTTTCTTTATTCTGTATGTTTAGTTGTTTAATTATTATGTGGCAAGGGGCCTTTTTTGGTGGTCTAGTCTGTTCGGTGTTCTATAGGTTTCTTGTGTCTTCATAGGCATTTCATTCTTTAAGTTGGGAAAGTTTTCTTCTGTGATTTTGTTAAATATATTTTCTGTGCCTTTGAGTTGGTATTCTTCTCCTTCCTCTATCCCTATTATTTGTAGGTTTGGTCTTTTCATGGTGTCCCAAATTTCTTGGACATTTTGGGTCATGACTTTGTTGGTTTTAGTGTTTTCTTTGACTGATGAATCTATTTCTTCTATTGTATCTTCAACACCAGAGATCCTCTCTTCCATCTCTTGCATTCTGTTGGTTTTACTTGCCTCTGAAGTTCCTGTTTGTTTACTCAGAATTTTCTATTTCCAGCATTCCTTCTGCTAGTGTCTTCTTCATTTTTTCTATTTCCCTCTTCAGGTCTTGGACTGTTTCCCTTGATTTTTCATGATTTTATTTCAGGGACTTATTGTTTTCTTCTGCTTTAATTGTCCTTTCCTCTAGTTTTTTATAGTGTTCTTCCCATTTTTTGTTTGTCTGTTCCTCTTCTTTATTTTTGATTTCTTCTATATAAGGCTCTAGCCTCTTGATGGTTACTTATAAGGCTGTTTTCTTCTTCTTCTAACATTCCGTGATGTTCAGGTCTAGCTGTTGGAGAAGGGCTAGGTTCTGGTGATGCTGTATTGCTCTTTATATTGTTGTATGTACTTCTGCCTTGGCGTTTGCCCATCTCCTAGTGGATTCCTTCTTGGTCTTATCAGAGCACTTGTTCCAGACAGAGCTGACAGATTTTTGGAGCCTCTCTCTGGTCCAGTTGGAAGCTCTGGGACAGATGAGAGTGCTGGCAGATTAGGAGCTGGGGGCTGGTCTCTGAGTCTCAGGAAGTGCCTGGGGTCTAGGGCAGATGGTTGTGGGGACAGGGTGTGGAGATTGCAGGGTCTGCCTGCAGTCTTGGAAAAGGGGAGCCTTCCCGAAGGGCTCTCCAAATGGCCAGAAAGTGGGGCCAAGTTGGGCAGGTCTTCCCCAGATTGGCTGGTGCCCAGGGATGGGACCTAGAGGTGGAGGCCTCTCTGACTATAACCCAGGCACTCACCTCTGGTCCAGATGGGAGTTCCTGGGTGGGATGGAATGTTGAGGACTGGAAGTGGCTGGGGTCTTTGGCAGATGGGTGAGGGTGCAGGACTTGGAGGTTGTAGGGTCTGACCCAGGGTCTTGGAGAGGAGGAACCTTCTTGGTGGGGATGGAGGGGTCCTGCCCTATGGCCAGAACCTGGGGTCCTGTTGGGCAGGTGTTCCCCAGATTGGCTGGTGCCCAGGGCTGGGACCTAGGTGGGGGCCTCTCTGGGTATGACCCCAGGCACTCATCTCTGGTCCAGGTTGGAGTTCTTGGGCCGGAAAGATTTATTTAAATGTTTTGACTCAAAGGCATTATATTTATATCAATAAATCTGAAAGTATTTTTGGCAAATAAGTGACTGAATTTTTCCATGGAGTTCAGTAAATTACATTTTATACAACGCTAAATATTTGTCAAAAAAGTATCACCCTAGAAACTTTTATTTCTTATTTTAATACTGCACAAACATTTATTTTGAATGGAGGATAAAAATGAGAGTTGTCTTATTACAATCATATATTAAATACAAAATATAATTGAATAACATTACAATAACATTATATAAAGCTCATTTACATTATTATAATAAGGTCTTTGGGCTAATCTGAGAATTAAAACATTATTTCCTTTTAAATTATACAGTTGGATAAAGACAGCACACATGCACATAGACACACACACACACACACACACACACACAAACACACACACACACAAACACACTTTTCCTTAGCATGCAGATCCTTCATCATGTCCAAACTCTGGTATAAAATCCTATAGACCCTGGAAAGGCGTTATTTGCCTGGTCTGGGATAGAAAGCTACCTTCCTTGTAGCAGGCTGGGACTGAGCCATTACAGGACACTCTCAGGTGTGACTGGTGGCTGAATACTTCTGTGTATGTAGTTCACATTCCTCCATATGGAAGTGTCCTCAGATAGATGAGAGCCAGTTAAGAACCTATATAGTGACTCTGCAAAGATTTCCTCATTAGAAAAAAGGAGGGTAAGATGACTATAGACACCCTTTCAGGTTGAAAAGTATTATTTTCCAGTTATTATTATTAACTTATTCCTATCCTGTTTCTGATTTTTTTCCATGTTGGATTTCTATTGTGAAATATATAGATGTTTAGGATTTGTATGTCTTCATGGAGGATCAACTGTTAGCATTATGCAGTCTCTTTAATCCCAATTCCTCTCTCTGAAGTTCACCTTTCCTCCTACTGATAACAATATTTTGATTAGTGCTGTTCTGAGATAGTTTATTCTAATATTTATTTTATTTATGTTTCCTATTTTAAAACTTTCATAATGAATATTTGGATTTAAATAAGTATAAATTAATATGCCCAACATACTCTGTAGAAGAACTAGCATAGTACTCATTATACTTTTTTCTTGCAGAAATTTTATTTGTAAAAACAGCGTGGGGCACCAACCACTACAAATAGTGTGTAGGTGTGTCCTACCAGTCCATCTGTCTTCATATTGGCAGACAGACATCTTTTCTATGTGGCCTTCAAAGGGCTTGAGTACCTTTGGAAAACCAAATCTGGGCTTTGTTAGTCAGAGTCTATGGCCCTTGGGCCTTGTAGCTTCAAATCCTCTCCCAAGGCTTGATGTGAGCAATGAAAGCCAGATGGCTGAGTTTGTGGCTGGGGCCCTTGTCATCTTGGGCTTAACTTCCTTGGGCTTCACAAGAGCCTTAAGGGCCTCTGAACCTTCTCTTACTGCCTTTGCCTGGTCTGTGTGCATCATGTTCAGGCCTTTCTTGACATGCTCCTCAGGAACTTGGGGTCAGCCCCTCAAGAGACTCTCATCTTTGTGACATGGATTTCCTGATGTGTATGCCGTTTTCAGGTCTGGTTGCATGTGGTGTCATTTTTAGATCTGGCCTTGTCTGCATGGCAACCTGTGGTTCCAGAAGCACGGGATTAGAACAGAGTCCTTGATGTTTTTGTGCTTTCTTCTTTTGCTACTTTTATTTCTTCCTGTTCAAAACTATTTCTCTTGCTATAGTTCTTATTTATTTTATATTTATTTTATTTGTTAAATTATATGACATATTCTAAAGTTTTATCAAGTGATTACTT
This sequence comes from Onychomys torridus, assembly GCF_903995425.1. Taxonomy (NCBI): domain Eukaryota; kingdom Metazoa; phylum Chordata; class Mammalia; order Rodentia; family Cricetidae; genus Onychomys; species Onychomys torridus. The sequence goes on from NC_050451.1 coordinate 94,278,896, forward strand.
TATCATCCTCTTATTTTTTACTATTGAGATATATGGTCTTTAACAGATGATGCTTTGAAGACATAGTCTTTGTGGAATTTGTTCAGTCTGTTCCTGCCTTAGTCAACTATAAATGAAAATAAGTTAGATCTTAGAAAATACTTAGATCTTAGAGCTACGTGGAAGATAAATTCAGCTACCATTTGTAGAGTAAATGGATAGTGTTTGAGTACATGAGAGTCCCCCAGAAATGATCACTGTGATTGTTATTAATTAATGACTAATTGTATAATACATGTACAAATAGAAATAAGACTTTAAAAGCACTGCTTAAATTTTAAAATATTTTTTTATTGCTGTTGTCTTGTTTTAAGTATAAATCGCAGACTATGTCCACTGGTTGATACAAATTCAAGGCTGATTGCACAATTTAAATTATTTCAGTTAACAAACCAAGGACTTGACATTCTTAATTTCAAATGTCATGAGCCATAAAACACACGTTGGATATACACGTTGGAATATAGCTATAAAACACTGAAATATATACCTTTAAATTTATGCATAATTTTCTGTAGTAGGTGATAAAATGCCACATTAATTCCTTCCGTTATCAGAAACATTCAGATTATGCACTATTCTTACATTCACTTTAACTGCTTTCCATAGGAAAAAAGAGAAAAAAAACCCAGAATATGAGCATGTTAAATAAAATTGTATTAAATACAGAATTATTGTTTACTGAATATGGATTACAATGAGACTCAGTAACAGACTGTAAGGAACCACAAATGAACAATACCTATTTCCTGGTATGCGAGGAAAAGAAAACCCTGATAGGAAAAAGCTAAAACAGTAATAAAAAATATGCCTGATTACATCTGATCAGTACTTATAACAGAGATTAGATATAGCTTTAAATTGAGAAAAGAGTGGAAGGAAAAGGATAACTTTACACCAGGCCCTAGAGAAAGTTTCCTATATGGTATATAGACTGCAAGTTCAGTCTATTACCTGCAATGTCATTACTTCATAGAATTAAATTTATAAAAATCTATTCCCATCTTAAACTTGAGGAAAGGATGGCACAGAGACATTTTGGATATTAAGTGTTAATTACATAGCTGTGTAGGCAGGCATTCAATGTCCCATCAGCCTTTGTCATTTGTCTGTTTCTAGTCAAAGTGAATGGATATGGCTGACATTTTAGTACGAATCTCCAGCTCTTCTATCCTTTCCATTTTCTTTCTCTATGTTTTGAAACAGGGTCTTACTAAGCAGCCCAGGCAGGCCCTAAACTCCAAAATCCCCTGTCATAGCTTCCCAAGCAGTGTGATTACAGGCCTGTGCCACCATAGCTAGATCACATTTTCTATTTACACTTCAGAGGCCGCAGATTAAGATTGGAAATTCAAACTTAAATTCTATGTTGACAAAAGCTACTTTTGAGAATTTCAGACCTTTCTATGATATTAGGCAACTTCCACACTCTTTCCTGTCAAAGAAAGTGAGCTTTGTTGTGGTGTTCCTACAATAAGCCATCTTCTACTTCGACTTGAGTAGCAATGGCAGAGTTCATCTTGCTTTTCTTCTGTAGCAGCTCTGTATTCTTGGGAGCTGTAATGAAACATCCTTGGTCACACAAATGAATGAATGTAAACTCTCCCATCTTATTTTACAATAATGCAGCAAATTGTGACTCTCAACAAAAGGCAGAAGTGACTGACAAAGGGAGAGTTGCTTGGAATTTTAAAGTTGACTACAATAAAGACCATGAACTGCTGACCTTTGTTCTTGCCATGGCTTCTTGTTGTCATCACATAGACCACACATTCTTCCCCAAATTACAAATTTTCCAGGAAAAAACCCCGAATAAATCAAGTTGGCTTTTATTGTTTAAACAACCTTATAAATTTCTGATTCTACCAATCCTAAATATCCCCCCTTTCACATTTTAAGACCTATAAAAGTTAAATGCATGCTACAATTAGCATGCCTTACAACTGCATTACTTAAAACTATTATGCCTTAAAATTAGCATTATTTTATATCACACATCAGTTTTATAATAAATATTTATATCACATTATTAATTTGCATAGTCTGTTAATTATAAATTTTATGACTTCAAAAATTGCATGATTAGTTTAAAGTAATTATTTTAAACTATTTCAGTGAAAATAATGGTAGATACTAAAGAGAATTTTATTGTATTAAAGATTTATTTTTTTCCTTTATGTATCTGAGTGTTTGCCTCCATGTCTTTACTGCCACATTTTATATGTATGTCTGGTGCCTGCAGGGGCTGAAAAAAGGCATTAGATTTCCTGGAATTGGAGCTACGATGGGTTGTGAGTTACCAGCTGGGGGTTTTAGAACTGAACCTGGGTCCTCTGTAAGAATTGTGAGTACTCTTAACAATTGCATCATCTTTCAAACAGACTTAAAGAATATTCAACTTATTAAAAGATACCTGTGTAACTGTTATAAAACAATGCCAAATAAGGTTACAAGACAATAATATATATCTCAGTATAAATGTTTACAGGCCATCCTGGTCTACAAAGTAAGCTACAACCAGCCAGGACTACATAGTGAGATTCTGTAATATATATATATATATATTAGTGTGTGTGTGTGTGTGTGTGTGTGTGTGTGTGTGTGTGTGTGAAAACAAAGCTAGATTTCTCATTCTATTTCTGACTTATATGCCTTTCACTGTATTTATACAATTCCCCATAGAATGTCTGAGTGTTAGGACCTGATGAATATGAAGGACTATGTATGGTTTCAGCATATTTACAACTATGTAAAAGAGACTTTCAAATTTTTCTGTAAAAAATTAATTTCTACAAAGTGTTTCATTTGCTTTTCAAATATATTGAGAGAGAATTGCACATTGGAGTCCACGTCTGTTCCAGTGTCACTATCCTCTTCTGGGTATGCTCCAGTTTGGCCCAGTCCTCCTCCCTTCAGCAGACAGAGCACTTCTTGATTAGACTTTATGGAATGCCACAACCTGACTGACAGACTCCTTCCTCCCTGACGTACTCACAATACTAAACTCCAACTTTTCAGACTTCTCGCAAATAATTTTAACATGTGAATGGCATACACATAGGCCTGTTTATGATTGAACATATTTAACTTGTAAATACACATCTCTTCAAATGTTCTTTTTTTGTTTTTATTAAAATGCATATGATTCCTCTTCAGTGTCCACATATATTAAGTGTAGAGGTAAGGTCAGATGAAGACTCAGATGGTCTGAAGTACTGGCTTTCCTTTATTACTGCAATATCTTTTTTAGTAGCCTGGATAAAGCATGGGAAATATGAATAAACCATAGCTTATTTATCTGGAAGGAAATGAATGGAGATATTTTGATTTGTTAATGATAATAAAAGGGATAGATATTTATTATGTGTTAGAAGGTATAATGGAAAAGAAACAACCCTCTACAGCTTGATATAGTACTTTGAAAGAGTGAATCTAGGCTTCAGGAACCCAGGCAATTTTCATATATCTTCCCATTATAATGGGAACAGTTGGCTTATTTGGAAAGCATTGGCCTCCTGGTACCACCATGAATGAATAAGTAGTGTTGTGATAGAGAATCAGAGAAAGTAGTAAGTTGACTTTCTTTGGATTTTTTTTTTCCTTTCCTTTTTTTATCTGGATGATATGAAAGAAGCCTCACTGGAAGAGAACAGGGCAAATATCAAGTTTATAGGACAACAGAGAACTAAAACTCAACATGACCATATCCAGTCTTATTCAGACTGAATACTGTATAATGCCTTAAGCCACATTTCCAAAACACACACACACACACACACACACACACACACACACACACACACACACGTCCGCATACACACATGCATTAAAAGTGATTTCCAAAGCAGATTTCATTAATATAACCTTATTATAAAATTGAGACATGTGTACCTAGATGTGACATTTATCATCTTTAGAATTTTAATCTGCTGCTTCCAACAGGAATTGAAATAATAGTTTCCAAGTTTAAAATAATTATTTTTTATGAGAAAAAAGAGACATGAATCTTGAGGTTTTGTTATAAATTTTCTTAAATAAAAAATATAAATGCTTCTGCTGAAAAAAAAGGGCTAATTTTCTGAATTTAATAATTTTGAAGATGGTTCAGAGCACTGAAGCAGGCAATTACCTTGATTTCAAGGCCAGCCCAGGCTATAGAACAACCACAGCAAGTTCTGAAGAGTCCTTTAAATGTCACTCAGATGCGGATGTTGGTTCACTGTTAGCAAGATAAATACAATCACACTAAAATAAGGAGATAAGTGACCATGGAAACATTGGAGTTTCTTTCAAATTTTCATGATGGTAGTTGTTCAACGTATTAAAATTTTGAAGTTGTAAGAAGGGTTTTCTATTTATGTTTAAAAGTATATGCAATTGTATTATTAAGTGATAATGAATTTATTTCACAAAAAGGGGGCAGGTAGTTACTACTTGATGACTTTGTTAAGTTGGAACTATTCACAGAGACTCTAATTATGAAGAATCATTGAGGTCAGGAAATTACTAAGAGGCTTTCAGGAAATGCTCTCAAGGGATGGGAAATAGAACTCACTTTATAGAGTGTTAAAACTGAATAATGGAACAGAAGTTTAAAGTGAGTGATGGTAGAGACAGAACAGAATAGGGACTATGAGGAGGGACAAATAGATAGTTGGAAACTTAGAAATCTACTAAGATAAAAACTTCTCTCTTTGTCTGTATCTCTCTCATGAAAACAGTTACCCTATAACAAAGCAATAATGCCCCTACTGGATGACAGAGACTAAACAATAAAAATCCCAGTGCCAAGAACTGGTTACTTCTCTTATAGTTGTTGGCCAGTGAGGCCTTGTAAATCTCTAAACAATACAAGCTGTTGCTATTGCTATTGCTCTCGGCTACTCTCCGCAAATTTACAGTAAGATTGTATTGCTGGGGATACCATTATAATTTTGTTGTAAAACACTGAGAAATTCAAGCTGGAAGCTTTATAGTTTTTGGCAAGTTTTCATAATATTGAAAGGTTCTATGTAAGTTACAAGGGGAGAACAGTAATCATTAATCATACTGAGGATTGAACCCTGTGAGCTACAATAGTGGGTAGCCTAAGAAAACATATCCATGGTATAATGTTGTCATGGACATAAGGGAGTAACCAATTACTTTCTGATTGGATGTTAGTCCAATTCTGTAAGATGAGACCTATTCCTGGCACCATCATGAGGACAAACATCTAAAGGTAGGCAGGTTCTAGGTCCTAGGAAGAGCCTAGTGTTATTATCCTGCTAAATGAACATTGTGTTAAACCTACTCTGATGACTTATCATTATACTAGTAGATAAGTGTCTCATTCAATCCTAATCTGAGAAGTTTCTATTTACAGTAGATGATGATTAAGACAGAAACCCTCATTGGGCCAAGGTGAAGAGAATAAGCATCTGCAGAAAGCTCAGCCTTGAAAAAGAACATATATCCAAAGGCTCAGTGATCATAGTTGGAGAGTGGCCAAAAGAATATATGATCAGAAAGTAGTGAATGATTATAAGAAAATAGTGACTTCTGGTTACAGTTGCACAAATGGACTCATAATGGATGCAGCAGCACATGCAAAACTTATGCAAGCCCAAGCCAGTCCCAGCCCTAGCATGGAGACCAAGGTTGAGCACAGAATCAAAAAGCAGATATACAACTATTTACAATTCTTTGCTAATGGAAGAGGGAAAGACTTTTTCTGAGTGTAGGTCCTGATGAGTCAACCATGCTACAAAAGAAGATCACCCATCCAAGAATATTTGTGTATCGCACATTGATCTCCATGAGTTAAAAAAAAACAAACAAAAAAGGACAGAGAATAGGGTAGGCAGGAAAGGAGGTTAGAGCTGGGAAATGTGGGGGGAATGGATATGCTAAAAACATGTTGCACAAAAATATCAAAAACTATAAAAATATTGTTTTAGGTGTGGGCCAAGGCAACAGTGAATGAGTTATACTGAGGTTGGATGTCATTTGTAGCAGAGGATTCCTGAAGAATTTCTGATCAGACAAGATGACACAGGACTATTCAATGGAATGATTAGAAACCTCTTTTAACACATATAGTTGCTATGCAACTGATGGGCATAATTCAGTTTGGGAGGCAAATGATGTTGGAAGGGTAAAGTATTTTTGTGATTCTTTTCAATATGCATCTTTGAGAGGGTCCACCTACTCTTCAAAATTAGCAGTGCAGAAAATTTGTTCCAATATTTGACATCTATACTTAATAAAGAATAAATACTTAAGTGTCTGACATTTTCTTGTCACTTTCTCTTTATACATTTCCGGGAGAGATTTGTTTTTATTTTCTTTATGTTTTAGATTCTGTGCCAGTACTGAGATTCTGATCATTGTAAACTTTGCTGAAATTGCCTGCTAGGGCAAATGTTATTAGCATTAGTAAGACTGACAGTCTGACTGATAGCCTAATAATAATAATTATTATTTAACTTTTATTTGCTACCTAAAGTATAAGAGCACTAAGTAGCTTTATAATTCCTGTTTCCCTTGGAAACCAGGCTAAATGCAATAACAAGACCATTAACTTTCTGTAGTCCATTACACCATCACCCTTTTATGTTATATATTTGTACTGAATTGGTGTCGTCATTGATAGAACAAAACACTCTGCTTCATTATTTGCATTCAATTTTCATAAATATCTACTTTGGTTACAAAATACAGTGCTTTTACAGAGAGCTGTCAGGATTATTTTCAGGCCTTTTAAAATAATGTTTCAGAATAATGAAGACGAGAAAGCTGCTAGATAAACCCACTCTAATTATCTTTAGAGCATAGTACACATTAAGAAACACAGCTTTATGTTTATAAATATATTTATATTTATTTGTGTTTATATGTGTATTTGTAAATATACATACAAGTATATGTGAATGCTCAACTTATGACAGAAAAAGACTGAATTTTATGTAAATAATAAAAATCATGAAAATTCTATAAACACAAGGGAGGTTCTAATAAAAATAGAATTTCACATACTAAAAAGATTGGTGTGCATATGTAATCTACTGCGGAGCATTAGGCTATTTCTAATTTTTTTAATTAAAAAATTTAAATATATTTTACATACCAATCAAAGATTCCCCTTTTGCTTCCTCCTGCCCCTCCAGCCTCCCCCTGCCAACCAACCCCACATTCCCTCCTACAAGAAGCTAAGGCCTCCCATGGAGGTACATTTAGTAGAGGCAGGTCCAAGCCCCACTGCCTGCCTTAAGGCTATGCAAAGTGTCCCCTGACAGGTAGTCAGCTCCACAAAGCCTGCTCATACACCAGGGATGGATTCTGATCCTACTGCTAGGGAACCCCTTAAGCAGATCAAACGACTCAATTGTCTCACTATGCAGAGGACCTAGTCCATTCTCATGCAGGCTCCATGGCTGTTGATCTAAATTTCATGAGTTCCCACTGGTTTGGTTTGGTTGTCTCTTTAGGTTTCCCTATCATGATCTTGATGCCCTTACTCATAGAATCCATCTTCTCTCTCTTCAACTGGACTCCTGGAGCTTGGCCTAGTGTTTGTTGTGGATTTCTGCATCTGCTTCCATCAGTTACTAAATTATGGGCTCTATGATGACAGTTGAGGATTCACCGCTCTGATCACTGGAGTAAGCTAGTTCAGGCACCCTCTCCACTATTGCTAATAGTCCAAGTTGGGGTCATCCTTGTGGATTTCTGGGAACTTCCCTAGAACCCGATTTCTCTCTATCCCCATGATGTCTCCCTCTATCATGGTATCTCTTTCATTGCTCTCGCACTCCATTCCTGTTCCAGCTTGACCATCTTGTCCCCTTATGTTCTTATCCCCAATCCCCTACCTTCCATTGCCCACTCCTCACCTCCAGTTTATTCATAGAGATCTCATCTATTTCCCCTTCCCAGGGCAATCCATGTGTCCCTCTTAGGGTCCTCCTTGTTAGCTAGCTTCTCTGAAGCTGTGGATTGTAGTCTGGGTATCCTTTGCTTTACATCTAGTATCGACTTATGAGTTAGTATATGCCATGTTTATCCTTCTGAGTCTGGGTTACTCAGGATGATATTTTCTAGTTCCATCCATTTGCCTACAAGTTTCATGATGTCATTGTTTTTCACTGCTGAGTAGTACTCCATTGTGTGTATGGACCATATTTTCTTAACCCATTTTTTAGTTGAGGGCCATCTAGGTTGTTTCCAGGTTCTGGCTATTATGAATAATGCTGCTATGAACACTGTTGAGCATGTGTCCTTGTGGTATGGTTAAGTATTCCTTGGGTATATGCCCTAGTGTGGTATAGCTGGGTCTTGAGGAAGACTGATTCCCAATTTTCTGAGAAACGGCTATACTGATTTCCAAAGTGGCTGTACCAGTTTGTACTACCACCAACAGTGGAGGAGTATTCCCCTTGCTCCACATCCTCTCCAACATAAGCTGTTTTCAGTGTTTTTGATCTTAGCCCTTCTGACAGGTATAAAGTGGTATCTCAGAGCCATTTTGATTTACATTTCCCGATGATTAAGCAAGTTGAGCAATTCCTTAAATGTTTTTCAGCCATTTGAGTTTCTTCTGTTGAGAATTCTGTTTAGTTCTGTAGATCTTTTTTTTTTTTTTTTTTTTTAAATTGGATTGGTCATTATTTTGATGTCTAGTTTCTTGAGTTATTTATATATTTTGGAGAGCAGCCCTCTGTCAGATGTGGGGTTGGTGAAGGTCTTTTCCCATTCTATAGGCTGTTGTTTTGTATTATTGACTATGTCCTTTGCCCTACAGAAACTTCTCAGTTTCAGGAGGTCCTATTTATTAATTGTTGCTCCCAGTGTCTGTGCTAATAGTGTTATATTTAGGAAGTAGTCTCCTATGCCAATATGTTCAAGACTACTTCCTACTTTCTCTTCTATCAGGCTTAGTGTAACTGGTTTTATATTGAGGTCTTTGATCCACTTAGACTGAAGTTTTGGGCATGGAGATAAATATCGAGCTATTTACAATCTTCTGCATGTTGACATCCAGTTATACAAGCACTATTTATTGAAAATACTTTTCCCATTGTATAGATTTAGCTTCTTTGTTAAAAATCAAGTGTTCATAGGTGTGTTGGTTAATGTCAGGGTTTTCAATTTGATTTCATTGGTCCACATGTCAGGTTTTCTGCCAATGCCAAATTGTTTTTATTACTATAGCTCTATAGTAGAGCTTGAGGTCAGGGATGGTGATGCCTCCAGAGGTGACTTTATTGTACAGGATTGTTTTTGCTATCCTAGGTTAGGGGACTATTTAAATTGTTTATCTAGTCTTTATTTAATTTTGGTATGTGGTACCAATCCAGAAAATTGTCTGTTTCTTTTAGAACTTCCAATTTTGTGGAGTACAGGTTTTTGAAGTATGACCTAATGATTCTCTGGATTTCTTCATTGACTGTTGTTATGTCTTCTTTTTCATTTCCAATTTAATAAATTTGGATGCTCCCTCTCTGCCTTTTAGTTAATTTGGTTAAGGGTTTGTCTATCTTGTTGATTTTCTTAAACAACCACCTCTTTGTTTCATTGATTCTTTGTATTGTTCTCTTCGTTTCTATTTTATTGATTTCAGCTCTCAATTTGATTATTTCTTGGAGTCTATTCCTCCTGGGTGATTTTGCTTCTTTTTGTTCTAGAGCTTTTAGGTGTGCTGTTAAGTTACTAGTGTGAGATTTCTTCAACTTCTTTATGCGTGCATTTAGTGCTATGAATTTTCCTCTTAGCACTGCTTTCATAGTGTCCCATAAGTTTGGGTATGTAGTACATCCATTTTTATTGAATTCTAGGAAGTCTTTGCTTTCTTTCTTTATTTCCTTCTTGACCCATTGGTAATTCAGTTGAGCTTTATTCTATTTCCATGAGATTTTAGGCTTTCTGTCATTTTTGTTGTTGAAATCTAACTTTAAACCATGGTGGTCCAATAAAATACAGGAGAGTATTCCAATTTTTTATTTTTGTTGAGATATGCTTTGTGACTGAGTCTGTGTTCAATTTTAAAGAAGGTATCATGGGGTTACCTGTTAGGATATACCTGAGAAGAAGGCATATTCTTTTGTGTTGGGGTAGAATGTTCTTAGATATCTATTAAGTCCATTTGAGTTAAAACATGTTAGTTCCCTTATTCCTGTGTTAAGTTTCAATCTGACAGATCTGTCCATTGGTGAGAGTGGGGTGTTGAAGTATCCAACTATTAATATGTGGGGTTTTATGTGTGATTTAAGCTTTAGTAATGTTTCTTTTACATATGTGTGTGCCTTTGTATTTGGGGCATAAGTGTTCAGAATTGAGACTTCATCTTGGTGGATCTTCCCTGTGATGAGTATGTAATGTCTTACTTGATCTCTTTTGATTGATTCTAATTTGAAGTCTATTTTGTTAGGTATTAGGATAGCTACCCCAGCTTGCTTCTTAAGTCCATTTTATTGGAATGTCTTTTACCAGCTTTTTACTCTGAGGTAGTGTCTGTCTTTGAAGTTGAGGTGTGTTTCTTGTATGCAGCAGAAGTATGGATTCTGATTTCATAACCATTCTGTTAGCCTGTGTTTTTTTATTGGCGAATTGAGTCCATTGATATTAATGGATATTAATAACCAGTGATTGTTAATTTCTTTTATCTTTTGGTGGTAGTGTGTGTTTATTTTTCTTCTTTGGGATTTACTGGTGTGGGGTTATCTATTGCCTGTGTTTTAGTGGGTGCATCTGACTTCCTTAGTTGGAGTTTTTCTTCTAGTGCTCTCTGTAGGGCTCGATTTGTAGATAGGTATTGTTTAAATCTGGTTTTGTCTTGTAATGTCTTGTTCCTCTGTCTATGGTGACTGAAAGTTTTGCTGGGTATATTAGTTTAGGCTGGCATTCATGGTCTGTTCATGTCTGCATTGCATCTGTCCAGGCCTTTCTGGTTTTCAGAGTCTCCATTGAGACGTTGGGTGTTATTCTGATGGGTTTGCTTTCATATGTCACTTGGCTTTTTCCTTTGCTGCTCTTAATATTCTTTCTTTACTCTGTATGTTTAGTGGTTTAATTATTATGTGGTGAGGGAGCTTTTTTTTGAGGGTCTAGTCTATTACGTGTTCTATAAGCTTCTTGTGTTTTCATAGGCATTTTCTTCCTTAAGTTGGGAAAGTTTTCTTCCATGATTTTGTTGAATATATTTTCTATGCCTTTGAGTTGGTATTCTTCTCTTCTTCTATCCCTATTATTCTTAGGTTTGGTCTTTTCATGGTGTCCCAGATTTCCTGGTCATTTTGTGTTATGACGTTTTTTGCCTTGGTTTTTCTTTGACTGCTGAACCTATTCCCTCTATTATATCCTCTATGCCAGAGTTTCTCTCTTCTATCTCTTGTATTCTGTAGGTTATGCTAGTATCTAAAGTTCCTGTTCATTTACTCAGATTTTCTATTTCCAGCTTTCCCTCTGTTTGTGTCTTCTTCATTGTTTCTATTTCAACTTTTAGGTATTGAACTGTGTCCTTCACATGTTTAATTGCTTTTTCATGGCTTTCTTTAAGGGATTTATTGATTTCTTCTAATTTTCTGTTTGTCTTTTCCTCAATTTCTTTAAGGGAATTTTTCATTACCTCTTTAAAGGCCTCTATCATCTTCATAAAGTTATTTTTAAGGTTACTTTCTTCTGCTTCTTCAATGTTGTGATGTTCAGGTCTTGCTGTTCTAGAACTGTAAGGTTCTGGTGATGCCACATTACTCTCTATGTTGTTATATGTATTTTTGCACTGATGTTTTCCCATATCTTCCTGCAATAGGAGCAAGAGGTGCCTGTGTCTAAGCGAGCTGCTCTTGGTTCAATCTGTGCTTGCTGTGTCTGTGTCTCAGGGGGCACTCCAGGTCCAATCTCAGTCTAATTGGAACTGGCTGATTCTGTGTCTCAGGGAGCTGTTCTTGTTCTTATCAGGGCTCTTGGTCCAATCAGAGCTGGTAGGTTCTGTGTCTCATGAAGCCTCTCTTGATCCAATGAAATCTCTTGGTCCAATGAGAGCTGGTGGATTCTGTTTCTCAGGGAGCCACTGGGGTCACAGGGGGATGGGTATGTTTGGGGTAGGGCATGGGTCTTGTAGATTGCAGAGTCTAGTGAGGCGTTTTGGTGAAGAAGGCTGCCTTCAGGAGCCTTCCCTGCTGGCTGGCAACTGAAGCAGAGATGGGTGGGGCTATTTTTGATTCTGATAACACTTGTATTCAAGTTAAAAGTCATGATGCTACAAAATTACATGCCTATTCAAAATACGCAAGTCAATAAATAATTGAATAGTGGAATTGATTACATATAATAACTATTCAACATTTTTCTTATAGTACATTGTAACATAAAATATGTCATTGAAAATTAATAAATCACTACATGAAATAGTGCCAAAATAAACTCTACCATATCATTGCTCAGAAAATGGATGTATTTAGATCTTTTGAATAGCCTCATTAACCTTTACTAAGTAGTAAAGTTTCTTTTATAACCATTGTAATGTCTGGTAGTTTATAAAGATTGCATACAGTTAATGAGTTTGATGAGTTTGGAGATATGCATATACTCATGTCACCAACACTTCAGTTAATATGACACTCATATCTATGACCTCTGTACATTTTCTAATTTTCTTTTGCCTTTTTTTTCTCATTTTTAATTTGTGTTTTGTAGTAAGAACACTTAAAATTAATTCTTACATTTAACATGTTAATTATATGATGTGACATTTAAAGTATTTTTATTTATGAAATTATTTATTTTATGCCCCTAATAATGTACAAATGTTGAACAATCTTCCATTTTTCTTTTTTCTGACTTCCAAAGATTAGAATTCTATCTTCTGCTTCTTAATGTGTGGTAAGGTCAGAAGCATCATATAAGTGGGAACATGTTCCCTTTGGAGAATGGCTCATAGCATTCACCATTATATCCTTTAGTTTCTCTATGTTGTTGCATCTGATAGAGTCACCTCATTTCTAAGAATGATTGATATTTTATTACATGCATATGCCATAGTTTCTTTATCAATTCATCCATCAAAGGATATTTTTTTTCCAGAATTTTTATTGTAAATGCTGATGCTGTAATGAACACACAAGTGCAGATATCACTCCACTGTGTGTGGTGGCATGTATGTTGATGTCTACCAGAAGATTACTCATCTAATAGCTTCAGATATAAATTTTTGTACAGCCTGTATATCATAGAAATATATAATTCATACATTCTACTAACAGTTTATAGGTGTTACATTTTTTCTCACATTTTTATCCACAATTATGCTTTTTCAAAACAATGGCTGTCCTAACAATGGCTTTGGATCCCTTTGTATTTCACTGTGGTTAAAGACATTGGTCTCATTTTTATATACCGTTGGCTGTTTGTGCTCCTTTTCTGGATAAACACCTATTGAATTCTTTCATCCTAATTTGGAAATTGAGTTATTGTTATACTTGCACATTCCCATCTATACCTATGTACATTTTTGTTGGTGGTATATATGTTTTCAAATTCCACTCTAATGGATATTATCTTTCCCATTTCTTTTTAAATAACTGATTTATTTATTTTTAGTACAGTAATGCTTTTGAGAGTAAGGCAAGGTGGTACATGTCTCTAATTCCAACATGTAAGAGGAAACAGAAGGATTCTGAGGGTTGGGGATTTAGCCCAGTGGTAGAATGCTTGCCTAGCAAGCGCAAGGCCCTGGGTTCGATCTTCAGCTCAAAAAAATAAAAATAGAAGGATTCTGAATTCCAGAAACCTGAGTAGACTATGTAACCACCACAATACTGACCATCTCCCCAAACAAAATAAATGACAAAAAGCACTACAAAAATAGTAATAATTGCATGGCCTTACTGCATGTTTTACAAATTTTTGCAGTGTTTCTGGTGGATTATGTAAAAGTTACCACTCCATATTATCTGTCATTATCCACTTAAAATTTGTATCAAAAACTAAAAGAAGCAGATCAGTTTTCTTCAACATTAATTGCAGGAAGGAAATTGCAAGCATTAGAACAGAAGTAAGTGAAATGTAGACTAGCAAAAAGAAATGAAAATTGGTGAAGAGGCATCTTGAAAAGGTAAAATTGATTAATATATTTAGAGTAACTTATAGAACAAAAAGGCTAAAACAAAACCAGTATGGAAAGTGTAACTGTAAAACTAAAAATAGAAAAAAATATTAAGTAGTGTAGATGATTATATGACAAGGTGTAAAAACTAGAAGTGATGGACACATTTCTTGAGATATTAATTCATTGTGACTGAATAAAGAAAAACTAAAAGAGCAGAATAAATAAATAACAAGGGGACATTAAACCAATTATCAAAAACCTCCCAACCATGACACCCCAGCAACTATAAACTGTTAATAATTCCTCAGCTAGGGATGTGGCCTCATGAGTCACACTCACATGGTTTCAATGGAGGTTCTATCAATCATTTAAAAAAGAATGAGTGCTTTGCCCTCAGTGACCCTTCCACAAACCCGTACTGTCCCAGCTAGTCTCCATCCCTGCAGATGTGCCCCCTTTCTAATTCCAGAAGACATCCACCAAGGAGGCTCAGGTCACACAAACCAGAAAGGGTAAGAGTGAACAGCCTACCAGTGGAATGGTATCCTTTCCTTGTTCTGTCTCCAATGACCCTTTCCCAGGCCAAGACCATCACAGCTCATCCCTGCTTACAGATCACACCAGCCACAGCCACCCACACCAATTGACAAGCAGCCCTTTTCCAGAACTTCAGCAGACTCAATAAGCCTACATACAGTTTATAGCAGTTGGAAGAACAGATGCCATAGGCCCATGTCCAATCCACATGAGTTGAGTGAACACACCCAGCAGCTCCTGCAGAGGCCAGGCCAGTCCTAGAAGAAGATTCAGACTTTACTGGAGGCCAGGCTGGATCTAGAGACCCAAGAAGACTCTGGCTTTACTGGAGGCCAGATGGGATCAAGGGACCTAAGTTCCCCCAAATCCTAGTGAAGACACCATACTGGACCTGAAGTCTCATCAGTCACCAAAAACCTTGACCACTTAGGCCAGAGAACAGAGAGGAAACAGAAATCAAGCAACAAAACACCCACCTAACAAAGACAAATACAGGAATCAACACCTAGACCTATAATCATCCCAAATTCGCTTGCCTAAATGCCAGTGTAAGAACACATTCATTAAAGAAGGAGCAATATGTCACCAGTAGAACTCAGCTATTCTATGACAGCATGGGCTGGATATTCCAACACAGGTGAAACACAAGAAAACAACCTTAAAATAACTTTTTGAAGATGATAGAAAGCCTTACAGAAAAAAAAAATGGAAAATTACTTAAAGAAGTGGAGAAAAGACAACCAGAAATCAGAGTAAATCAATGTCTCTTAAAGAATGTCAAGAAAACCAAGAAGAAAAAACCCAACAGTTAACAGAAAAAATAAAAATATTCAAGATCTGAAAATGGAAAATAGAAGCAATAAAAAAAAAAACATAATCTGAGGGAATTCTGGAAAACCTAGGTAAATGAAAGGAACCACAGATGCAAGAATCAAAAAGCAGAATACAAGAGATGGAAGTGAGAATCTCAGGCACTGAAGATATCATAGAGGAAACAGATTAATTGGTCAAAGAAAATGTTAAATCTAAAAATGTCCTGACACAAAACACCCAGGAAATCTGGGACACTATGAAAAGGCCAAACCTAAGAATAGGAATAGAAGAGGGAGAAGATTCCCTGCTCAAAGGCCCAGAAAATATATTCAACAAAATCAAAGAAGAAAAATTTCCATTTCTAAAGAAGGACATACCTATAAAGGTATAAGAAGCTTACAGAAAACCAAATAGACTGGACCAGAAAAAAGTCCTTTCACTACATAATAATCAAAACACTAAACATACAGAATAAAGAAAGAATATTAAAAGCTTCAAAGGAAAAAGCCAAGCAACATATAATTGCAGACTTATCAGAATTATACCTGACTTCTAAATGGAGATTCTGAAAGCTAGAAGAGCCTTATCAGATGTGCTGCAGACTCTTAAGAGTCCATGGATGCCAGGCCAGACTACTATACCCAGAAAAACTTTCAATCACCATAGACAGAGAAAATAGAATATTTCATGACAAAGTCAAATTTAATCAATATGCATCCACAAACTCAGATCAACAGAAGGCACTAGAAGAAAAACTCCAACCCAAGGATGTTAGCTACACCCACTCACAGAAACATACACACAATAGATAATTCCATACCACAGGGAAACACACACACACACACACACACACACACACACACACACACACAGTCCTCTATATCCACCTCCACAAAAACCACCACCACTACCACCATCATCACCAACAAAATAACAGGAATTAACAATTACTAGCCATTAATATCTCTCAATATCAATGGACTTAATTCACCAATAAAACCACAATGGCTAGCAGAATAGATACAAAACAAGATCTATCCTTCTGTGCATACTAGAAACATACCTTAACATCAAAGATAGACATTATCTCAGAGTAAAGGGTTAGAAAAATACTTTCAAATCAGACCAAAGAAACAAGCTGGTGTCATTATACTAATATCTAACAAAATAGACTTAAAACCAAAATCAATCAAAAGAGATGGAGAAGAACATTTCATATTTGTCAAAGGATAAGTCAACCAAGATGATGTCTCATTTCTGAACATGTATGACCCAAATACAAGGGTACCCACATTTGTTAAAAAGACATTACTAAAGCTTAAGTCACATATGAAACCCCACAGATTAACAGTGGGAAACTTCAATACTCTACTCCAACCAACAAGTCATCCAGACAGAAACTAAATAGAAAAATAATGGAAATAACAGATGTTATAATTCAAATGGACATAGTAGATACTACAGAATATTTCAACCAAACACCAAAGAATATACCTTCTTCTCAGCACCTCATGGAACCTTCTCCAAAACTGACCACATACTCAGTCACAGAGCAAGTATTACCAGATATAAAAAAAATGGGATAAACTCCTGTATCTTATTAGATCACCATTGGTTAAAGTTAGAGTTCAACAACAACAGAAACTACAGAAAGGCTACAAACTTATGGAACCTGAACAACCATCAGCTGAATTACCACTGAGTTAAGGAAGAAATAAAGAAAGAAATTAATTCCTAGAATTCAGTGAAAATGAGTACACAATATATCTAAACTAATGGAACACAATGAAAGCAGTGATAAGCAGAAATTTAATAGCACCAAGTGCCTATCTGAAGAATTTGGAGAAATTTCATGCTTGCAGCTTAACAGCACATCTAAAAGCTTTAGAACAAAAAGAAGCAAACACTCCAAAGTGGTAGATGGCAGGAAATAATCAAACTTAGGGCTGAAATCCATAAAATACAAACATAGAGAACAATCAATGAAACAAAGAGTTGTTTCTTTGAGAAAATCAGAAGATAGACAAAATCTTATCCAAATTAATTAAAAGACACAGACAGAATATCCAAATTAACAAATTCAGAAACAAAAAGGGGTACATAACAATAGACACCAAGAAAATCCAATCATCAGGTCAGACTTCAAAAACTTGTACTCCACAAAACTAGGAAATTTAAAAGAAATGAACAAATTTCTTGATGGATATAACATACCCAAATTAAACCAAGATTAGATAAGCAGTTTAAGCAGACCTATAACCCCCAAGGCAATAGAAATAGTCATTAAAATTCTCTAATCAAGAAAAGCTGAGGGCCAGATGGTTTCAGCACAAAATCCTACCAGATTTTCAAAGAAGAGCTAATGCCTGTACTTCTCAAATTGTTCCACAAAATAGAAATTGAAGGAACATTGCCAAATTCTTTTTATGAGGCCAGAGTTACCCTGATATCCAAACCACATAAAGACTCAATAAAGAAAGAAAATTAGAGATCAATTCCCTTACAAACACTGTTGCAAAAATGCTTAATAAAATACTGCTGTGGATATCACTCTGTGTAAATAAAATGCTGATTGGCCAGTAGCCAGGCAGGAAGTATAGGTGGGGGAAGCAGAGAAGAGAATTCTGGGAACAGAAAGGGGAGGCAGAGAGATTGCAAGCCACCACCATGAGAAGCGAGATGTAAGGTACTGGTGAGCCACAAGGCACGTGGCAAAGTATAGATTAATAGAAATGGGCTAAATATAAGAGTAAGAGCTAGACAAAGGTAGGCCTGAGATAGTGGCCAAGCAGTTTAAATAATATAAATGTCTGTGTATTTATTTTATAAGTGGGCTGTCTAACAGGGCTTGGTTGGGGCTGGAGAGAAGGTCTCCAACTACAAAATACTGGTAAACAGACTGCAAAAACACATAAAAAATCATCTACCATGATCAAGTGTGCTTCATCCCAGAGATGCAGGGATGGTTCAACACATGAAAATCTTCCAACATAATCCAATAAATAAACAAACTGAAAGGAAAAAATCTACAGTCATCTCATTAGATGCTAAAAAAGCCTTTGCCAAAAATCCAGCACCCCTTCATGATAAAAGTCTTAGAGATATTGAAAATACAAGGTGCATATCTAAATATAATAAAAAACAATATACAGCTAGCCACAGCCAACATCATTAAATGGAAAGAAATTCAAAGCAATTCCATTAAAATCAGGAGCAAGACAAGACTGTCCACTCTTCCAATATTTACTCAATACAGTACTTGAAGTTCTGTATAGCTAGAGCAATACGATAACAAAGGGAGAACAAAGGGATATAAATTGGAAAAGAAGTAGTCAAAGCCTTGCTGTTTGCAGATAACATGATAGTATACATAAGTGACCCCAAAACTTATACCAAGGAACTCCTACAGCTGATAAATATGTTTAGTGAAGTGGCTGGATACAAGATTAACTAAAAAGAAAAAGAAGTCAGTTTTAAATACAAATGATAAAAGAGCTGAGAAAGAAATCAGGAAAAACAACACTGTTCACAAAGACCACAAACAATATAAAATATCATGGAGTAACTCGAATCAAGCAAATGAAAGACCTATATCACAAGAACATCAAGTCTTTGAAAAAAGAAACTGTAAAAGATATCAGAATATGGAATGATTTCCCATTGTGATTATTCGACTGTAAGTGGCCCCATAATCTCACAGGGAGTGGCACTATTAGGAGAAATAGCTGTGGTGGAGGAAGTATGTCACTGTGGGGAGGTGGCTTTGAGGTTTCTTATGCTCAGGATACTGTCCAGTGTGTC
The DNA here is from genome assembly GCF_903995425.1 of Onychomys torridus. Classification (NCBI taxonomy): domain Eukaryota; kingdom Metazoa; phylum Chordata; class Mammalia; order Rodentia; family Cricetidae; genus Onychomys; species Onychomys torridus. The sequence continues at coordinate 94,298,172 of NC_050451.1, forward strand.
AGTTGACTTATTGTTGCCTGCAATATGTAGGACTGTCAACTCCAGCACCACATCTGCCTGCATGCCACTATGTTGTAGAAATTCAGTGGAATTGCTGTATGTGGGGTAGACATTAGAATGAATAGTTGTTTTCTAGAAATACTTTGATGTAGCAGGAATCTTATTAATAAAATCAAACCCCGAGGCCGGTTATTGGGGTGAATGCTCGAAGATCAGAGAAGCAGAACAAGCCACAGCTACCTCACCTTGCCAGTTCTTCAGCTGATCCTATTTCCTCAGACTAGAAGCTTCTGTGTCCTCGTCCAGAATGGATCTCAGCTGAACTGTTGCTAGAAGCCTAAAAACTTACCAGCCAAATGCTTAACCAGCCAAATGCTTCTAGTTTCTGGTCCTCACACCTTATATATCTTTCTGCCTTCTACCATCACTCCTTGGGATTAAAGGCATGAGTCACCACACTTGGCTGTATCCTTGAACAGATGGATTTCTGCCTCTGGAATGCTAGGATTAAAGGTGTGTGCTACCACTACCTATTCTCTGTGTTTAATAGTGTGGCTGTTCTGTCTCAGATTCTAGGTAAGTTTATTAGGGTGCACAACATTTTGGGAAACACAATACCACCACACTTTGACCTTGAAGAATCACTGTGGTGAAACAGTAAAGAATCTTTGTGGAGAACAGTGATTGCTTTCTGTGACTTGTATAATTGTTGTTCCGAAGGGGCTTTACAGCCTTCACATGACTTTGGTCACAAGACCCCTTGGGAACACCTCAGGCTCTTGGATTATTGTACATTGCAAACAATACACACAAAAGGACTACAGCCCTGAGGGTATGGGATGTTTTCCTTTAGAGAGACATATAGATTAGATTAGGGATCTTGGTATGAGGAAGTACTTTACCCATAAAACAACTTTGTGTAACTATCAATTTATATAACTTTGTATGGCTGTTTGAGGTTCAGTTTAGTCCCTCAGAGGCTGGACCTTCCTGCTGTCACACAGGCCTTAAAATATTATCATGTTGTGACTTTTTGCTTCAACTAACTCATGCAACACTTGATTTCTAATATCACTTGAAATAAGAAGGGTCTAGACTCCCCAAGACTGGAGGTACCATGTGCCCATACTAGTAGGCAAGATTCCAGGATAGAGCAAGAACTTGTGCAGCAGCATGTGCAGTTATTAAAGTGTTTGTTAAAAGGAAATGGAGTGAAAACTGAAAGATAAACATCTTACTGAGCCTTTGGTATTAGCTGAACAGTATTGTTATGTGTTTCAGGCAATGCCTCATGCTCAGTGAAAACTGACAACAATATAGAGGCAAGTGTGGAGAGCTCTGAGGAGAGCTCATCAGAGAGGGCTATGTATATCTTTAAAAACTCTTCTTTATGTAATTGAATTTCAAATGCTCTGGAGCTGCTGCAGAGTGAGGAGTCACAGAAAACTTGATCTTGTAGAACAAGGAAGTGAAAACAAGTACATTCTGGGTAGGGATTGTCAGTCAGCAGAGGAGAAAACTCTTTTACAGGAAAATAAGAGTGCTGTTTGGGAGGAAAACAAAAGAGAAGAGAGCCAAGACACTGGAGATGACTTTCCTCCTCCTTTAAGAACTGAAGCAGGAGGTGAGTGCCTGGGGTTATAGTCAGAGAGGCAACCGCCCCTCAGACCCATCCCTGGGCACCATCCTGGGAGGACCTGCCCAACTTGGCCCCAGTTTCTGGCCAATCTGCCTGCCCCGTGGGAAGGCTCCCCTTTTCCAAGACTGCAGGCAGACCCTGCAGTCTCCACACCCTGACCCCACACCCATTGGCCCTCAGAGACCAGTCCCCAGCTCCAATCTGCCCCAGAACACCCATCTGGAACAGAGGTGAGTGCTTAGGGTTATAGTCAGAGAGGCAACTGCCCCTGGGTCCCACCCCTGGGCACCATGCTGAGAGGACCTGCCCAACTTGGCCTCAGGTTCCAGCCAAGCTGCTGGGACTGTGAGAAGGCTCCCCTTTTCCAAGACTGCAGGCAGACCCTGTAGTCTTCACACCCTGCCCCCACACCCATTTGCCTGAGACCCCAGCCACTTGCTGAGACTCAGAGTCCAGGCCTCCAGCTCCTATCCAGTCAGGACTCTCATCTGGACCAGACCTCCCATCATGCCCAGAGCTTTCATCTGGAACAGAGAGAGGCTCCCTAAATCTGTCAGCTCTGTCTGGACCAAGTACATGTGTAAGACCAAGAATGAACCCACAAGGAGATGGGCAGACGCCAAGGCAAAAGTACATACAACAAAATAAAGAGCAATACAGCATCACCAGAACCTAGCCCTTCTCCAACAGCTAGACCTTAACATCACGGAATGGAAGAAGAAGAAAACAACCTTATAAGTAACATCATGAAGAGGCTGGAGCCTTATATAGAAGAAATCAAAAATAAAGAGGAAGAACAGACAAACAAAAAATGGGAAGAACGCTATAAAAAGTTAGAGGAAAGGACAATTAAAGCAGAAGAAAACAATAAGTCCCTGAAAGAAAATCATGAAAAATCAAGGGAAACAGTCCAAGACCTGAAGAGGGAAATAGAAAAAAATGAAGAAGACACTAGCAGAAGGAATGCTGGAAATAGAAAATCTGAGTAAACAAACAGGAAATTCAGAGGCAAGTATAACCAACAGAATGCAAGAGATGGAAGAGAGGATCTCTGGTGTTGAAGATATGGTAGAAGAAATAGATTCATCAGTCAAAGAAAACACTAAAACCAACAAAGTCATGACCCCAAATGTCCAAGAAATTTGGGACACCATGAAAAGACCAAACCTATGAATAATAGGGATAGAGGAAGGAGAAGAATACCAACTCAAAGGCACAGAAAATATATTTAACAAGATCATACAAGAAAATTCTCCCACCTTAAAGAATGAAATGCCTATGAAGTTACAAGAAGCCTATAGAACACCAAACAGACTAGACCCCCCCCCCCAAAAAAAAAAGTCCTCTTGCTCATAATAATTAAACAAATAAACATACAGAATAAAGAAAGAATATTAAGGGAAGCAAAGGAAAAAGGCTAAGTGACTTATAAAGGCAAACCCATCAGAATAACACCCAATTTCTCAATGGAGACTTTGAAAGCCAGAAGGACCTGGACAGATATAATGCAGACACTAAGAGACCATGGATGCCAGCCTAGACTAATATACATGGCAAAACTTTCCATCATCATAGATGGAGTGAACATACCTTCCAAGACAAAACCAGATTTAAACAATATTTATCCACAAATCCAGCCCTACAGAAAGCACTAGAAGGAAAATTCCAACCTAAGGAAGGCAGATACACCCATGAAAACACAGGCAATAGATAACATCACAGAAGTAAACCCCAAAGAAGAGAAGTACACATACACAACCAAAAAATAAAAATAACAACAGGAACGAACAATCACTGGTCATTAATATATCCGTTAATATCAATGGACTTAATTCACCTATAAAAAGACACAGACTAACAGAATAGGTACAAAAACAGGACCCATCTTTCTGCTGCATACAAGAAACACACCTCAAATTCAAAGATAGACACCTCCCAAGAATAAAAGGCTGAGAGAAGAATTTACAATCAAATGGTCTTCAGAAGCAAGCTGGTGTAGCCATCCTAATATCCAGCAAAATAGACTTCAAACTAAAATGAATAAAAAGAGATGATGAAGGACATTACATACTCATCACAGGAAAGATCTACCAAGATGAAGTCTCAATTCTGAACATTTATGCCCCAAACACAGGGGCACCCACATATGTAAAAGAAACATTACTAAAGCTTAAATCACATATAAAACCCCACACATTAATAGTGGGAGACTTCAACAACCCACTTTCACCTATGGACAGATTAGCCAAATTGAAACTTAACAGAGACATAATGGTCTTAACTGATGTTATGGCTCAAATGGACTTAATCAATATCTACAGAACATTCCACCCAAACCAAAAAGAATATACCTTCTTCTAAACACCCCATGGAATCTTCTCTAAAATCAACCACATACTTGGCCACAAAGCAAATCTCAACAGATACAAAACAATTGGAATAACCTCCTATGTTGTATTGGACCACCATGCTTTAAAGTTAGATTTCAACAACAACAACAACAAAAACCTACAGAAATCCTACAATCTCATGGAAACTGAATAATGCTCAAGTGAATCACCGATGGGTTAAGGAAGAAATGAAAAAAGAAATTAAAGACTTCTTAGAGATCAATGGAAATGAATACACCACATACCCAAACTTATCGGACACTATGAAAGCAGTGCTAAGAGGGAAATTCATAGCACTAAATGCCCACATAAAGAAGCTGGAGAAATCTCACACTAGTGACTTGACAGCACACCTGAAAGCCCTTGAACAGGAAGAAGCAAAGTCTCCCAGGAGGAACAGACGCCAGGAAATTATCAAATTGAGAGATGAAATCAATAAAATAGAAGTAAAGAGAATAATACAAAGGATTAATGAAACAAAGAGTTGGTTCCTTGAGAAGATCAACAAGATAGACAAGCCTTTATCCAAAATAACCAAAAGACAGAGGGAGAGCATCCAAATTAACAAAATCAGAAATGAAAAGGGGGACATAACAACAGACAATGATGAAATCCAGAGAATCATCAGGTCATACTTCAAAAACCTCTACTCCACAAAACTGGAAAATCTAAAAGAAATGGATAATTTTCTGGATAGGTACCACATACCTAAGTTAAATCAAGACCAGATAAACCATTTAAATCGTCCAATAACTCCTAAGGAAATAGAATCAGTCATTAAAATCTCCCAACCAAAAAAAGCCAGGACTAGATGGTTTCACTGCAGAATTCTACCAGATCTTCAAAGAAGACTTAATACCAATACTCTTTAAAATGTTCCACACAATAGAAGCAGAAGGAATATTACCAAACTCCTTCTATTAGGCTACAATTACCCTGATTCCTAAACCAAACAAAGATGCAACAAAGAATGAGAACTACATACCGATCTCCCTCATGAACACTGATGCAAAAATACTCAACAAAATACTGGCAAGCAGACTCCAAGAACACATCAAAACAATTATCCACCATGATCCAGTAGGCTTCATCCCAGGGATGCAAGGGTGCTTCAACATATGAAAGTCTGTCAATGTAATACACCATATAAACAAACTCAAAGAAAAAAACCACATGATCATCTCACTAGATGCAGAAAAAGCATTTGACAAAATCCAACACCCCTTCATGATCAAGGTCTTGGTGTGATCAGGAATACAGGGAACATACCTAAATATAATAAAGGCAATCTACAGCAAGCCAACAGCCAACATCAAATTAAATGGAGAGAAACTCAAAGCAATACCACGAAAATCAGGAACAAGGCAACGCTGTCCCTTCTCCCCATACTTATTCAATATAGTACTTGAAGTTCTAGCCAGAGCTATAAGACAACATAAGGAGATTAAAAGGATACATATTGGAAAGGAAGAAGTCAAGTTTTCCCTATTTGCAGATGACATGATAGTGTACATGAGTGACCCCCCAAAAAATCCAACCAAGGAACTGATACAGTGAATAAAAACCTTCAGCAACATAGCAGGATACAAGATCAACTAAAAAAAACTCAGTAGCCCTCCTATATACTATAGACAAACAGGCAGAGAAGGAAATCAGAGATACATCACCCTTTACAATAGCCACAAATGATATAAAATACTGTGGGGTTACTCTAACTAAGCATGTGAAGGATCTATATGATAAGAACTTTAAGTCCCTGAAAAAAGAAATTGGAAAAGATGTCAGAAAATGGAAAGATCTCCCATGATCATGTGTAGGCAGGATTAAAGTAGTAAAAATGGTGATCTTACCAAAAGCAATCTACAGATTCAATGCAATCTCCATCAAATTACCAACAGAATTCTTCACAGATCTGGAAAGAATAATACTCAACATCATATAGAAAAACAAAAAACCCAGTATAGCCAAAAGAATCCTGTACAATAAAACAACCTCTGGAGGCATCACATTCCCCGACCTCAAGCTCTACTATAGAGCTACTATAATAAAAACAGCTTGGTACTGGCATAAAAACCGACTTGTGGACCAATGGAATCGACCTGAAGACCCTGACATTAACCCGCACACCTATGAACATATAATTTTTGACAAAGAAGCCAAAAATGTACAATGGAAAAAAGAAAGCATCTTCAACAAATGGTGCTGGCATAACTAGATGTCAATGTGTAGAAGGCTGCAAATAGATCCCTATCTGTCACCATGCACAAAACTTAAGTCGAAGTGGACCAAAGACCTCAACATAAATCCAGTTACTCTGAACCTGATAGAAGAGAAAGTAGGAAGTAGGAAGTAGTCTTGAATGCATTGGCACCGGAGATCACTTTCTAAATATAACACCAGTAGCACAGACATTGAAAGAAACAATCAATCAATGGGACCTGTTGAAATGGAGAAGCTTTTGTAGAGCAAAGGACATGGTCAACAAGACAAAGTGACCGCCTACAGAATGGGAAAAGATCTTCACCAACCCTACATCTGACAGAGGGCTGATATCCAGAATATATAAAGAACTCAAGACATTAGACATCAAAATGCCCAACAGTCCAATTAAGAAATGGGCTATAGAACTAAACAAAGAATTCTCCACAGAGGAAGTTCAAATAGCTGAAAGACATTTAAGGAATTGCTCAACATCCCTAATTATCCAGGAAATGCAAATCAAAATGACTCTGAGATTCCACCTTATACCTGTCAGAGTGGCTAAGATCAAAAACAGAGAAGACAGCTTATGCTGGAGAGGATGTGGAGCAAGGGGAACACTCCTCCACTGCTGGTGGGAAGGCAAGCTTGTACAGCCACTTTGGAAATCAATATGGCGCTTACTTAGAAAACTGGGAATCCATCTCCCCCAAGACCCAGCTGTTGCACTCTTGGGCATATACCCAAGGAATGCTCAATCATACCACAAGGTAATTTGCTCAGCTATGTTCATAGCAGCATTGTTTGTAATAGCCGAAACCTGGAAACATCCTAAATGCCCTTCAACTGAAGAATGGATAAAGAAAATATGGTACATATACACAATGGAGTACTACTCAGCAGAGAAAAACAATAACATCATGAGGTTTGCTGGCAAATGGATGGATCTAGAAAAAAATCATCCTGAGTGAGGTAACCCAGACTCAGAAGGACTAATATGGTATGTACTCACTCATAGGAGGATACTAGATGTAAAACAAAGATGACTAGACTGCTACACAACTCCAGGGAGGCTACCTAGAAAACGGGACCCTAGGAAAGACACAGGGATCACCCAATGACAGAGAAATGGATGAGATTTACATGAACAACCTGGATGACAGTGGGAATAATGAAGGGCAAGATTTGAGGGAAAGAAAGCTTAGGGAAGCAGGAGATCCCAGCTGGATCCAGAACAGAAAGGGAGAACAAGGTATAACAGACCATGAAAAATGAAGACCACATGAGAACAGGAATAGGCAGAGTGCTCGAGAGGTCCCCAGAATTCCAAAATGATACATCCTCTGTAGACTGCTGGCAATGGTCAAGAGAAAGCCTGATCTGACCTAGTCTGGTGATCAGATAGCCAAACACCCTACCAGAGTCGACCTGGAACTCTCATCTAATAACTGATGGAAGTGGATGCAGAGATCCTTAGCCAGGCCCCAGGTGGAGCTCCAGGTGTCCCTTTGTTGAGAAAGAGGAGGGATTGTAAGAGCATGAATTCTTGAGCCCAAGACTGGAAAAAGCACAGGGACAAATAGCCAAAGGAATGGAAGCACATGAATTATGAACCAAAGGCTGTGGAGCCCCCAACTGGATCAGGCCCTCTGGATAAGTGAGACAATTGAATAGCTTGAACTGTTTGGGAGGCATCCAGGCTGTGGGACCAGGACCTGTCCTTAGTGCATGAGCTGGCTGTTGGAACCTTGGGCTTACACAGGGACACATGCTCAGCCTGGAAGGAGGGGACTGGACCTGCCTGTACTGAATCCACCAGGTTTAAATGAATCCCCAGGGGAGTCTTGGCCCTGGAGGAGATGGGAATGGAGGGGAGAGGATGGGGAGAAGGGATGTTTCCAGTAAGAATCAGGTAAAGAAAAGGAATTTTCCTGACAGAGATCTGAAAATGTTTAATTCTGGACGTATGCCACCACCTTATGAGGGAAAAGAGGAATGGCTTCCTACTTGCCTGGGCTAGCATGAACACCTCCACAGGTGCTTCCTGTTACTTTGTAGAACATGCCTGCAAATGATCAATTTCCACATGGCTTTCCTCGGATTGATTGGAAACCTAAAGGCCTGACAGATTAAAAGTGATTTAAAGAGGCAATGGTGGCATATGGAATGCACTCCTCTTAGGTCAGACATATTTTCAATAACTGGGGTACTCAGAATGGAATTATTACACAAGATTGGACAGACCTCATGACAGCTGTACTAGTGGCTGGTGCTCAATGACAATGACTCACCTGATGGAGAGAAGCAGCCGCACCCATGGAATAGCATAATCAGGCTAGAGGAGTAAATACAGTGCAGAATCCATAGCTGTGACTTACAAACACAGGTACAGTTTGGTGAGGCAACTATTGTACAATATCATCTAGCAACTGTAAGGGCTTGCGATAAGGTTGAAGAGCAATGAGAAGAACTACTTCATTTACAAAAATTACACAACGCTCAGGAGAAGCTTACAATGACTTTTTTTTTTTTTTTTTTTTTACAAAGATTAACTTCAGCTGTGCATAGAGTAGTGGGTGATCCTGATGTCAGGAAGGTTTCCGATGAATTTTTGCCTTTGGAGAATGCAAATGCAGAATGTCAGAAAGCCTTAAGGCCTTTCAAACCCTGAGGGGCTTCTTAGAGAAGTAGACTAAAGGCATTGCTGACACTGGATTTACTGCTTATGATGCCAATATTATTGGGCAAGCCTTGGCTAAAGGCTTTTGATCTCACAATACTCGATGTTTCAACAGTGGGGAATTGGGGCATTTAAAGAAAGACTGTCAGTGAATAATTCCAAAAAGAAATGTTTCTCTTTAATGTAATCAAGGAAAAAGTTCTCCGCCTCCTCTGGGAATTTATAAGAGGTTTGGAAAAGGTAGATATTGGATTAATGAATGCAAATCAGTTAGAAATGTGCAAGGTCGTCTTTTACCATCCAGCAAACAGAAAAGGGACTTATCATTGGGCCCAGAAATAAAAAAACACAAGCCAACAATATCCTGTCAGCAATGGTATGGTGTAGTTTGTCCTTCTGTTGGGAACACTGGCTCCCTAATAATGACACAGAGACTCATTAATTATAAATGCTCAGCAGATACATTAGGCTTGCTACTAACCAACTCTTAAAACTTAAATTAATCCATTTTTATCAATCTACTTTTTGTCTGTAGCTTTATTACCTTTACTTTGTACTGCCCATGCTGCTACCTCTTCATCTGGCTGGGACTTTGCCTTTCTTCTTAGAGTTCTCTCTCTGCCTTGAAGTCTTGCCTATATCTCCTGACTATTGGCCATTCAGCTTTTCATTACACCAATCACAGCAACATATTTTCATCCAGTGAACAAGAATATTTCTCAACAGTATGACTCGTCAATAGCATTCAGGGGAACTTAGGGTCAGAATTGGAGATTTAATGCATGCTACTTCAGGAAGTGCTGTTTTGGGTTTAGCAGGGAGAAAATATTTAAAATTATCTTTACAAATTCCTTATTATAAAATAGCCACTGGAATGTATGATCCTCTCTCCTCAAGGATAGTAGGAATAATTGTGGGAAGAAGTAATTTATCATCTCAAGCATTATTGCACACCCAGGAATTATAGATGAAGAATACCAAGGAAAAATTAGAATTATGGCTTATCTACAAAAGACAATGCAAATAGAAGCTGGTGATAGATACTATTAGATAAATACTATTGCTTCCATATCTTTGAAGTAAAGCAGCTCCAGTGTGTAGAACAGAAAGGTTTGGAAGTACTGGAAAGAACATATTTGAGCAGTCTTTAATTATGAAAGGCCAAAATTAAAAATAAAAATAAATGGGATTGTGATTGAAGGATTATTGTATTACATAGCTGATGTATCTATAATTTCTTAAGACTCATGGAAGCCTAACTGGCCTTCACATGCTATGGAGCAATCTTTGTACATTGTATTTAAAAATATACAAAGGCTTGGAAGAGAAATGAAAAAGGGTAGAGACAGTAGAATAAAAAAAATAGTTTAAAAGTAATAAAGTGCTTAAAAGAGGGGTAAAGTTATATATATTCCATGTAGAGATGGAAAATGCATGTGGAGTCTGGGTCCTGTATGTTATTTTGTTGTCTTTAAATTTTTTGCTGATAATGAGTGAATGATAATTGTTAAGAGACATATGATTATGAAAACTGCTAGATTAAACCTATATATTTTAAAAATAAGTTCAAAATGGAAGTCAAAGGATATGTTACTTTGGGGAAAAAGTTATACTTTTATTTCCACAGGAAATGAAAGACTGTATTTATTCCAGGTTGATATGTTTCAGATTTGATTAGGGAAGACTCCCTGAAAATCATGGCTACAAACATAAATATATAAGTCTAGAAAAATTACCAAACCATAATGTATAGTATATTTTACCCATCCAAACATAAAACAAAAAATCATCTTTGGCTAACTTGTGTGCAGCATACAGTCTATACTTGTATTAATATAGGCATGTGTGTTACCTTTAAAAGTTCATGTATTTTCAGAACAAGGGGACCAGACATTAATGAAAACAGATGGCCTAGGTGATCCAGCATCTCAAAATGCCACTGTTATAGTCTCCTCAGAATTCTGCATCTAATCAGCTTCAAGGCTGCTAGCTGAGATGGTCCAGAAGCCCCAACTACTCCATCTAAGCCTTAACAATTTTCCTGATTTTCTAAGGTTCCCCCAAAGATATCATTGCCCACAGACAATAGGAAGTGGTCTAGAGAATGATGCTCACACTCCTAAGAGATGGTGCATTGTAGTTGGAGAGCTTCTCTCCAGGATCCACCAAGCCCCGGCGGTCCCACAACCCACATATAAAATAATCATACAGACACTTATATTATTTAAACTGCTTGGCCATTAGCTCAAGCCTACCATTGTCTAGCTCTTACTCTTCTATTTAGTCCATTTCTGTTAGCCTGTACTTTGCCACATGGCTTGTAGCTTACCGGTGTCTTTACATGTTGCTTCTCATGGCAGCGGCTGGCAGAGTCCCCTCCCAGCCTTCCTGTTCCCCGCCTCCTCCCCTTCCTTGTCCCGCCTACCCTATCCTTCCTGCCTGGCTACTAGCCAATCAGCACTTTATTTATACAGAGTGATATACACAGCAGTGTATGGGTGGATTTTGATTATTTAATGGATTATAAATTTTTGTTATTATTCAGGGGGAATGACTACAAGTTGTTACTGGTCACACTAAAAAAGATGAATCAAAAGAATTAAATTCAAAGATCTCTTTCTAAAGGAAAAAAGGGAAATATGGTATGGGAATGATGGGGAAAAGGTATATTCTTAAATGTACTTTAATGTAAAAACAATTATTAGTCTCACAATATTTTACATTTGTAAGGACTTTGGTCTATTGACAGAAATTTAAAGTTGTTTTTGATATACTATATGTATGTTTCTACCATTGTTTGGGGTTTTGTGCTTATGCAATTCATTTAAAAATACGATATATAAAAATACAAGTTAGTAGTTATTTATTTATAATAATCAAAGTTGTAGTTATATTAGGCATGTTTTCAAGGTTAAACAAATATTTAGATAGATGCTTTTCAAACACTTCAAAGACCTACAGAATGTGGCACTAAATATGTTTAATAACCTAAGGCTTTTCATGACAGTAAGACATTTCTGCTCTGAGAGCACAAGTCTACTTCAAGAAAGGATGATGGGAATCAATTATATGGAGTTTGTTTTCATTATGGCAAAAGCTAATCATTTGGGCAAAGAAATTGCCCTTGAGTCAATTGTTGCCAGTACACTTTCCAAACTGGACCAGCAGGACACACACACACACACACACACACACACACACACAGTGACTGTTGAACTTTGCTAAGACAAAGTAGGACAGTCTTTTAAAATTTCCTGATTCTCAAAAATGTCTGTCAGATACACTAGGTCTGTAGGCCAAAGTTGGATGCCCTAGTGTTGTGGAAGATCTTTAGGTGACTGTCCAGGCAGCCAGATATGTCCCTCTTGTTGGGTAGCATTTCCCCTTTCTGGGGTCTTTGATGGAGTTAAAGACTAAATCACTAGACTTAACATTTTCCTTAGTTGTGATAAAAAGTAAATTAGATATAAAACTTTCGACTCACAAAGATAAGACAAGTAATAGAATATTTTCTCTAATTTTGCCAAATACCAGTAGAATGGATATTGTAACCATAATTATTGCCTGATAACTATTTTTGCTGTGTATAATTTTACTATGTTAAAGTCAAAACCTTCCTTTTTCATTAGACAAAAAGGAGGAAATGCTGTGGAACAATCTTTGTACAATATAAATATGTATTTCTCTCATTGGTAAGTAAGGAGCTGACTGGCCTATAGCTGAGCAGGAAGAGGTTTATTTGGAGAGCCAGACTAGGAGGATGCTGAGAAGAAGAAGGTTGTATTCTGAGGAGTGGTGAGCCAGATGCAGAAGAAGCAACATGGGAATTTCATAGATGAGGTAAATGAGCCTTGGGGCAGCACATCGATTAATAGAAATGGGCTAAATTAAGTTATAAGAGCTGGCTGGAGATAAGCCTGAGCTATCAGCTGAACGTTTGTAATTAATAATAAGTCTCTGTGTGGTTATTTTAAGAATAGCTGGCAGGACAGAAAAGTCCACTTATATTTATGAGAAATTTCTATTCATTTTTTTTGGAATTGGAACATTATTACATATAAAACAAAGTTTGAAATGGATTAAATATATAGGACCTGAAGGACAGGAAGGGATATGAAAGCATTAGGTGGCTGATATAGCCATGAATTTATGGGGAAAACATTTGCTTCAACAATGGGGAGCTCAAATTAATATTTCTGCACCTTTAGAAACAGCTTGTAAAATAATATTTAAGATGAGACATATTCCTGGAAAAGGCATTGGAAAGGATTATAAGAGAAAGTCACAGGCTCTGTACATTGTCTAAAAGCAAGACTGAACAGAAATTGGTTATCCAAATTTGGATTAAGGGACACTGCTGGAAACCTGACAACCCTGCCTTTAAAATGGTTAACTATTAATAAGCCTGTTTGGGTGGAACAGTGGCCCTTAAGTAAAGAATTTTTCAGGCACTTTAGTAACTAGCACAGTAACAGTTAGATGCTAAAAACAATTAGAAAACCACAAGTTCTTGGAATTCTCCTATATTTCTAATAAAAAAAGAAATCTGATGTCATTGTTTTCTCTGCTGAGTAGTACTCCACTGTGTTTATGTACCACATTTTCTTAATCCATTCTTCAGTTGAGGGCCATCTAGGTTGTATCCAGGTTCTGGCTATTGTGAATAATGCTGCTATGAACATAGCTGAGCAAATGCCCTTGTGGTATGATTGAGTATTCCTTGGGTATATGCCCAAGAGTGGTGTTGCTGGGTCTTGAGGAAGATTGATTCCCAATTTTCTGAGAAACTGCCATATTGATTTCCAAAGTTTGCAGTCCCACCAACAGTGGAGGAGTGTTTTCCTTGCTCCACATCCTCTCCAACATAAGATGTCTTCAGTGTTTTTGATCTTAGCCCTTCTGACTTGTGTAAGATGGTATCTCAGAAATGTTTTGATTTGCATCTTCCTGATAATTAAGAATGCTGAGAAATTCCATAAATGTCTTTTGGTCATTTGAAATTCTTCCTTTGAGAATTCTCTGTTTAGCTCTATAGCCAATTTTTTAAAAATATTGGATTATTTGTTATTTTGATGTCTAGTTTCTTGAGTTCTTTATATATTTTGGAGATTAGCCCTCTGTGTGGGCAAATGAATGGAACTAAAAAAATATCATCCTGAGTGACATAACCCAGACCCAGAAAGACAAACATGGTATGTACCCACTTTTAAGTGGATACTAGATATAAAACAATGAGTAATCAGGCAACAACCCACAACTCCAGAGAAGCTAACTAACAGGGAAAACCCAAAGAGGGATTCATGGACCACCCTGGGAAGGGGAAATAGATAAGATCTCCATTAGTAAACTGTGGATTAGGGGTGGGCAATGAAGGGTAGGGGGAAGAGAATGGGATGGTTGAACTGGAATAGGGAAGGAGGGGAAATCCAAGGAAAGAGATACCATGATAGAGAGTGACATCATGTGGATAGAGAGAAACCAGGAGCTAGAGAAGTTGCCAGGAATCCCCAAGGATGACCCCAGCCTGGGACTACTAGCAATAGTGGAGAGTGTGCTTAACCCAGAGATCAGACTGGTGAATACCCTAACTGTCATCATAGAGCTTCCCTCCAATGACTGATGGAAGCAGATGCAGAGATACACAGCCAATCAGTAGGCAAAGCTCCAGGAGTCCAGTCAAAGAGAGAGAAGAGGGATTCTATGAGCAAACACATCAGGATCATGATGAGGAAACATGCAGGGACAATCAAACCAAACTAGAGGGAACTCATGAAAGTTGGATTAATTACTGTGGAGCCTACATGGGACTGGACTAGGCTCTCTGCATGGAGAGACAGTTGTGTAGCTTGATCTACTTGGGAGGCCCCCTGATGGTAGGATCAGAATCCATCTGCAGGGCATGAGCAGGCTTTGTGGAACCCACTACCTAAGATGGGACACCTTGTACAGTCTTGAGGCAGGGGAAGGAAGGGCTTGGACTTTCCTCGACTGAATGTGCCTCCACATGGGAAGCCTTGCCTTCTTGTGGGTGATAGAAGGAGGTGGGTTGGGAGGAGGAGGCTGGGGGGCAAGAGGAGGGAAGAGGGGGATCTTTGATTGGTGTGTAAAATGAATGAAAAAATTTTCATAATAAAATATGAAATCTGAAAAATGGTGAATGTTAACTGATTTGAGAACTGTAAACAAAGTAATTTAGCCCAAGGGTCTTTTACAGCCTAGAATTCCCCTACCTTCTTTATTATCTAAAGCTTGGCCTATAATAGTTGCTGATTTAAAAGATCACTTTTTTATTATTCCTTTACAAGAACAGGGTAAAGAAAAACTTGCTTTTATAGTTCAGACATATAAGAATGCTCAGCCAGTAAAACAATATCATTGGAAGACCAGGGAATGTTAAATAGTCCTACTTTATGTCAATATTTTGTTAACCACTAGAAGTGGTTTGTAAGCATGTTCCTCAGTCTATTATTTATCATTATATGAATGATATCTTAATATCTGCTTCTGATAATAATATCCTTGATAAAGTGTTTGCTGAGATAAAACAGATGGGGATTGCAAATTTCTCGTAAAAATTCAAAGGAGATTCCCTTAATAATTTAGAATTTACATTGAGTAAACAGAGAAATCAGCCACAAAAGGTACAGATTAGGAAATATCAATTTCATACTCTCAATGATTTTTAGAAGTTATTAGGAAATATTAATTAGTTGCAGCCTATTATTTGGGTTGTCTACACAAGAATTAAGTAATTTATTTCAAATTTTGCAAAGTGGCTCTGATTTAAACAGTCCAAGGCATTTAATAGTTGAAGCAGAAAAAGGAGATGGTCCAAGTTGAACAAAAGATACAGAGTGCCTGAACAGATTAGATCTCACAACTGAGTGTATTTTAGTAATTTTATCTTCTTCTACCCATTCACCTAATGGACTTATTATGCCAAGAGAAGATAACATTTTAGAATGGATATTTATATATATAAACAGAGTGAAAAGCTAAAAACCTACATGGAAAAGGTTTCTGAATTAATTATAAAAGGAAGAATAAGACTTCATCAATTGTCAGGAATGGATCCAGCTAAGATTGTAGTACCTTATACTAATGTTGACATTTTTCAACTCTGGGTTATTAATGGTGACTGGAAAAGAGCCTGTAGCAATTAATTAGGAGAAATCAACAACAAATATTCCAAAAGTAAAAGACAAAAAAATTAAAATATATTCATCTAACTATTGATCTATACTCTAGATTTCAATGAGCATCTGCCTTAAGTTCTGAAAAGGCTGATTCTATAATTGCACATTTATTAGAGACAATGGCTATAATTGGGTATTATTGGTGAAATTATTAAGGCCACTCCATGTAGTTAAAAGGGAGGTTTATTTTGTGGGGTAACTTACAAATGAAGGGATAGGTAGGTTGTAGGGTCTGGCAAAGGTATGGTGTAGTCTGGTGGTGTTCTCTGGAGAAATCTGCTCGGTCTACCTCCAGCATCCAGGGATCAGGTACCAAGAGAGCCCACGCATCTGGACCCTGGATCTTCAGTGTCCTCTCTCAGCCCCACCTTGTAGGTGTTACCTGTATTGTGTTCCCTGAAATATCGTGTGTTCCCTGAAATAAACAAATCTGGGGTCAGAGAACAGACAGCCACTAGAACAAAGCCAAAAATGGTGGCTAGAAAATGGGAAGAGTAAGCTATAGTAGAAGTTGTGTGGTAGTGGTACACGCCTTTAATCCCAACACTTGGGAGGCAGAGCTAGCGGGATCTCTGAGTTCAAGGCCACTTTAGAAACAGCTAAGCTTGGTGACCCATGCCTTTAATCCCAGAAACCCAACATTTAATCCCAGGGAGTGGGGGCAGAAAGAGAAAGGTATATAAGGCGTGAGGACCAGGAACTAAAGAAGGAGTAAAGCATGTAATTAGTTAAGAATTCGGCTGGTTAAGCATTCAGGCTTTGGAGCAACACAGTTCAGCTGAGATTCATGTGGAGGAGGACTCAGAAGCTTCCAGCCTGAGGAAAAAGGATCACCTGAGGAACTAACATGGTGAGGTAGCTGTGGCTTGTTCTGAGTCTCTGATCTTCCAGCAATCACCTCAATAACTGGCCTCAGGTTTGATTTCATTAAGACCTTTTAAGTTTCATGCTACACCAAAGCCTCAATGGGGGTTGGAACTTCCAGGTCACAGCTGGAATGGCTACTGACTACAGGGTATACCAGTGCAAACTAAAACTGATAATGTTTCCAGTAAAATGAAACAAATTTTTGCATGTTATAACATAAAACATATTACAGAATACCATATAATTCTACATGACAAGCAATTGTTAAAAAAGCTAATTGCACTCCAAAAGAAATGCTTATAAAACAAAAGGGAGATATGAGGCCTCTCAGAAATAGCTTACATAATACTTTACTAACTTTAAGATGCTAATGAAACCGGGACAGCTGAAAGGCATTGGAACATAGAAAAAAATTGCTGAATTGAATCACGCTGTGTACTACAAGAATGCTTTCACATCAGAATGGAAAATGGGGAAGGTGTTATGATGGGGTCAAGATCATGCTTATGTTTCTGCAGGAGCCAAGAAGTTGTGGATATCATCAAAATTAATAAAATTTAGACATGAGCAAGAGAAGTCTCTTGGATGCCTTGACTGCTGATATGGATAACACAGCTTTAGGGAGAAAAAGATCTAGAAAGCCCTTGAAGCAAACAGCTGATACTCCTATGTGGGGACAATTTAAGAGATTAGTTGAAGGAGAAACAATAGTTCCCTTGGCCTAGGAACCTTTGAATGTTACAACACTGTTCCTTGCTGTGCTGTTTGTGACCTGTATAGGTAAGGGAGTCTGATCCTACTCACTGGGCTTATATTCCCAATCCTTTAATTAACAAAGGGGTAAATTGAGAAGATATAGACATTCCTGTTGTGGGCAGTGGATCTTCTTGGATACCTGGTCCTTATGACCACAGAGGACCTGCTAAGCCTAAGGAAGTGGGCAAGGAAACCACAAACTGTGCTGTGGGAGTGCAAAGAATTTCTGTATGTATGGGTAATGGAACTCACTGCCTAAATATGTTTTCAATTTTGGCTATCTTTAGTTAATCATAGCACTGCCAGAATTTTCATGATAAATTCCATATGCTTCATGCATGTGGTTTTAGAGGACAGGTGATTACTGCTACTAGTTCCATAAATCTTTTATCTGGTGAGATGAGAGTTACCAACAAGGAATCTGACTGGATACATTAGCAACAATGTGAAAGTAGTAACCCTTGACTTCTTATTAATATCTCCATGGAGATGTCATTGATTGAAGCCATTACGGCTTTGATCAAGGAAAATATTCTCACTCAGTGTTAAGATGCATTTGTTGAGTCACCTTAATGGTTCTAATATGATTTATGATTTACAAGAAATTAAGGAAATCTTTTTAATTAAGTTGCTTGATGTGTCTGGAATAGATGTTATGGAAAGCCTTGCAGATTTTATAGTTTGAATGGAACTTTAGAAATAAGCTCTACTGTTGCTGAACCTATCAAGTGGCATGGAGGTGAAATGTCATCCTGTGATGCAATTTAGCAATTCAGTTCAGACAAATTTGTGGAAATTGTCAAGTGCCTTATGCCTGCTTAAACTATGGAAAAGAAAGTTAATGTTTATGATGGTAAGTATACTTTTCTCTTTAGTTGAACCAAAGTCATACCTTTGTAGCATGCATAACATTACCTTATATATTATTGAAAGGACTGATACAATCATACCCTAATAACTATAGCATCACTTACAAATTCAGTACTCTTCATACCTGCATTAATGCTAGAATGTTATTTGATGTCACATCTGTAAGTTTATATATTCTTAGAGCAAGGCCAGCAGTGTTAATACCAGTGAAGCTGTTGAGGCCATTGCAAGACTCATCTGTGCTGATTCTAGTCCAGAAACTTGCTGAGAGAATATTAAGAAGAACACATCATATAATTGGACTTATTATTATTGTAGTTATTGGAATTATTGTGTTGACTACTACTGCTACAATAGCTGGGGTGGTCTTTCATGAAGAAATTCAAACTTCTGTATTTGTTAGAGACTGGCATCAGCATTCTGCAGAAATTTGGGTTCAAAAGAATAAAATAGATATTCAGATAGTTAATGAAATAGCTGACTGGGGACAAGCTGTGTTACTTTTGGGAGGTCAATTAGAGACTCTGAAGTAACAAACTAAAATGTGATTTGAATCTTACCACTTATTATATTATACCTTTAAAGTTTAATGTAAGCAAGTATGATTGGGAAAGGGTTAAGATGCATTTGTTGAGTCACCCTAATTCTTCTCAAATGATTTATGATTTACAACAAGAAATCAAGGTCATCTTTTTAAATAAGTTACCTGATGTAATCTGGAATGGATGTCTTAGAAAGCCTTACATAGCTTACCATAGCTTCATTTTATCCCATGAATAATTTAAATAGGTTTCTTATCCTATCAATTGTTATACTTGTTTTTGCTGTCATAATTTTACTGGCTTTCAAATGTATTCTAATTCTGATTTACATACTAAAACTATGAAATAGCATGAAAAAGAAAAGGCTGTCTTCACTGTGTGGCTGTATAGTCTTCAACGTAATTAATATAGCTTAAACAAAACATGGGGGAATGTTGTAGGAATTCAGCAGAGTCACCATATCTGGGGTAAACAATAGAATGATAGAATGAATAGTAGTTTTATAGAAATACTTTGACCTTAAAAAATCATTGTGGTGAAAGAGTAAAGAATTTTTGTGGAAAACAGTGATTGTTTTCTGTGATTTGTGGAATTGTTTTTCTGTAGGGGCATGGCAGCCTTCACCTGACTTTGGTCACAAGATGCCTCTGGCACACTTGAGGCTCTTGGGTTATTGTGTACTGCAAATGATACACAATAAAGGACTAAAGTCATGAGGGCATGTGATGCTTTACTTCAGAGACTCATATAGATTAGATTAGGGACCTTGTACAACTTTGTGTAACAATCAATAAATACATCTTTATATGGCTGTTCAAGGTTCATTTTAGTTCATCAGAGGCTGGACCTTTCTTCTGCCACACAGGCCTTAAAATGTCATCTTGGAGTGACCTCTTTCTTTGACTGACCCACACAACAGAGAACACTTGACACCACCATGCTCCTCTCATGATGATAATGGACTGAATGTCTGAAAGTGTAAGGAAGCTACCTCAATTAAATGCTTTCTTTATAAGAGATGTCTTGGTCATATTTCTCTTCACAGAAATAGAAAACCCTAACTAAGACACCAATGCTCATGGATTGGCAAGAGTAACATAGTAAAAATGGCCATTTTGCCAAAAGCAATCTACAGATTCATTGCAACCATTATCAAAATTCTAACATAATACTTTACAGACCTGGAAAAACAATACTCAACTTCATATGGAAAAACAAATCCAGGATAGCTAAAACGACTCTATGCAATAAAAGAACTGTCAGAGGTATCACCTTACCTGATCTTAAGCTCTACTACAGTATATATAGTAATAAAAACAACATGCTATTGGCATAGAAATGGTCATGTGGATCAATGGAATAGAATCAAAGATCAAGACATCAATTCACATATCTATGAACACTTGATTTTTGACAAAGAAGCCAAAAATTGCACAAAGGAGAAAAGTAAGCATCTTCAACAAATGGTGCTTAGATATCAACATGTAGAAGAATGCAAATAGATCCATATCCATCACCCTGCATAAAACTCAAGTCCAAGTGGATCAAAGACCTCAATATAAATCCAATTACACTAAACCTGATAGAAGAAAAAGTGGGGAATAGCCTTGCATGCAGAGACAGAGAAGACTACTTCCTGAATATAACACCAGTAGAATAGACATTAAGATCAACAGTTAATATATGGGCCCTCCTGAAATTGAAAATCGTCTGTAAGGGAATGACACAGTCAATAACACAACATAGCAGCCAAGAGAATGGAAGAAGATCTTCACCAACCCCACATCTAACAGAGGGCCAATCTCCAAAGTCTATTAAAAAAAAAAAGCTCAAGAAATTAGATGTCATAAAACCAAATAATCTAATTTAAAATGGGGTACAGACCTAAACAGAGAATTCTCAATAGAAGAATCTCAAATGTCAGAGAAATACTTAAAGAAATGTTCAAAATCCTTAACCACTAGGGAAAAATCAAAGCAATTCTGAGATTCCATCTTACACCATTCAGAACAGCTAAGATCAAAAACACAATTGACAGCTCATGCTGGAGAGGATGTGGAGCAAGGGGAACACTCCTCCATTGCTGATGGGAGTGCAAACTTGTATAGCCCTTTTGAAAATCAATATGGGGGTTTCTCAGAAAACTGGGAA